>NC_135168.1:45695505-46013687 GCF_041146795.1 Maylandia zebra | reverse complement strand
TTGCATTCAACACCAATTAATCCAGTTCTTTAAAAAGAGTAGACGAATTCAGAACCCCTGCCGGCAAATAGATTGGGTGACAAGGCTTTTGTGTCTAGTTAGCCTCCTTCTCATCTTCCTCCTCCTCCTCCCTTTTCCTCTGCATTGCGGCGTGTAGTTGCTGTTCAGTGACAGAGTGGCTGGTGCTGATTGTTCTCAAAATTGGTCTTCAGGGTGGAAACAACTTCATGTTTTTTCCACCTGTGGTTTGATTTAGTTTGCAAACTGCAGAGCACTCCTCAGACACTTCCAGAAATGAAGTTCAACTTCTCTGTTAACTTTACTTTCTTTTAACAGGAAGTGGATGCTGTGACAGCAGAGTGTTTGGCTCTGAGGGAGCAAGTGACTATCTACGAGGAGCAGCTGGCCAGCATGGAGACCCTGCACAGGACGGTGAGAGAAAGGGAGTTTGTAGCTGCAGGCTGATGAAACAGGAACAGTTTATAGTCACAGAAATGGCTCAAAATGTAGCACTTAGGTCAGACAGGAGTGTTGGAGGAATGCCCAGATCTGTGTTGACAAACGCAGCTCCTCGCGACCTTGGTCACCTTGCTGAAGAGTTGTAACCAGAAACGGCCACAACAACAGAAAAATATGAGCAGAGCATTCAATTCTAGATTCATAAAATCACTTTTTTTAAGGGCTTTGTACTAAATGCAGTCGTTACTAGTCTTTTAATGGGAAGGAAGGTGTTTTTGGACTGTTACACTTTTAAATTTTACCTCAGGGGTTAAAGTGGGATTTGTTTAAGTGGTGGTGGAACTTAAAGATGGGCTGTTGAAAACAATTACTTGAAATAAGTCATCAAGTGATCAGCTGCTACTCTGGTACTCGCTGTTTTTTGTTGATTTACCCAGCTGAATTCAACAAGATATAAGCAGATATTTCATGAACTATATTCCTCATTTTCCAACACATAGACATTATAAACCTAGTATAAAAGTTATAATTCAGTGACTGAATCCGATCAGCATTTAAATATAACTTGATGTTTGCTATCTTTGATGTAACTTCACATTGTCCATGAACGACACAGCCTGCTCTGTATGAGTCCAACATGGCATCAGTTACTGTAAACTTCACCACAATACTGCAAACTAATCGGTATAGCATGCACGAAACTGTTAGTAGATCCACAGTATCCTCATGCAAAGTTTGAACATCATAAATTGAGTGTTTTGCAAAAATATTTTCCAAAAACATAATGCAAGAACACATAGATCATATACCTGATTTAAAAACTTTAAAATGAGTCACATGTAAGATTTAAATTTTCTGTAGAGCACCGACTGCCACTTTGCATCTGCACCATGAACAGATCACAGGAATGTGTTAATTGATATGTGAATGTGCCAAAAATTGATTGTCTGTATTTAAGCTGTTTACTTCTTGACCTGTAATGTATCAAAAACATCCCTCTCCTGAATGGTATAAATTCATTTTTGAGGCAGATCAAACATTTCTGTCTCAAGGCAAAAGCTGCAGTCAGTGTTTGGCAGAGTAACTTTTATATTTAGTTTATTTATCGAGGTAAAAAGTCTCTGTGAGATAAAAACAGTAATAGGCACCAACCTGCAGATTTAATTCCTCATTGATCGAAGATGCAGGAACACCTTCCCACTGTTCTGGGCATTTTACAGCAAACAAACAGGATGTGATTGAATTGCAGACTTTCAGTTAAAACCAAAATATTGCAAAAACATTTGATGAATTACAACCAATTTAATACACAAATATAAAATCACAAAAAAAGCATGTTATTGTCCAAAAACAGTCCTGTGAAAAAGAGAGTTTTTACTGGAGTCCTGTGTAGAACCGAGTACACTTAGCGCTTCACGAGCTTTAGCAACAACAACTTAAAGTAATTGTTTTCTGTGTGATTTTATCAGTCTCTCACATCGTTGTGGAGGAATTTTGGCCCACTCTTCTTTATAAAACTGCAAAGGTTTCACCATAGTGTTTCAATCAGGTCGAGGTCAGATCTGAGAATAATAAAAAATATGCCCATATTTTCATATCTGCATGGTAAATATGAAAGAACAACCAACTCTGGGGTTGTTAAGCATAACAAGTGGAAACAGGAGATTGAAGCTGACAAAATCTGCTTTCTGCCGAAGCTCACTTGCTGAAACATCAGTGTAAGAATTCACTGGTTTATAAAGGATTTTGTGCTAGTATCAGATTGTCATTTTATCTTCGAACTCTTGAACATGCCCCACAAAATAAAATGTATTAAGTAGCTTCTCTGCACTCAAACAAATTTTTCAACTACTCCTTTAAAAAAAGCACATGCTTGCAGCCATATTCTGTACATATCCACACACACCCCCAGCCCTCTGCACCTTCTACAATTTTCTCCACCTCACCAGGAGATGACAGGCGCACCCCGGTATCAGATCTAGAGGCTGCAGGCAGAGAGAGAGAGAGGGAGGCAGCTGAAGCAGGAGCAGCTCCATCACTCTGTGTTTTTCCTCTGCAAAGCCGGACCGCGCGGCATTTAACACACTCCCTCTGGGACACGCTCGATAACTCCCCGTCCGGGAAATGCGGCTGAATACCAAATGAAAACAGAAGTTCCCTTTGTTTTATTAACTGTTGTTATTATCGGCACTTCCAGATACCCCACATTCCCCTGAGAAATCGGCAGCCATGTCGTTATGTAGGTGCAGGGAAGAGGAGAAAAACGTTAGTCTGCCACTGCAGCTCTGTAGCAGTTCATTTTCTTTGTAACTGATGTGAGGCTGCAGACATGCATGTTGAGGCCTTTGGTCTCTGTGTGTTTGTAGCAGACAGAAAATTTACCTGAGTATACTTTTACTGCACAACACACTTGTTCCTCAGTTTTTTCTTTTACTGTTGTAGGGGTGAGCTATATCTGAAATACACTAGGCATCTATGGATATAATAAACATACATATGTGTACTAATTAATAATGCTGACACATTTTCATCAATAAAGACAAGGCTCAATTTTAAAATGTAATGCAAGAAGTCAGAGCATTGGTGGTTTGGTGTAATTGTAGCAAACATAAGGTCATATTGACCATCCATCTATACAAGTAATCACATTACTCCTGTATTTCTAATCATTTTAGACTTTTAACATGTTTCTATATAAAATTAGGTGTCTGCCCTAGTGTGCACTTCTTGCAAGAACACTTTGGTTTTGCAGGGTCTTATAGAATCAAACCACATTAAATCAGTCATACAGGTAAATGGACAATGACAGGGACTTACTTTTAGACAGAGATAGTAGCTCTCTACTGATGGGGCTGTTGAGAAGAGCGCCATCAATAAGCTTATAGAGAGATGAAACTGATATAAGTTCAGCTTATTTGCGTTCACTTCCATAATTTGAAATCCATGATCATCTTTTTTAACTTGACTTTTAACTGCTTGACTTTAAGTCCCAACCATACTTTAATGATTCGTCCTCTCTCGTGTTCACATTTATTAAAATTATTACCAACATAGGACAGTCTTGCCAGGTGGGGTCAGCAAATTTTGGGGGGTGGCCAGTGCCCCCTCTGGCCCCCTCTTTGTAGCGCCCCTGTTCAAACCTCAGGAAGCTTCAGTTCACATGTTCTCCACACCCTTGTGTGGATTTTCTTTGAGATCTGATCTCTCCTGCCACTGGAACAACATGTCAAGTTATTACTTATTACCAGGGCACTCCTGCAAATAAGATTCTTAATATCAAAGGGTTTATGGAAGCTTGTTGCCACCACTGTTGTTTTGGTTCGTTTTTTCCAGAAGTTTGAATTAGGTGAAATTTTCCTTGCTTAAAAAATGTTTTAGAAAATATGTATTTGTACACAATGTTCATTAATATTGCGTTCACTAAGAACAAATAGATCTAAGTGTAATGTTGCAGTAGTCTAAATTTCATACAACTACCTCCCAAAATGACCTGTCATACCTCAAAATCATTGTGAAGTTAGATGAGGCTGCTTCTTTGTCCTTTGCATGATCGATATAAAACCTGTGCTTGTTCATGTTTCATCGTAGATATCCTAAAAGCTCAGACCACCTCTCAGTCAAAGGACAAAAGTTGAGACAGAGTTGATTTGGACACGTATGAAGAAGAGATACTGGGTATGCTGGGAGAAGGATGTGGGAAAAATATAGCTGCCAGACAAAGAAAGAGAAAAGTTATAGATGATGATTGTGGATGTATTAGGAAATATTAGGAGCTGAATTATAAAGAAGTAAAGTAAAGTGCAAGTCTATTAAAACTGACATTAAGAACAGTGTAATAAATAAATGTGTGTTGTTACATTCTTGTGTATTTGTATGTGTTTCGTGTATGAGCAGACAGTGGAGGATATGCTGGAGCCCAACGAAGGGATCACCCGGGCAGCAGTGATTAAATTTGGCAGCCCTGACATTGCTCCGGCTTTGGATGTAAAAAAGTACTACTGCCAACTGGCTGAGACACTCCAGGTACAACACAGAGTACATAACACACAAAACCCACAGAGAACCACACCAATACCATGCACTGGACGATCCGAGGGCCTGCGCTAAGGCCCAGTTATTAACTGTGAATCATGTGTAGAGCCCCAAAATGAAAACACGGAGTCAGAAATGAACATAATGGTGGTTTACAGGGAAAAACATGTATTCAATACATTACTGAGCCATATAATAACAAACAAACAAGAAAATAACGTATGTACACCACTGTTAACAGCTGCTAATTCTCCAGCTGTTAAAAAATCATTGTGAGAAATATAACAAAGTGGGTCTCATTAGATGAAAAAAAAGCATGTGAAAATATGATAAATAAGCATTCATGGCTTCACAGGCTGGATTCAGACAGACATCGGTTGCGATCTTTCAGTGGCTCTCAAACTGTGGGTCATACAGTCACTACATTTTGAGACTGTACTACAAAAGCAAGTTTTGTTGAATGAACTAAAAAACATAATAAATGAGTTTGTTAATGCTATCGTGTTGACCGAGTTTCACAAAAGTTAAACCTTGTTCCTTTAAAACTTGTCGGGTAAATGGGAACAAGCCCTTTTTTGTTTTTTCTTCATATCTGGGATATGCCACAAAAGGTTTGCAGAGCCACCGGTGAGCACACATGGAAACACACATCACAGCTGCTTGAGCGTTTTATGATCTCATGATCTCAGAAAACTAAACAGTTGTCATTATTTTTTTTATTTTTTTGGCCATGCATCCTAAACAGGGCACAAAGGCTTCCAACAGAAATCGATCTTGTGTGGTTTTAATTTCACTTGATGATATGCTCTCCAGCTAGCCAGCCAACCTGTGCTGAGTGATTTCGTGACAGGATAAAGTAATGTGTTACAATCTCACTGTGTGTATTGGCCGGACCATGCCATGGAACGAAGTAATGTGAACAATAAGGTTGTGTTACTGGGTTGTTTTTTAATACTTCTAAGTACCTTCTGCGGTTTATATATTGGTGCAGGTCGTTCACTTCCTGTGGGTTATTTCATTATTCTTGAACTGCTTCTATTTAAATAAGAGATCTGAGTACTTTCACTTTTGACACTCTCTCCAGTGACCAGTTCCTCATCCTCTTTACGATTAACTCCAATATTCTCACCGCACCACCCTCCCTCTGTCCCTCTCAGCTTTCACAAATCACACAACGAGGCTCCCACTTGTTTTCTTTACCTCTTAACACAACATTGGGGAAGAACTTGGAAATCAGAGGTGCTGTTCTGGACCCGAACAGAATGTCTTTGTCCACCTGTGTGTGTGTGTGTGTGTGTGTGTGTGTGTGTGTGTGTGTGTGTGTGTGTCTTGCAGCATCGAGGTCCTGCACTGGGGTCAGACTGTAGCTCCGGTGGGTCTGACCCTCTCTGAGGTGAGGATGTCTGCCTGGTTCAGAGGTCAGGGCTGCAATCAGACTGCAGGCCGCCTTCCCAGGCTCCTTAGCTGCACTGAAGTGGACACTGGTGTTTGTGTGCATTTAATATGGAGACATGACTAAGGGATATCTGCCTGTCTACGTGTGTTTCTTGTTCTTTAAAACGCCATCTATTTACTCTCTCCCTCCCACTCAGGCTCTTGCCTCGCCAGCTGGACACCGTCCTGTCTGTGCCTGGCCTCGATTACGAGACGCAATCGTCTCGATGCTAAAATGATTGCTATTGGTTGTGAGCAGTAATGGTGATTGCTGGCGGACTCCTACACACCTGTGCGCCCTCATGATTTGGCTAATCATGAAACTGGTGTACGCAAGGAGAGCTAGTATGAGAGACTCTGATTGCTCCCCCTGCCAAAGTGCACTTAATTACTCAAAAAGATCCCAGCAGCACTGACTTCTCATCTTGTGTCTCTTCAGTATGAGTGCGGTGCAGCCTCCTCTGCTGTGGTCCACAGTGGTGACGGAAAGGAAGTGGAAGTGGGAGGAACTGGAGGGTCAACGGTCAAAGACTTGACAAAGATAAAGGACGCCGGTGAGATAAAGATGCTGGTGAGTGTTCTCCCCCTGCCCTTTCTTTAAAGAGTTAGTTGAGCCAAATTACACAAAGCACATACGCTTAGCATAGTTTGTTTGGAGTAAACTTGAGCTTTACATCAGGGCAGGGCGTTTTGGTTGCATTTGCCAAGCTTTTAAGTTCTTCTGAACTTCTTGCACGAAAAGGAAGCTAGTTGATCCAAAAAAGGAAAAAAAAAAAAAGATTTACCCATTTTATGTACGCCTACAGCAACTTATATCTGGAACAAACAGTCACAATTAAAGCCAAAAGATCATTTGCAGTTTATAGTGTAATAGAGCATAACATTATGTGATTGTTATGTTTCATATCTTTGTTTTGGCCACATATATTTGGAAACCAGACTATGATTAACATTCTTTATGAATGAGTTATATATTAAATAACGCAGTGAATTGTTCTTCAACATATGCTTTTGTTTGCCACTAAGATATGGCCTGAAACAACTCATGTTAGGGAAACCATCCAGCATCATACAGTAAGTTCTACAAGTAAGTGTAACAAGAATCACCCCCCTGCTTCTTTTCATAAGTAAACAAGTGTGAGGAGAGCAGATATGACATGTTTAATATTTTCCCGGCTGAAATCATACCAGACACAACACACGCAAACGGGGTCAATTTTATCCTTTTTATACATATACCTCTGATCTGCTTTCATATCAAAAACATGTGAAACATTAAGTACCAAGTTCAACATTTGCAAACCACCTTTAGCAACGTGGACTAAAAGTAACTGTTTTTTAAGTGACTATATCAGTGTCATCGTCATTGCTGTGGAGGAACTCCTCAGTGTTGCTTTGGTTTATTGAGATGTGCATGAATTAGTTTATGTACAGCTTTTTTTAGGTCCCACCACAGCATTTTAATTGGGTTGAAGTTTAACTGTGTAGCTCTGTTGTAGATTTGCTGGTGTGATTGGGATCATTGTCCTGTTGCGTGACATAGTTTCAGCCAAGCTTGAGCTGTAGGAACGTTGTCCTCGCAACGTGGATGAAGAAAAAACCCCAATGATCACCTCTCAGAGTGACATCTGATAGGCCGTGTTTGGTTTCAGGTGAAATATGGAACTGTGGGTTATCCTCGGAGATTTCCACTTCGGTTTTGTCTGTCCGTTTTTTCAGTAGATCTGTGGTTTGCTTAGACGAATCTTTGCAAATCTAAACTGTGCTGCCATGTTGTTTCAGACTGAACAGGCTTTCTTTTTGAAGTTTCTTTGAGCATTTCACAGTCTGACTTTGAAGTGAATTTGCTGGGAACATTCCAGGATTGTGTTAACACAACGTTTGTCTCCAGACCAGGAAACTGCACAAACTTTTGCTTTATAGAGGCGGTCACATTTGGTGATGATCAGTAAATTAAATAATATATGATTAGCCGCACCTGGCTACTACTTACCCTCCTGATATGGAAGCACTAAAGGTGTACTGAACAGTACTGTGAAAGAGTCCTGTAAAAACTTTTCTCTTTCTTCATGACGCTATGAGAGTGATAAAATCTTCTCATGTAACTCTTGGCATGAAAATTATTATTTTTTTGGTTTTTTTTTTTTAAATGTTTTGAGCTCCACAATCAACACTCACTTGACTTCTGCCTCCACACCTGTGAGAAATATAAATTCAAAACGCTCTGCAGGGCTGCTGATTGCAACAGCCGAATGAGAGAATATTGTTTTTGAGGTGATCAGAGCTTTACACATCATTTAAGTCCTTTAGTTACTGCCTGCTGATAGTGATCTTCCCATAATACATTTTCAACCTCTTTACTGAAAAAGGAAAGGGTTTTAACATCTATCAGCTGGCTCTGTGTCGGTCATCAGCTCCTAAATCAGATGTAATGGTGAAAATGAATGGTTTCCCACAGCAGGCAAAGGGAGTTGAGAGCGGCTGAGTGACAGCAGAGCAACAGTGTGGGAGATCCTGCTGACCAGAGTGTTTACTCTGCGGACGTTTTCAGCAGGAGATGTGAAGAGCTCGACTGCAGCTCACACAGGATTTATTGCTCTCTGTGTCCTCAGTTATATTAAGTACAGTCTTTCAGAGCGCCTGCAGTGTCATAGGCATCTTTATACTTCTCACACACACACTGAGTGGAAAGGAAATGAAGCTTAATTTGTCATCCTGCTAGCAAAAAAAAAAAATAAATTAAAAGGTGCCAAGGGAGCAAAGAGACTTTGAAGGAAACAGACAACAAAGTGAGACGTGAATGAAAAGACAAACCAGGAAATGGTGACTCAGGTAAAAACACCTCTTATAGTCCACCCTGGTCTTATTAGCATCCGTCAGTGGTCTGACCACAGCTGGCACCCAACCACATCTGTAGCAAACATGGTGGTTTGGTTCTCATTAGTGTGGCTCTACCTTTCAGCTCTTTAAATAAACATCAAGCCTCTGTAACCTCAGCACAAGTCTCCCAACATCATCTACTTTTCTTTAATATTCAGCCTCACTTTTTGCTCTGTCCAGGCTGACGGATGGACAGCACGGCCTGATCTGCTCTGTTTCCTCTTCGTCTGTGATGGATGCCTCGGGTCTGGTTTCTCACTGAGAGACAACATGGCCAAACAAACCGATTGCAGTGAAATCAGGCCTGACACACAAATGTATATAATAGAACAGGCTCTGATGGGTTTATCCGCCACCGCTCGCGTATACATACAAGGCCAGGCTCCACTTATCATGCCAAGGAGAGTAAGTGAGTCACACAGTTTGGGAAGTCTCCATCAGCCTGTGAGTAGTAATCGGGTCATCTTCTGGTCACATGATCTGGCTGAAAGACGAGCAGGACTGCCTGGATCCCCATCTGGCTGTGACAGCTAATTGTTGAACTTCAGTGATTGCTGTAATTACTCACGGCGGGGGAAGGGATGCTCCTCAGTTAGTTTGTGGTGAAAGTAAAGTAACCTGTTCTGTCTGTGTTTGCTGGGTTAATTTGCATACTTCAGTTGTAGTTAGAGCTCAGTTTAAATCCATGTTTTCAGTTAGTAATGATGAAAAAGTGCCACTGGGACTGATGGGAGTAGCTTTAAATCAGAGGTATGTAGTTGTTAACTAAAATACAAAATTTTGCCCAGTTAATGTCAAGTCAGGAGGCTAAGGAAGTAATTATAATTCCTCCTGAGGGGGGGTCATAATTGTGTGAACCAAATTTCATGGCAGTCTATCCAATAAATCCTCAGATATTTCCTCTTAAAAACGTCAACTTTGTAGTGGTGCTAGAAGAATTGTCGGGGGATCACCAAATTCTGCAGAAGTTGCCATCTGGAATCAATGAATGTCTGTTCAATATGTCATGACAATCTAATATACACTGATCGGCCACTACATATAATATTGTGTAGGTTCGACTCATAGCACCAAAGCAGCTCTGATTGGTCAGGGCATAAACACAGGTCCAGATTTTGATCTGGGGAGTTTGGAGGCCATGGAAAGGTCCCTGGCTCTCTGTCATTTTTGGGGGTTCAATAGACCGTTATGTCCCACTAAGGGAGGTTGCTGCCATCAGGGGGTGATATGGGAGACATGGGTTGTGTGTGTAAAGGTTGGCTGCAATTTTTAGGTGGATGCGAGGTTTCAAAATAACATCCACAGGACATTTTCCAGGAGAAGATCGCATTGTTGAGAGAAAAAATTGTAGTATTCACATCAACTGTCAGTGGTTTTGATTTTTTCACGTTTCCTAATGTCATTAGCAAGGACCCTCCCAAACCTGAATAAAATAAAAACATTTATCTATGATGAAACAACAAGCCAGGTCAGATGCTATGATTTGGAGAATGCCTTACTTGCCAGTGGCTCCTTGGCCTGGCGGGTCGCTCTCATATCATCCAACTGATGCATAACATTCAACTTGTTATGGTGTTGGCTGCCATGTTTATAACTATCGATTTATTTTTAAATATCTAGCAGCAATGGATAAACATTAGCATTCATCTGAGTCCTATTTCTGGCCATCTGACAACTACAAACTGACGACTAACATCTGCTCTTGTTCTTGGCCTCATTTGTTGATAATTTTTCTGAAGTTCAGAAGTGAGACCACAGCCGAAACAATCCCCTTCCATTTGTATCTCTAAAAATGCTTAAATGCCCCACATGTCTATTTCTTCACATTTCCATGTCTCCACATTTTTCTCAGTTTGTAACTCGGCCTCAAAGCAGTCTTCATTTAATGTGAAATGCAGTTTAAGGCTGATAAGAAGGTTGCCATTGACCAAAGGTTGAAGCTCTTTGTTGTCTTACTGAAGTGCTCCTCAGCTGCTGTTCTTGAACTGAACATGAACACGAGGGCACTAAAATGTTGTGGTATGGGATTATTACATTATCGGTAACAAAAGAATTCAATATACAAGCAATTTTGCAGATATATGTTCAATGAATAACTCCTTCTCTTTATTCCTGAAGATTTCAGAGCTACAAAAGGAGCTTGCTGAGCTCGAGAAGCATAACGAGGAATTGGAGGACGAGGTTGAAATGAAGAAGGCTGCATACATGGATGAGATTGCTGATCTAGAGGTATAACAGGGGAATGATTAATGCAGTTGAAACCTATATTCTGTCATTCAACTTCATCCTCTGCTGCTCTGTGTGGGTGTGTGTGTGACATTAGGCGACTATAGATGAAATGAAGTGTCAGAAGGCCAATTTCCAAGAACAGATGAAGGAGCAGTGTGAAGACTATAAGTTTCTGCTCACTCAGAAGATGGCCAGAGACATGGAGATTGCTGCTTACAGGTCAGATGGTTGATGTTTTTAATTATACTTAATAACAGACAACTCTGGCTTCAACATGTGAGTAAAATTAGATAATCTAATCAGTTTCGCATTGTGATAATAGAAGAGAGAACTTAAAAACTAGAAATTAAAAGTTTTGGTTGACCTCAGGGTCAGGCCATGCAATGCTCATCTAACAGCTAAAGCTTGGCTAAAACTGAGTCATGCAACAGGACAATGATCCCATGACTGAAATGGCTAAAAAAAAAAGTCATATAAAAACGCCTTAACAGAGCTGTGGATACACGAATGCCTGCAAATCTCAGTGAACTGAAACAATAACTTAAAGAAGAGAAAAGGGACATTCAGAGAATGATAACATGGTTCTACGTGCTGTTGAATTAGGAAGTGTACTTTGTTTTTCACAGGACTGTAAGTCAGGTTACAGTAGCAGCCTCAGAAGGGTATTCCAGATGTTCCTTTCCTCAGCAGCGTATTCCAGTTCTCTAGCATCCCAAGGCTCTCCCAGTCTAGACAAGATATACAATCTCTCCAGAGATTTCTGGATCTGCTGTAGGGTGTGATCAGAGCTCCGAGCTCCCTCTGGATGTCTGAGCTCCTTACTGTATCTCTGTAATCCCATTTTATATTACGGTGAATTATAGATGCAGTCTAGGCATCCATTACTAGTATGAAGTGATAATGCTCAGATTTACTCTCTTGTTTCAATACTCAAGGTTTTACAACAGTAATCCACAAACCAACCACATCACATCGTGACAATATGTTAATGTTGGATACAGTCTATAATGGAGTCGTATATAAATGGTTGCAATTTTGTATCCGTATAAAGCAACTTGTTACATTGTATATTCGATAGTTATTATTGGACTCTAATGTAATAATAAAACTGATAAAATGGTTATGGTAAAATCGAATAATTTAATAGTTTATTAATTGTAATGCATTGCAGTTGATGATTAATTAATTCATAATTGATTTTAAGCATTTTCAATCATAACAAGGTCAGTATTCTGCTTTGTTTTGCAGATCATGTATTTCAGATATTGACTTTATAGCAGTACTTTAATTTAACCTTAAAACTTAAAGCACTATGATGGACTGTAATGTACAAGTGCTTATCCACGCCTCTTTTGCACGTTTTAAAATGAAGAGCTTGCATGAATATAAACCTCTGTGCCTTCACGATCCTCATTTCAGGGCTGCGGGTTGTTATTCTTAAGGGAGACCAATAAAATTTTACACACACACACTATGCCACACACACGAGAAGACTTTGGGATGACTTGATTTAATTGTTAGTGAGACTGTCAGTCAAGAGGACAGCCGTGTCTGCTGGAGAAATATTCCAAGAAAAACACTGCATCATTTGATTTCAGTGATTAGTTTGTCATCCCCTGTTAAAGGTGCTGAAGTCATAAAGTCAGCTGCCGTAATATCTGATTGCAGTTAATATCTACAGACTCTGAGGCATACAGTGGATTCTCATCTCTGTGGTAGAGGCTAAAATGAAAACAGATGTCCGCCTCAATGCTCAAAAAGGTGCCACATAATATTTAAACATGTCAGGAGAAATGAGCTGTTCGGGGCAAAGCACATAATGGCCTTGAGACGATTTTATTAAACTGAAATTAGCTCAAAGCTCTGTTTCCATTTGGAATTCTTCAAAGATGAGAAAACCACCAATATCCCAAAATCTTTTTCTAAAAGCTCTACTGTGAGTAATGCAAGGAGTGTTTCCACAAGATCCGGTGTATAAGCCCAGTATTGTCAAGCGCCTCATACAGTGCCACCTGGATATCCGTGATTTCCATTATAAGATATTCCTGAACACAAAAGGCTGACATCACGGGCCAACTGGGTTCACAGGAAATGTGCTGTGGTTTCCTGTGCGCGACCTTGAAGAAGTTTCATGTCATCCCCTCTGTTCATTGAGGTTGTTTAACCATCTGCCATCCTGGTATGTGGAGTGACGCACTTCAGCCATCCCTTCCCGCTGCCACAGGCTTCCTCCTGGTCCTTCCATCACCCATCCAACTGCATCTGACCATCTGACCCCAGGGGGGCCCCCAATGCAGGCCTGAGCTCAGACCCTCAAAATACCTCATTAGAATGGGCAAAGAGGACCTCACACTGACAGCACTATGTGCTGGGCCTCTGCCAGCTCTTCTCCATGCCAGCCTGTTAATGTCAGTTCACCCCCCACCCACTCCGTACACACATTTACAAATTCGCCACAGTTTTAATTCCCTCTCATTACCCAGCAGACTGTCCCAAAGACACATGGGCGATGCCAACTTCTTTCCTTCCTTTCTTCATTTACTATATGTTTTGTCATCCGTGATTAAAGCCATGAATAAGAAATGAAAATGGGGATTGTTTATTCTCTCTGTGCCGTGGCAAACTGTCTGCAAAGAAGACCCTAATGACCCCGGGCTGCCGTTACTGGGTGGCTTATCGCCTGCGAAAGCACCTCAGAGCAGTTTGGGCAGATGCTCCCTACTTTTGCTTACTGCTAATGTGATCCATATTACACTGTAATTCTCTCTACTGTTCTTTGTGGTCTGCTCCTGCTGCTCCATGACGCAGCAACAAGTAGCTCATCTAAGAACAAGATCCTTTATTTACTTTACTATGAGGTTTCGTTTTTATATTACCGATATATCAAATGACTCCCCTCTTCCCCTTTTGAGCTTCTTATTTTGTTTCAGTTTCTCTGCTCTCATCACCTGTGTTGGAGTTATGTAGAAAAAGCAGAGAAAAGGTGCTTGTGTGAATGGGTAAAGTTGTATAAAGGGCTTTAAATGCCTATGTACAATAGAAAAGTGCTACAGAGAACTGGTCCATGGCCGTGACTGTCATTGCAATAATGGGCTTTTAACTGTTGTTTCTATGAACTGTTGCTTTGCTTGGGTGGAATGATTGTACAAAATATATCTTCAATGACTAAAATGGAATTGGAATTTATTTAGGATTTTTTCAGAATCATACATACAGGCTTAAATATATGCATACACGCTCACTAATATTTGGTTAAATGTCCCAGAGCTTAATGCTACCACCACCATGCCAGACAGTTGGCACTGCAGTCTTTGGCTACGTTCACACTGCAGGCGAAAGCGCATCAAATCCGACTTTTTTGACCCTCTGCGACCCATCTATCCGATCATGGTCTGACAGTGTGAACAACACAAATCTGATATTTTCAAATCCGATCTGGGTCACTTTCGTATGTGGTGCTGAATCCGATACATATCCGATGTTTTAGAAAGCGACTGCTGTTTGATGGTCATGTCGCATTAAATCCGTCTTTTACGTCACTGACACAAGACAGACGCCAATTATCAGCGCCCGAGAAGACATCGTGAACGCTTCCTGGCCATCCAGTGTAGATGTCAGTGAAACTGTTGGGAAGACAACGTTGGAAAAACGTGAACATTTTATTTGTACTGTATAATCTGCAGATTCTGACAGAAATCTGCAGCTATCCTTTGAAGCACCGCTCCTCTAAAACAGCAATAAGGATCAATATTAGGTTATTTACATTATTATGTAAATAACAATAACTTAAAGCAAAAATTGGGAAACGTAAAGTCCGAAGTCTTTATATTAACGGCCATCAGTCAAACAATACTGTTGCTCTGGGTCTAAACAGAGCGCGTTGTGTGTGACGTCTTCTTTTGCGCATGCGGGCCGCTTTGAGCGTTCACACTAGAGCGCGTTTGCTGTCGCATTTTATTTGTAGTGTGAACGAGCAGACAAAACAATCGGATTTGATCAAAAAATCGGAATTGAGCATTAAGACCTGCAGTGTGAACGTAGCCTTAGATTTGAAAGCCTCGCCTTTACTTCTACGACTCTTGTCATTGTGGCCAAATTTGCCTTGTCTAAACATAAAATCTTTCTGCAGAAAGATTTTGGCTAGTTCTTGTGGGAAGCTGCTAATTTCAGTCAAGCTTGAAGATGCTGATTTTGGAGCATGGGCTTCAATCTGGTTTGGTACCCTCTCAATTCATGATGATCTAAAACTCACATCACTGTAGACAGTAATGCAGTTTCCAGTTCATGGCAGGCTTGAGCTTTAGTGGTTCTTAGGCTGTTTTTAATCATGCTAACCACTTTCCTCTCATCTAACAGTCTTCCTGTCTTCTGCCTGTCTCACATTGACTTCACCCTTTTTGTGTATACAGTCAATGCAGTCGATATTATCCTCAGAGATGAAAAACAGTGTTCAACTTATATCCACATTAAATCCACTCAAGTGGAGAAAACCATGACTTCAAATTCTGACGGTACTCTATATGCTTGTTGTGGAACTGGCAGCTTTATAAGACGATAATATGTCATGTTATATGAGAATAACATAAAATGATGGGCGAAAGTCCTGGGTCACCACAGCAGCTGCTCAGCCATGGAAACGCATAACACAAAGTTCCCAGTGCACAGTTTGTGTGCTGATGTTAGTGATGGAGGACGTTTGGAGCTCTACAGTTACTGAGTCAGCAGAGCAGTGAAGGCGTTTGTGCATCATGCCCCCTCAGCACTTGACGATCCTGCTTCTGTTTTCTTGTCAGCTACTTTGGTCTGAGTGCCTATGTTTCCTAACGTCCTCCGCTTTGCAATCACTTGCAGTTGATGATGAAATATCTAAAAGGAACAAATTTCACAAACTGACTTGTTGCAAAAGGAACTTCCTGTTTAGCGAGCTCATTTGAACTGCTTGATCTTTCACAAACGCTTGTACAGTCTGCCTGCATGGCTAGGTGTTCGATTTTAAACAAGAAGTACCTTAGCTTATTTGTGTAAACTCTTTTTAGGCTTTTATTAAGGTTAAGGATGTTATTAAATGAGTGATGAGCTGTTTACTTGGCTTGTCCAAACTAATTGAGTAACTGAGAAAATAATGTTCTACTCTGGATCTGCCAATATATGACTAATTAGTGAATGCCGTTCCTGCTTCTGTGAGTTATAACCTGTGTGTTGTGTTTTTATGTGCTTCTGTTGTTCAGGAGTCTAGTGGAGGAAGAGGAGGAGAGACTGTGCAGCCTGTGACTTAAGCCTGAGCAGTCAGATCGGCTGTCCTGACTGTGGTTGTGCTCCCCAACACAGACAAAAGACAAACGCGTAAAAACAGACCCCATTTCTGCACTTCGATGAAGCTTAACGCAACGATTCGGCAATTTGAGCAGACGTAAACTTAGTATGACAGATTAATGCTGTCTGGAGGCCTACAGTAAGCCGGGCCATTGATTACAGGTTTCTGGCAGATGACCCTGATACTCCAAGAAAGATGGAGCTGTCTAAAACTGGTGGGGGCTGTGGGATGAGTGTGTATCCGTGCAGCGTCTGGAAGGGATATTTCGTTAAGTGAGGTTTTATCTTTACCAGCTCTCTGATATGACTCATAAATGCTTTGTCCCCTCTTTGTTGAACAAGACTGACACGCAATCGCAGATAAACACACACACACACACACGCACACACCCTCAACTGTGCGGCTCCGCGGAGTCATTCCCGCTCTGATATCACCTCGTCCATCACTCAGCCTCTGTCTGGCTCTTAACCTGCGACCCCGTCACTGTTAACAAAGACAATGACGGCTCTCTCTTTGGTAACTAAAAGCGTTTCGCCTTCCCTTTGCTTTTTCAGCCATACATTTGAGTTGGTTTTGACGGCCGAGAGTCCAGCGTGCTGTGTTTGCTTTTCAAATGGTTCATGAAGTTGTTTTTCTGCAGCTCTTTCAAAATGAGCACCTGGATCTTTCCACAAGAAAAACTCTGTGTGATTAATCATTGCTTCTTTCAAAAGCAGTGTCCCAATTTACTGTCGTTTTGGAAATAAGCATTCGGTAATACATTCCCTAGTAATCTTTTCCTTATTTTCTACACAATGTTAAAGCCGTCTGCGATAAATCATTTTTGGTTGCTGCCTCTGCACAAGCATCAAAATGTACTTTAGATTTAAATTGATTAAAACTAGTTGCTTGAGAGATCAACCCACGGTGTGTGATTTCTTTTGTTAAAACTCCTGGTTCATGAGAACCCCTTGTGAATCCTCAGGCTTAAGACTTTCTCCCATACTGTAGAGCAGAGTGATTTATGTTCAGTGAACCTTCTTCCATTCATCTTCATGCTTAACGTGAGATTTGCACATTCCCAGCAATTAGGGATCTCAAAGGCTTGTTAGCTCTGCCACAAAGATGAAAAATGCTGCTAATAACTGATCAGATAAGATTAGCCACACTCCATGAACTTGAGCTCAGTGACTGGGGAAGTGGTTGTGTGGCATCGGTGACTTCTTTAAATGCCCCGACATGAAGAATGGATGGCTCAGAAAGGGTTTTCTCAGAGAATAGGAAATGGAGGGTTTTTCTTTCTTTCTAATATTTAAAGCTTAACAACGTCCCAGTGCTTCCAAAATATTCCTCATACTAAAAATGTAGCAGGAACTGCACCCTAACATGCCGTATTTTAGGAAAGTCACCCTCTTTCCTGGTCTTGTGCATTGTTGCTATGTACAGGAAAAGTGATGCTGTACACATCCTTACCCATTTCCTCACACAGAACGACCACCGTTAGTGATTATGGAGTAATTTTCCTCCTGAAATGTAGAGCCAGGAAGACAGATGTAAAAAAATGGGACTTTGGGGAAAATTTATTGAAAAGTAGTTCCATGTGCAAACATTGTGTCAAAAACATCAAAGAGGAAAACACAATACTCATAGAAAAAGAATCCCACAGCAGAACGTTATCTGGAAATTAAACTTGGGGAAAAAAGCCTAGAAATAGAAGAGAAGGCGATCACTCTAAACGGAACTAGTTTTTCTCATCACCGATGCTTCCATACATGCTTAATGCTATTAGCAAGTGATGCTAGTCTAATGAATCGGAGCTGGGGTGAATACAAATACACTTTTATGTTTTTAATTTAAGTTTAAATCTGGTGCAGATGTTCTATCGTCATTATTAGCGAGTTAAGTTACTTCACAAGTCATTTACACATGAAAACACCTAAAAGACAACTTTTATGTGTATTTCCAAAGACCTGTTAGCTGAAAAACTGGCATCTCTCAGGAGACGGTGCAATGTGTGCCAAAAAGTTTGAGGAAATTGCATAAGTGGAGAACAAAAGAAAAAGTGGCAATCCTAAAAATAAAGATATAACCATCTAAAAACATGTACAGCAGATGAACATCATCTGAAAGTCATGTCCTTAAGAAACAGGAAAAATACTCACACTTGTATTTTATTTGCATTTATTTATTTTTATTTGTTTGCTTTTAAAGTCACTACATCAGCGCTAACATTGACAATTACATAACGTTTTTATTAAACACATATTTGGTTGTTATGGTTCCTCGATAAAAAGCTGAACTAATTACAATAATTGAACTGGACTTTTCCATGTTTGTGCTGTTAGCACCACTTTAAGGGAGTTATTTAACATAATATGTCATTTTCTCTGTGTTACAGACCATCCAAGGAGACTTTGTTTGACTTTTAGTCTGTCATGTTCTTTTTGCTTTACCATTTTCTTAGTTCATTTGCTATAATTTGTGACTGTGTTGCACTTGTATGGTTTATTTTGCCTGCTAACCAAGCTAGCTATCGTTAGCTAATAACCTAGCACTGCACCCTTTCATCCAAACACAGTCACTTCTGACTAACAGAACTTCAGCACTAAGGCCTCAAAATCAATGGATGTTTATGCAGTCTATCGTTAACATGAGTCATTCCTGTGTTCCCAGGGTCCTACGTTCTCCAGATTTATGTGGTACATAATCGGAACATGACAAGAGATCCTGTGTTCCCAGGGTCCTGATGCATGTACCCTAGCTTTATAGCATATATTCAGAACCTGAAAAACACATTACCCAGGTCTGTATGCACTTATGACATGGGCTTTTGTGGGAAGTTCTGGGATTTTGATAGCCACCGGTGTGTATAGTTGTTTTAACACTACCCCCAACCCCCAAGAAGTAAAAATATTCAAGGAGAGGAGTAATGAAATCTTTTAACTTAAACTGAGTCAAAATGAAGTATTGTAATGGGAAATATGGCACCCATAAATATAGATATGCTCCATTATGCTAACAGCTGCTCCTTAGCGTCATTTTGTTTGTTTTTTAGACTAAAATGCGTAAATTCAGTCGAATAAAAAGTCAACCAATGCAATGAACATCCACAATTAAACATAAGAATGACCCACAAATAAAGAAAATACTCCATAGGTAGAAAAATAAACACAACTCATGATGACTTATCTCTGATCAAATACCAATAAATAAACATTATCCTGAGGTAGGTCAGCAAACCCACCGAGATGCTTGACAAGGTCCACTGGAGCTTTTAAAGGTTGTTTGCCTTTGGAAAGTTGGTATTTTCACCTTCTTTTATAACACAATTAAGTATTTCAAAGGCTCTTGATATTTGGAGAGCAGTGACCTCTGTGCTCCTCTGTATTCTTTCGCCCCCATCACACGTCCCTGACAACTGAGAAAAATGTGCATTAACCCCTCAAAGCTGGTCGGTGACACTGCATGGCCCGGGGCAGGCACCTCTCCTCCTTGAAGCCGGACAATTTGATTTGGAGGTGGAGACTTTCAAAGCTGAGTCATGGATCAGCAGTCAGCGAGTGGCTTTGCCTTTTTCTTTTTCTTCCCTTGATGGTTGTTTTGGATGAGGGGGTTTGAGAAAGCTGCAAAAACCTGACCGACACCAACAAATAAAGAAGCCACTGCTGGGAATAACTGAAGATTTGGTCACTTTGGTGTGAGATTGAATGCTTCGGTGTGATTTTGGTGAAAGACATCATTATACACAACATAGACTGTGTGAATCAAGTTCACATGGTGCAGGAATGTCTTTAAATCAAGAGTGGCAGAGCTCGGCTGATAAATTATGACACCCGAGCTCGCTGTATCAGTCGACATATCTTCAATGCGCAGCAGAGGAATCTGATTAAGGCCTGAGGTAATGGAAACCAGGGTCAGCTTGTACAGCTCAGCTCAGCTGTCACCTACACATAGGTATTCCCAAAATACTCATATCCCTTCAGGTTCAGTCAGATAAATAAACACTGTCCTCACTAAGGACAAAAGTAATTTTTTAAAGTCTCTTCATGGCAGCTTGAATGTACTAAACCAATCTGGTGTTTAGAAAGCAAATAAATAAGAGAAGACGGGGTTGGATCAAGGATGAAAATAAGAACAGTAAAAATAAACAAAGGAGAAAGAGCTATTGAGAAAGTATTTCCTTAACAAGAGGGGAACAAATAATAAATTATGGGGCCCCTCTCCCTTGAGGCTGGACTGGCATGCCTCAGGGTGTAAGGAAGTGGGCATCCTTCTCTTTTTATAGGGGTCGTGGACAGGCCTCCACTGTGGGAGCATCACATAACACAAGGACAGAGCCCTGAGAGAAAACTGCTTAAAGGAATGTTTGCGCACACAAACACACAGACCGAGCTCGTCACAGAGTTTATAGGTCGTGCAGCGCTGAATGAAGACGGTGACTGCGTAACCCTCGTGTCCCTCATCATGTCATCACTGCAGTTTCTCCCCTTCTCATATCTGCAGTCCCACTTGGCCTGTATAACTGAGAGGCTGCTGACAGCCATGACCCCACATTTACCCCACGCTCCCCTCGCTTCTGTCCCAAAGCAGGTGGCAAACACCACCAGCATGACACTCTTCATCTTGATTTGCTGTCTATGGTCATTTTTGATGCGTTGGATTTCCTGGCTAACTCTTGAGGGCCATGACATCGTGAGATAAAGGAAAGTAGCTTTTTAAAAGTTTCCTCAAACTCCAAGCAGCGTGTTAGTCACAGCCAAAGTTGATAAAAGCTTCTGTTTTGTCCCAAATGAATCAACTTCACGGGGCATGCTGTATGGAAGTGGATAAAAGCCTGGCCTACAGGGCACAGCCAGGATTTGTATTCCATACGCATTAAAGCATGCTAGCACTTTTTAAGCATAGCGACTTTATTTTCAGCTTAGGGCTTACACAGATCCAACCATTTGCTATATTGGATTCTTGGCAGATGGCCTGCAAGGATCTTGGCCACCCTTGAATTTAGTTCTCATGTTAAGCTTGACCGTGTCAGTAAATGGGCTGCTCCCTGCACTTACCCTAAATATAGGAACTTACATCGTGGTTGTAATGGTTTCTTATCAGTTGGGGGGGAAAGTATGTATGACATAGTTGCTGATATATGTCCTCCCACCTGTTTTAACACTAGCACTGATTATTTTCCTGGAATTTCTTTGTTGATAGCATACAGCAGTCTGCAGTGAGTGCACATTAATGCACTACATGAATGAACACAATTAACAAAAATACTGTTGTCTACTACTAAAGTGTTTATTTAAAGCTAATTTGACCTGCTTTTGTGCAGCACGGTGGTTAGTACTGTTCCCCCAAAGAGAAATTGTCCCAGGTTTAAGTCTACTGGCTGAGGTCTTTCTGTGTGGAGTTTGAAGACCCCCTGTGCATCTATGGGCTTCTCCCAGAGACATGCATGTAAAGTTACCTGGTGATTCTAATTTGGCCATAGGTGAGAATGGCTGTCTGTTATGGAGACCACAGGACATCCAAAGTTCTTGCGAGAAAATCCCCATTTTGTTGCCTTTGAAGTTGTTGGTTTAAAGAAAGGTCAATCACTTGCAGTCAGTTAGGATTGTCAAAGTGGCTTTGGTGCATCAAGACAGCAATTAGATTCAGTCTACTATCAGCCTGTGATTGAATGGGATTAATTTGGCAATTACCTGCAGTCTCTTTGGGTTAATACGATGATTAACTGTGAAAAATTGACAAAAATCACAAATCTGTTGCCATCTGCATACAAAACCCCCCCCAAAATATCAAAAAATCATATTAACTACTATATTCTGCTTCTTCTCTTTGAAGTTGAGTACAACAAAGAGAGTCAATTTGAGTCAAAGAGAGACAGTGCAGACAAATTTCTCTCATTGCCACAGTCTGACATAGAATGATTACAAAGTCCTGGCAGCCCGTCTCCATTTATATCCATTTGTAAAGCACTTGGTAATTATTTGTAAATATCCACCAATATGAGAGTGACTGCAGTCACTTTGAGTTTAGAGACAGGTTGCCTCTCACCAGGTGACCTTTGCAGTTGCCTAGTGTTTAAAACTAGTACTCAAATATTTATCCAGAGGTTGAGGGTGCTGCATGCTCAATTTCTGAGCAACTTTGTTGCAAACTTGTTGGCTGGAACTACTTGAAATCATCAGACAATCATGGATCGTCCATAGTCACAAGGAGGTTGATCCTTTTCTCACTCTATTTTGACTAAGCCTTTGTGAGTGATGAACTGTCTAGAGAAAATACCTGGAAACACAGTATCCTCATCTAAAAGGTAGTGCTAGTTATCTTAAGGCATGCTAAATTATGCAGCTAAGGAAATCCCCCCCCAAAATGGATTCTGTTCGTCTGAACGTTGTTTTATCAGTGGGAGAAATGTCTCGTCACTTATTCTAGTGACTTCTTCAGTCTCAGCTTACTGCATGTTTCCACAACCTTATAAACAGTACATTTGCATAATGACTGAAACTAGAAGCACTGAATAAACAATGGTCTGTGAGGTCAGTTTTCATGATCATTAATATGCAAGTTGCCACTGATCAGTGGTCAGGACAGTTTGCATTACGTCATTATGCAAATATAACTTGGATGCAAAAGTGACTTGGATGAGTGACGAAACGTTTCTTCCACTGAAAACGCATCGTCCAGATGAACAGAATCAATTTTTTGGGACTAGTGCTAGTTAGTGTGTTGCTAACTTGTCTGTCATCCATTTAATGAATTGGTAGCATAAAGTGGGTTTTCAGAGCTTGAAAATAGCTGCTGATAACAGTGAGATTGAAGCAAAGCAATACAGTTATAAATCAAAACAAGACCCTAAAAGACACTGATGTCAAACTAACAAACTGAAAGATGCTAAAAGGCTCTGTAAAGCTAAAATACAAAATATGGCTATTGCTATAAGTATCCCACTTTGTCAGTGCAATCAACACCTTTCAAGTAGCGGTCCTTAATAAAGATGTGTTGGGATTTACATGATTTGCAAAGAGCCTATAAAAACATTTATTTTTGTTACAATCTGTTTATTTCTTTTAGGCTCAAAACCAATTTCTCTTCCAGTGCCCCTGACGACTCGGAGCCAGAGCACCAGTAGTCCAAACTATTATAATTTGTGCTGGGAGTAAGAAATCACATGTGCCACAGTTTATGTCAGCAGCGGTAGCCTGAAGCAATGGCTGGTTCAGAATTTGGAACAAACTACGAAATCATTTTCTTTGCACACCATTCATTCATCTTTCCCCCCTCGACACCCAGACATCTCAGGCCTGCTTCCTCTCAACCTGACATCAGCGGCAGGTAAGCAACATTTTCCATTCCTGGATCACATGCAGGTTTTTAAAAGTGTATTTTAACATGCAATAAGATTACATTTTAATGTAAGTTGAAATGATTTCCACATCTTGAACAGAAATCTTGATAAAAACCTCTTGGTGTCACCTAAAGGACAACAACATGGACCAAATTAAGACGATATTAAGTAAGTTATCCACCAGTTTAATCTTGGAAGTGTCATCCAAATGATATAAAATGGGAGGACACTTTACATCCTCCTCATCTTTAACGTATTCTATTACAAAGTTCCCTGTTTGTTCAACTTCACTCCTGAAAACCTTTGTTCATAAGTGACCATTAGATAGATGGTTGAGTGTTCAGCCACCAGTGAGCTTCAGTAGAGCTACTTAAGGGCCATATTGCCCTTGTGCCGCTTCAGCTTGGAGGCTCACCAGAGGACCTGTCAGGTCTGCGATGTTTTACAGCTCAGTTTGCAGACAAAACACCTCACAACTAAATCCCCTCAACAACATCTGCTGCCAATTTAGCGGAGGCATTCCTGCAGTCTGTGCTGTTTAATATTCACAGGGGTTAGGATCTGCTGGTACAAGGGTAGCCGGGGACGATGGAGGATGGGGTGTGGGGGGAACAGCTTCTAAAATCCTTTGGTCCATGGTCCAGACATGGCAAAAAAATGAGGGGTTAACAAAGAGTGAGCTGGAGCAGGGGCAGGTTAACTGGGCTAATTTGCAGGGATAATAATGGTGTTCAAGCAAGGCCTTTGGGGAGCAGCACAGTGCAACACAGACCTGACGGTGCAACCACACAGGAAGTTTACAACATGGCCCGGCAAATCAAAATGTATTTAATCATCAAACAAGCAATGAGGATCTGGCAGCAAGGCCAGAGCCAGCAGCCATCCTGAAGATGAAGACGAATGTTTGGAGACGGGGGCCAGACAGAGCGCCAGATCTGCACCTCAAAGATTCAGAGCGCTCAAAACCCTTGATTTTATTGGCCAACTCTAAGCACAACATGTCAGAGGTGCATATTTTCTCCTACTTCGCTAGCAGCCTAGAGCGTGGTATGAACAGTATAGGGCACGTTATACAGTATCCAAAAACATCTTATACCATGAAATGAACAATAGACCTGGATGCATTGCATTGTATTTTATTCGCTTCAATCAATGTATCCGGTCAACAAAGAAGCACATATGTGCTGCCTGGCTGAGTTAAGAGAGAGTAATAACCCAGTTAATTGATAATTAGAGCCATGACCTGCTTACAAACGGCCACACATTGTCCTTGTGAATTTTTATGGATGTATCCCAGGCATCGCTAACTTTAGAAAGAGAAAAAAACTCAAACGAGCTTTCTCGCTGGAGGAAGTTTATCTGTTTGTGGTTATTTCTGTGAGAAAATATATTTGTGTGTGTGTGTGTGTTATGTTTCAGGAAACATAATACCTTGCAAAGAAGGAAACCTTCATATGAGAACAATAACACACAAAAAAAACTAAAATACTGAAGCTCAGCGGTTTTATTTTCCGTGGGATGCCTGCATTTGTGAGAATATTTATTTTTCATTATGTGTAGAAACTAATAACTCCCTGGCTGTTTTGGGGTGGAATGGGAATTTATGTAAAAATAAATCTGTATATATTTTTACTATGTGTCATCGTTCCCAAACGACGGCGCCCACCCTGGTGAGTCAATGGTATTTCAGCACAATCGGGGCTGTCTAATGAAAGGGTGGCGTGGATCGTGCAACACCTCTGTAGCTCCCTCAATAAAGGACACCTTTTGCCATGGCAACTGCATAAACATCTGTCTCCCCATTGAAGAGAAGGTCCGTAGAGAATAGTGAAGGCTGCAATTTATTATATATAAGACTCTCCTTGTGTCTGTGTATGTGTGGTTAGTGGGCCAAGAGAGCTGCAGTTATGGTGAGACAATCAGATATCGTATTTTGCAGAGTGCAGTGCGAGCTGTGCTCAGTTTTGGACATGTGTGATGTGGATATTTACAAAATCTGATGGCAGGAGCAAGCAAATGATGTGCTGTTAAAGGAGCAAGTGAGGGCTTGTTCACCTATTTAAAGAGAGTCAGATGAGAACATTGATGCAACTATATTGTCTGTGTGGTTAATCTGAAACTACAGCCAGAAGTCATAGACTGACACAGCCACTGTTTACCTCACTTATTAGTTTGTTAAGACCAACTTTAAATTGTATTTAGTGTCCGCACTTTGGCCAGCACTGCGTTGATTCTTTCTGAGCCATATTTGGACAAGAGGGTGGAGCGCTAAGTTATCAGCTAATGCAAGCACGCTATGCACACATTTCTATGCAGGTATCATAAAATGTGTGGACACATTTTTTCAGCTTCATTTTATTTGTGGTAGTTTTCATCACATTCAACAAAATTTTCAAAGCTTGTGACTTAACCTTTAACTTTCCATGATCAAGACAAGATTAGAAGTAAATATAATAAATGGCCATATGACCAGTCAAAATGCGTCTCAAGGTGCGGGTCACGGGGACAAGAAATAAAAATAAATTGTACAGTCCTACTCAAAGGGGGATATCTGGTCACCTTAGATAGTATTCCATATTAGTTATTCCCAGTTAGCATTCACTTCCCAGTTAGTGGATACACTCCAAACGTTAAGCTATGAAAAAACTGAAAACAATAAGTTGTTATAAAAAAACCCAGGCCTTGTGTAGTTATTATGGAGGGCTTTTTAATGCTGTAAATGTTGGAATATTAACACTAGAGCCCAGCATAACTGACTACAGATAGTGGAAAAGATGGGAATCAATCTTTGGTCAAAAGTTCGGTTCTGAAGCCTTGAGATGAACTTTTTTACTGTCACCGTTTGTGATGAGTGATAGAGGATCTGACTGTGAAATTGCATACTTGCTGGCTAATGATTTGTCAGTCACAAGTCATTAGTTAATGAGCATACCCCAGATAATCCTCCTTTCTCAAATCTTCAAGAAAATGGACTTTTTAGTCGCTCATACACATCACAAAAGTGTTTATTGAGGTCAAGTCCGGGGGCTGTTTTCCAATTAAATTCTTTAGGGATGTAAATGTTTTGGAATTTTTTTATTTCCACTTTATTCTCAGACGCAAATATGTCCTTTCCTTCTTTTATCAAGGTTTTGCAAACATGTGACCACTAACCATTATGGATATTAATGATCCATTCTGATCTTGTGCCAATCATGGTCACAGTGTACCTAGAGACTGGTCTGCAACCACTGTTCATGAGGGAAAAATAAGTATTTTTGCAAGTGTTTGATGGAGGTTGATGGCAGTCATTGGAAAACTGATTTCCAAAGCCTCACACAGGTCTACAGGCTGGTCAGAGACCCCTGCCAACCACCTGTCGGACAGGTAAAAGTATATTCCCAATACGCTGTGAATGACATGACATCATGCAAAGTGTGCTTGGTGTCATGTGAAAAACTTCAATACAGTCCACATTTTTGATTCACTTTTGGACCCAGCCTCAAGTGGCCACTGGAGGAACTACAGTTATACTGGCTTCCTCTTTCATCCCCAGAAGTTGCTGCTTCTTATCATTAAGACTAAAAACTAGAAAATAGCTAATCTAGCTCTATCCACAGGTAAGGAAATATGCATTCAAGCGAATCTAAAACTCGTTGTCTAAAGTTTTTCACATTTTATTAAATTTTGTTTAATTCCTGGCATTTTTTCATTTTAGTTTTCATTTTAGCCAGAGCCAGTCTGTTTTTATTTGGTTACAGTTGGTCTGCATACAGATATGACAGCGGTATCAGTTCACTCATCTGATTCTGCCAGAAAAAAAAGGTAGTACATAATATATCTCAGGCCTTTTTTTTAATCCTACTAGACTGTTTTGATGTGAGTTGCAAAGTTTTAGTTTTTAGTTTGATTGTAGAAATGTTTGCCTTCTTTTGAATATAATAGACTTACATCTGTATTACGTCAGCGTACTAAAGGAAGTATGCGACTAGATAATAGAGGAGCTCATCTGAGGGTTTATGTTTACATTCTGTCTCGCTGTCATGTGTGTGAGATGAGCCTCTTATCACAGGCAGAATCACCCTTTCTTGAGTCAGTGATACATTTGTTAGATACATTTGAATGTAATTCAGTAGAAAGACCAAAGTTCCTGTAAGAAACTTCTCATAACCGGGCTTGGGAGTTTTACTTGAGTGAGTAGGTCATTTAAAAAAATGAAGCCACTGATGCTGTTTTGGTACTTTGAGCACCGTGGGGCAAATGGCATTTATTAAAACTGAACCACCACTTTAATGCACCCAGTTTTAACAGATTTGGAATTGCATTAAATGGATTAATGGAAACCTTTTAATGTCCAGGGTTGTTGCTCATATCAATTATCCTCCCTTATCACACACGATTTATACTTTTCATCTCACAGAGACCCTTTCAGATGAATGTTTTGGTATCTTATTCATGTGTATAATTACTTTTATTGCTTGCTTATTGATGAAGTAGACGCTTTACCTGTGGCAACGAGTTACGTTTTAACAGTATAAATGATTTTTTTATTGCTGGTGCCTTAAAATATTTAACCTAAATGCTCACATACATACATAATGCCTTATTAAGGGAGTAACCATTGAAAATTTATGAATACCTTGACCTGTAACTGACTCAACTCCCTTTGAACTTTATATATTTATAATTATCAGAAACTGATGCATGTGACTTCATATGTTGCATGCTGTCATACAGACATTTCTCATTTCCAGCTTCATGTAACATCCAGAACTCGTCGTCTTGTAGCCATGTCAAAACACATTACAGGGATCTGTTGATACACGGCATCCAAGAAACATCCATGCTCTTCACCCTGTTTTACATTCCCACCTTGTGCCTCACATAAAACATTACACGATGGAGCGATTAGCTTATAGTGCTGACAGAGTCCCTAAACATTCAATGCAGGAAGACCATTATGTTCACGCTAAAAATGAAATGACCGCCGGGTGATGGTAATGCATGCTGTGGCCTCATTTTCAATGGCTTAAAAAGGATTTATGAGATTATGATTTATGCCCATTTACTATGTAAGTAGTGCAATTAAGATACAGGACTGTAAACTCTATAGTATTTCTGCTCCTAAAAATATATATGCCTATGTTTGACTAATGTTAGTATTTGTTTCACAGTGATACTGATGCACATACTTTTCAAAAGTGTGAAGTTTGTAATCGGTTGATGATTTAAGTTCAAGTATATGTTTTTTTTGTTCTTTTTTTACCCAGATAAACACATCACACAACAGTCTGTTGAATGCATTAAGTGTATTTCTAATGGCAAACAGAATTTTGATTGCCTGTTGGCACAAAAACATTCAGCCAAGTAACCATAAGCTGTCTCTTGAGCTTTCCTATATTGGCTGGACTGTAAATGAAGCCCATCTAATGGGATAATAACCTGTCAGATATGCAGGTCAAGCACAGAGCTGCTCTGTTTTTCAGGAGATGCTGAGAGTGTCAAAGAAGCAGAGGTTTGTTCGGGTGTCTTTTGTTGCCTTTTGAGTTGTGTTGTTGGCACACAGTGAAAGGTCCGTGTAGAGCTGCCAGCGGCTGAGGTCATTATAGTGTGAGTTTCTAGTAACTGTGACCACAAAATTATTTTCACCGACTCAACAGAGAAACAACACAACAGTGTGTGTGGTTTGGAGTTATTGCCACCGTTTGAAAAATTCATCTAAATATATTTTAACTGGATAAGAAGTGACAGCGGTTGAGCGAGGCTGACATGTTAATATCAGAACTCTGGTTCTGAGTTCAAACTACTGTCCCTGCAGACATCTACTCTTTACCCTTGTACACAGCTCAGTAAACGAAATCTCTGATAAAACCCTGTGGGGCTGGGCGATTGACAAAGGTGGATTTTCACAGTTTACTCCCTTAACATAGCCTAGAATATTTTTCTGTCGAGCCCTTTCCTCAAAGTCTGGAGCTGGTTTTATATGGGATAAATCCACCGGGTTGGCTTCCACCTTTAGTAGACAGGAAGCAATTAAAATCAGACTTCAACAAAACGACATATCTACATCTGAAGAGAGTACTGCAAGATATAGCAACAACAGAAAAACATCAATCATATAGCTCACCCAAAATGCATTACTTTGCACTATTGCTGTTCTTGAGACCAGATACCATCCCCCCGTTGTTGCTGTCAGTGGCTCAGGCTGATGATCTGTCTCCCCAATTAGTCTATTAATAGCCATGATAGATCATTTATAGTTGTACTGGTAGTGACAAAGAGCAGTATGATTACTTATTTGTTCATTTTTTTATGGGTTTCCCTCTCTGGTCAAATACAAGCAGGAACACTGAAATGCATATCAAACCAACTACTACTCATTTGTCATGCTTAATCTGTACTGTATATGTTTTTGCTTTTCCTGTTTGCAGAACTTCAGGTTTAGGATTGCAACTTATTGCCTTATTTTAGTTCTGGTTTTCAACATGGCTACAAGATGTAACACAATTACATGGCTTTACAGATCTATAGGCATCTGCGTTCCCTCCTTTTTCATGTATATACAGCACAAGAACAACAGTCATTCTTCTGTGGTGTCTACAACTCTTCTTATGTAAGACCTAGGCACATAACTGAGGACAAGGGCAAGGCACACTATGACAATTTCATATAGTACCCTGTGGGTGGATGTTGTTTGGAGTCACTTTCCTCTTAAATGCAGAGAATTTTGTCCTCGGCATTGAAGAGCTATGTATGGAAGAAGCACAGTTGATGCTGTCTGTACTGGAGTGGGCAACATGGTATCAGTGCCAGTGAAATATTGTGGGAACAACTTGACTCCACCGATTAAATCAATCCAAAGGAGTTATATGTTCACTGTTTTTATTGTTTTAGCTTTTATTTTCTGTTGCTGAGAGGCAACACAAATATTGTTAATCATACATTATAAGGCAAACCTATCACAGCTCTAGGGTTAGGGTTAGATCTCTATCCTGAGCACAACTAGTCTCACGGGACACCAGCTCACTACTTGTCCCTTAGGTCTTTAAGTATCACTGACTGATTTCTGCAAACTGAAAAGAAACACTAAAGTGGTACCCAGTGGATAAAATGTGAAGGTTAAAGGTCATAACCATGCAACCAGCAAACTGATGCATGTAATAATAAGTCGCTGATGTTTCTACCACACGTCAAATTTATCCTTTAAAGCACCGGACCAAATGCATTACATAAAAACAAGCAAACAAAGGATTTATTAAGAGACAACAGATATTGTGCAGATGGGGAGTCTGGGCAGGTTTTGCAAAGGCAGAAGAGGCAGTGAGACACTGGCTGACAGTGGAGTAATCTGCAATACAGACGAGGTAAGTTATCTCAGGGAATGACTGAGATAACCAAGAGCCTGGATGTTACTACCACAGATAGCAAACATAAAGCATGCACAGGAAATGAGAGAGAGGGGGGAGAAAGACTAAGAGAAAGAGTGAAAGAAAGGTGGGTCAGCGCCGGAGTACAGGACGGACCATGCCATTTAAGCTACATACAACTTAGGAACATGCTTAATACCTGAATATGTTAGCATTAGCATCGTCAGCATGTTAGCTCTCGGCCACACAGGCCTAGAGGCTGGTTGGTGAACCGCTGGGAGCCTGTGGGTCTTTTTCTTCTTCCTCTTTTGGCTCCTGTTTTGCCTCCATCTCACCATATCCCTAGCACCCTCCTCTGTTACATCAACCTTCTGCATGTCTTCCTTCACTACATCCACGAACCTTCTCTGTGGTTATCTTTTTCTCCTAGTTGCTAGGATGAAATGTGTATTGCTTGCCAGGGTGCCAGTTTAGCTCATTTGATGTTGATCGTATAACAAATGAAATGCTGCAGCCTGGGTTAAAGTCTGACCTGTTGTTGTTTGTTGTGCGTCTTCCAAACAAAATAATGGCCCTAAAAGAAATGTGTATTCCTTGACTGGTTGGTAGCAATAGTCATCTCCTTGTGATTATATTGAGATTTAGGAGATTGCATGGAAAAAGCCAGTTTGTCTGCAAACTCTCTTTAACTACTTGCCAAGCTATAGTAAAACCAAAAAGTTTGATGCAAACTGGAAACGGAGAACATTCACCTTCACAGTTGTGCCGTACCACTGCAACCAACGCATTTGAAAAGTCTCCCTTTGTGTTGCACTTTTCACAGTTTCACTACTGCTTGGTGGGTAGTTGGTGAGTGTTTGCAGGCAAGTCAGCATCTTCCATTTAAACTATGACTATTGTGCTGTGGATGGTTTTCAGTGCAGCACAGATACCTCTTTGTAACCAATTTCATGAAGCAACTCCAGGTAACCACTTGCCAACTGGTTGGGGAATACACATTTTTTGAAAGTGACCAAGGTTTCCAAGGAGTCACTGAATGGTGTCTACGCTTCGATGACTGGGCTAATGGATTTCACAGCGACTGCCTGAAACCTCCAGTAGCAGCCAGTGGTTTCTGCCCTCTAGGCCTGTGTGACTGGGCGTTTAACATCCGAGCCAACAAGCTTCCCATCACTTGTGTCCAGTACAGAAATGCAAGACTACCTCGACGAGAAAGAAAATGTTGCCCTTTATCACAGTTGCGTAGCTGATGATAAAAAGAAAATGTTTTGTTCACTCTTTCTTAGCTTTCGTGAAGGGTTGCACTGCTACTGTCACAGAACAGCAGTTTCCTGAATAACAAGACATAAATGTGACAATAAAGTTTGTAAACTGACTTGTTTTTCAGGGATTATTTCCATTTCATGCTGTCAGTCCACTGACAGTATGACAAGTGCTGCGTAATGTACACACTGATATAAAAACAGCCAACTCATGCAGAATGGAATTAAACAGACGCAATGACTGAAATTAATCTTTTTTTGTTTTTCAGCTTCATGTTCCTGTGGTTTTTCATGCAGCACAGAAATGATTAATAGCACAAGTCTTCTTTTAAAGGTACGCCAACATCAGTAGCAATATTAGAATGAGAGTAAGGCATCACTATCACCCCATAAGGAAACCTCTGCCTCACTAGATAGTCCGCTGCGGAACATGACAGGAAATTTGGGAAGGAAACAGATGATGTCTAGCAGAGGTCGGGAGCTGGTTTTGACCCTGTGATGACAGGAACACATGGTGCAAGCCTCCAGTCCGCTGAGCCGCACAGACCAATGATTTATCTTCAAACCAAAGAAGAGAATCTGTCACTGAATTTCTCTCTCTGCCTCTGTTAAGCCGTGTGTTTGCCGCACACATACTCAGTCTGGTCTTATAGAGTTCCCCCAGAGATGAGATTACCTTTAAAAATTTCAGGCAGTTGTTATTCTAACTGGGGTCATGTTTACATATATGGAGGAGCTGTTGAAGAGACAGTCCTGTGTTGATGAGCTCTCCTAAACCACAAGGCGAGTCTGTTCCTTTAGTCGTCAAAATCTAATCGACAGTTTGTTTTCCATTTTATCAATGAAACTATTTAAATACTGGTATATTATGAGATCAAGGAGTAATCAGAGTCCTAAAACATTATATAACTTGTTTGTGGTTTTTCTAAACATGTGTGGCGCCCACGCATCTGACCTTCTGAGACCTGAGTCTTGTCAAATCATCTCTAATCCTGTGTCATCCTTATCAGTCTGTGTGTACACTCAGAGCTCATTGCCTTTGCCTGGAGTGTTTTTCTGAGATGTGATTGGTTGGCATTGGGTTCCTCCATGTGGTTTGCCACTAATGTTTACCTTTTGCAGGCAGATGTTCTCCATGGAAAGTAAGAACATTTCCTGGCCGGGTGTTCATGCTTTGTGTACATGGGCGTAAACGGGAGGCGGCAATTTTTAATTTTCAGAGTTATTTGGAAGCAGCAGATTCATACAGGAGTTTTGTGTTTTTATGGCGGGCAAAAAAATTATTTTTTTCTTTGGTAACAACAGATCTGTGTTTAAAAAAAAAATGTATATTTTTGCTTTTTTGTCAAGTAAAAAGTACATGGTGAAAACCTCTAATTTACCATAAATGGTGAAATCATTTATTTGCTGATACATGTGATGCAGCTATTGAAAGTTGGTGATTGAAGATGATTCTCATTAGTTTTTGATATGATACCAGTTTAAGAATACACTATCTGGTGCACCTTGTTAGTACCTGGTTGGACCCCCTTTGTCACCATTCTTTATGACATGGATTCAACAAAGTGCTGGAAATATTCCTCAGTCCATATTGACATTATAGAATCACACAGTTTGCAGACTGGTCAGCTAAACATCCATGATGGGAGTGTTTTTCATGATGCCCAGTTGCTACTGAGGGAGCCAAAGTGTGCCAAGAAAATAGTCCCTACACTATTACACCATCAGTGCCATACTGAACGCGTTCATGCATGCTCAATCATCCAGGTAAGGAAATCCAGGAAAGCTGATTCTTTGTCCAGATGAAAAGAATCATCTTTCTTGGATACCATGCTGAATCATTGATACAAAGGAGGATAGATCCATGCTTTCATGCTATTTATGCCAAATTCAGACTCTACCGTGCAAATGTTGCAGTAGAAACTGAGACTTATCCAACTATAGGCCTCCACTGCCCCAGTAAATCATCAGTTTCTAAATACTCAGACCAACTTATCTGGCACCAACAGCCATACCATCTCCAAAGTCACTTAAATTAGTCTTCTGCTCCAATCAAATGCTCAGTTTGAACTTCAGCAGGTCAACTTGACCAAGTCTAGTGTAGTCTCAGTGTCCTAAAGAGTTGCAGCCATGTGACTGGCTGGACAAATATTTACATTAAAGATCATTTGAACAGGTGTAGCATAGTTTGAAGTGATCTGAAGGCATTTATTCTTTCAAAGGTAATGCAGTTTTCCACTCAGCTACAGTGGTTGTGTTCACACTATAGACTGACAAATGTGCACAGTGTAATCTGTAATTTTCCACTCCCTCTCACTCACAACTCAAATAGTTCAAGTCCAGGATGTAGTATAGCAGCTATGTATTTGCATGATGTTTTTTAAGCTTGAGTATTTGGTTGGTTTAAATATTTGCAGATTGCAGGTAATGAAATGATAGGATAAAGCCATTCTTATATCTTTTATACAAGAACCTTACCACATAACCATGGTGTGTTTAAAAGTGTAAAAAGCTTAGCATAAGTTGCTAACTGTGGAAGCTAACAGATGAGTTCAAATTCCGCAAGCTACCAAAAAACAGAGCTGACTGTTACATTAGTGAAGTGTTTCTGTGACCAACTGTTATCTTTGTATTTTGTTGTCTGCCTCATACTGTGTTAGCTGGCCATAAAAGCTGTCAAAGTAGCGATTATTACTTATTAGAAATGTTAGCTACTTTAGCTACACGATGCACATTTAAGTAAAGCCTTAAATTGCATTTTAATTTTTAATTGGAGAAAACATGTTTATCTTGGCTTAATAATCTTTAGAAACCATAAAAATGTGATTAATTCTACAGCCTTACTCTTAGTTTCAGAAAACAATTGTGCATTTTTCTAATATACATAATTAAACACAATGCAAGTGGATGAAGACTTGATATTCATTCATATTAGAGCCTAAGGACCTTAGTTATTATTGTTTTCTTACTCTTGATTACACATTAAGAATGAGATTTATAAGTTCTTAGAGACTGTGTGGCTGCTCTCTTTTTCCTTTTTAATTGCTCACTGAGGTTGTTAAGTTCATTTTTCTTGCCGTCAGTTTCAGTTTTGCTGTACAAAAAATACTGCAGCTCACAAAAGCTGCATTCAAACACCATCAAGTGCATCTCATATAAAAGCAATGTGTGCTCTTTTCAGCATTAACCTCCTGGCCCTTCATCATTTTCTCCACCCTGCGGCCCTCCTGACTCATCTCCACTGTGACTCCCTGTGGCATCCACGGTCAGTGTGCTTTGTATATTGCTGATCTCTGTGTTTACCAGCCATACACGCAGTGTTAGGCAGAGATGTCACTTACCGCACTCACTGAGAGGTTTAACATAAGCGTAGCAACAAAGGAGGGAGAAGTCTTTAGGGTTTGTGTTTGATAAACAATTCAGGGGAGATAATTAGTTGATAAGACATCACTTTCATTTAGTCAGGAGACTCGTTTGCATCTATTGCCTGTGAGCTGAGCCTGACTCACAGGCTTTGTATTACCATATGCTGAATTTTTAATCCATTAACTTCCTGAAGGAGAAATGTGAAAGTGCAGATCTGCTCCTGTGGGAATATAGGGCGCAAGGACAGTTCTCCGATATCTGCATATGGCTCATGCTTGCACTCTTATGTACTCTTACAATGTTTACTCCTATATGGCTTGAGAGACTGTCAAAAACTGCTGTCTTCTCAAATAATTAGTAGCTCTGACCACTCAGACAGCTGGCCAATTAAATGTGCTCATAGCTGCTGCTGCTGCTTGATGTCTGCTGGGCTTCACACAGAGGTGTAGATTGGAGGACAAACTCATTTCTCTGTAGTGGGGGGAGAGATGCCAGGAAAGCTTGGCTGTGTCTGAGAGTGTCTGTGTGCTCCTCAGCTGGCTGTGTGAGCAGATAAGAGAGGAGGCAGAGGGAGAGCTGCTGATTCTGGGTTTATACCACCCCCCTACCTCTTCTCCCAGTCCGTCTCTCTCTGTGCAGCTGCAGGTCTGAGAGCTGACCTGCATTAAGACATCAGAAACTCCCTGACAGGCTAATGGGAACAGTTTTCTAGAGCATCTTCAAAAGCTTGTTAAAGTGTGGAGTTTTGGCAGTGATTTAAGGAAATCTGCTATTATGGTTTAAATAGTTCACCTAATCTGTGTTGGCAGATTAGAAATGTCTGGACACCACCCAAACACTTTCTTGCTAACTGATGACTCTGTCTCCACAGCAATGTATTCATTGGACATGTACAAACACACTTTATCTGTGAATGAATGAAGCTCAGAAGCTAACATTTCTTTAGCCCTATTGCGTTTCATGTATTTATTTCCACCAGTGACTATATTGTGCATAAAATCAAACCCTCTTTGTTCTTCTAGCGCTTTGCTTTTTGTTGAAACATGCCCAAAGGATTTTTCCATTTTACTGTAACCATTTGCTTTTATTGTTTTCGATAAAACCCTCTGATGCTGATGGAAAAATAGGTTTGGGGTGGAGTCGTCTAGCCAGTGGGCATCTGACAGTGATTTGCTGATCCTTTGCAATTGCATGATGGCTCTCATCCTCTAAGGCCACAGGGCCCTAAGGGCTAACCAATCACTGCCCCTCAGCTTTCTGCTGTTGGCAATTATAGGTCAGCGTGTGTCACGACATCATTGTCTTCCCTTTGAATGGCTCAGTCCGAGCTCCCGCTTCAATCAGTCATATTTTTGTTTTTGCTGTTTAAAGTGAGCTAGATATCCAGTCACCACTGTGACCACGGTTTCCTGATTTATTGCAGTTTGGGTTGCTTAGCAAGTAAAAACGCCGTGCCCTTTTCAAGGCTGTCGACAAATATTTAAAATTTGCATGTATAATCAAATATTTAAAAGACTAGACGTTTGATTGTGAAAACTGTTGTTTGATTGTGGGAGAAAAAAAAAATCACCTCCAGCAGCGCACTGTCTCTCAAGAAGCACAGAATGCAGGGCTGGTTTTCTGCCAGAAAGGTTGTTTAACCCTGCACTGCTGCAGGTTTAATGAAGCTCTTTCCACTCACAATACCACATACTATGTTTGTCAGAGCGAGAGCAGCTGTGTGGCATACGACTGGGGGCTCTCCTTTCTTCACACAAGTAGAGAGAGTAAGGGAAGTGAATGATGTAGGCTAACATAATTAGTGGACATAAGTGGACGGATATCAGCTGAGCAGTTGAATGTAAACGGCGTTAACTCACAACATTTGTCTGGTTCCTGTTTGTTTTCCTTATTTTTAAAGTCCTTTCGTTGTAATGACTCTTTCAGGCTGTTTTTACATGTGCAAGTAATGGTTAATGATAACAGAAAGCTAATTGCACACATGAGCTATCTTAATGGTTTAGCTTGTGTCTAAAAGGTTTGACACTTCCACTGTTTTTTTACGGTAAAATAGAGCCACGTCTTTGCAGCTCTATTTAACAACAGAAAGCTGTAAAATAGTGCTGCTATATTAGAGCTGCTAATATGTTATCACTAAAGAAATAAGAAATGCTTCAATTATATGGAACTTCCTAAATATAACACACACTGCTAAATATGTTTTAGCAGTGTGTATTCTAATGAAATTTAAAAAACAAAATTCTCTTAGAGGAGAAAATCACCTCTGTAGGACGTAAAAGTAGAAACACACACAAGGTGTGTTTTGCCAGATTCAAACTACATGATATAAACTTAATTATGGCTTAATCTGCAAAGTGTGAGATGTCACTTTGATGTCAGGTTTCTGAGCCTTTCGTGATTTTTCAGTGTTCACAGAGAGCTCGGCCAGCCATCGTGTCACCCAGACATGGAAAGGCAAGATTTTATGACCCTATCATCACCTAATCTGACATGTTTGCAAGCTAAAACTATCATGTGGTGCCATCACATCCCACCAGAACAGCTTGAATGCACATGTGTCAATATAAAAGTGTTTAATCAATGGATAAAGTTAATCAAGTTGGTTTGCTGTGGTCCTACCCTAAGCCATAAAGCGTGCCCAGATTATGCCAAGAAATGACAGCCACAACATACCCACACTGTGGGGAAGTGGTTCTCAAGCTACGGGGCAGGTCCCTGCAGGTGGGGTAACCAGATCAAATAAAATTAAATGAAAAAAATTCAGGATATATCTGGATTTAGCAAAAATTAACCAAACATAGAGTTTAATAATTGTGCTATTGTGCTGAACTTTAAGTAAAATTCATCATAAATCCTTTTTTATTGTGCATGATTACTAAAATGTGTGTTTCTGAACGTGGTCATGCCAGAAAACAGTGTATAACTACTGCAGTATTATGACTCAGGTTTGTCCTTTAATGTGTGGGAGAGTCATAGTTAACGTGTGATGTTACACGTGTGTCTGTTTCCTTAGTGGTTAGACAATCATAACACTGGCTAAATGTGGCTATTAATGCTCAATTAACCATCCTTCCGTAAATATTGTCAGTTTAATCCAACAAAGCCATTCAGCATCTACATCAGCAGTCAGGTGCCAGATGTTGTCGGTCTTTGAGCGTCCATGTGGTGAGGAGATTTGGAACATCGACGCCTCGTCTGTGGTCACATGGTGGCCCATGAGGCAGAGCGATGCCTTCCTCTCAGCCTTCAGAGACCCAGCCCCTTAACTACCCCTAACAAGGTAATAACACCGCATGTATCCCCTGATCAGCAGCAAATTGTTTCTTTAGCAGCGTTGAGTGAGAGGGGAAGAGGAGCGTGCTGACGTGGAACTCATCAACGATCTCTTTAAAGCCCAGGATGTGTCTTTAGATAATCTGTGCCATGTGCACAGCTGATAAACATGTTGTTTTGGGGTGACACCCGTACGATCTGCTTACTCACATCCTGACACTGAGCACGCTGGGTGTAGTCGTGTATGTAATATGTTTTCTTTTTTTTGTTTTCTTTTTAATGGTTGCTAAGAAAAAAACTTCAAGGACAAATGGATGTTTTTGATTCTTGTTTGAAGCCGTTGTTGTTAGAGCTATAACTTGCAGGAAGGCACAAGGAAGTTTAAAGGGTACGAGAACCCTTCCTGTAGAAAGTCACTGCTCACTGAAAGCTTTCAGGGTCCTTTTAACATGAAAGCACGACACGATAGCTTCTTGCAGCTTTGCCAGGTCACATAGATTCCTTTAAGGTGTTTACCACTTTGTACATGACAGCCAAGCTTTCACTAATGCATCTATATCGCTTCACAGACACCTTTGTGTTCATGTAAGCGCCATTAAGAAAAGCTATCAGGGAGATTTGTGAAAGGTCAGGAGATGTCCTTTTGGCCCCCAAACAGGACACTAGAAGAAAGGCTTTATATCCAAAGACTGTCAGTCATCAAAGTGTAACGCTCTAATGATGGGAAAGTTATGACCCTCATTATATTACCCTATGGGCCAGTGCACTTGCTTTGTTTCTGGCTTATGAGCTAAAGATAATGTGTCTAATCTGAACAGTGTATGTAGAATAATCCGGTATGAAGTCTTGGCTCATTGACAAAGAACTGAAGTGAAGAGAAAGGTGCAAATTCACTTGACACCGTTCCAACATCTTGTTTTCCTGGTTGAGGTTTTAAAAGAGCAGGGGAAGTTCAAAATTAGAGAAAATCCCAAACATGTGTCCATTCGAGGGGGAAGTCTTGGCAGCTCGCATAGTCGATTCTTTTTTCTCTGTCACTTCCATCCCAGTCTTGCGTTTCTCTACCAGCTGCCTGCCTCCTTGCCCTGTGTTTGTGCTTGCTTTGTTTTTATGACCACTCCAGTGATCCGTCGCCACTGCAGAGCTGCTGGTGTCAACACAGCTGAGGTGCATTACGCGGCCTGGAGTTCCTGCCTCTTACCTGGCTCCAGGCGTTGTTTTTGTGTGTGTTCACTTGAGACGTAAAAGCAGTTTTATGCATGCACTTTCTCTTGGTCCACATACACAGGGTTTGGGCCTGTGTATGTTTTGGGTTAGCCCCACTTCTGGCCAGCCAGGTATGGCCTTTTGAAAGGCGTCATGTTTATGAAATCTATATATACATGTTTCATATAGGGTTATATCATGGACTGGTTTGTATGTACCCATTTTCTACTCTACCTACACGCTCAAAGTGCCTTGTACAACATGCCTCATTCACCCATTCATGCCTATTCATGCAACCACCTGTTTCTATGCTTAATTGCTTTCTAGCTAACATGGAAACTATAGTGTTAAGTATCGTGCTCAAGGATATTTTGGGATTGAACTACCAACCTTCCAATTAGTGGATGACCTGCTCTACCTGGCTACATCCACCCCATGTATGCAACACAACGGGGTTATTTGTGGTGGTGTAGTGCTGAGCTGTCTCACCTTACAGCAAGAAAAGTGTGAGATAAAATTTACTGGACGTCGCAGGAGTTTGCTGAGCTTCTCAAGTATTTTTAAACCAAGTTTAGATGTGAAATATAAGCTGGCACGCTGGCTTTTCTCTTTTCACTTTCATAACCCAATTTTAATGTTCTTAATTTGTGTGACAGAGTTGTCTCTTAGTTTTTGTTGAATCAGTGTCGTGTCACAAGAGCCTCTCTGTCCATAGCTTTCAAGCATTAAAATCAAAGGTTCTTAATATTTTGACAAAAAGCATGACTTCTTTTTGCCATTTTTGCCAGACGCCCGGAGTAATGAGTGTGTTGGCTGATAAGTGATCTTGCATCCGGTAGCACATCATTTTCCTGTCCTTTACATAGCTGGATAGCAAGTGAGCACTTGCAGACATTTAATGCTAGCTGACAGTAAATAATAGTCCCGTGGTTATACTTAAGAGCACGCCATATATCTTAATCGTCTTAATGTCCTAACATTAGCTAACATAGCATGGTAGCTGAAGGGAAGACTGTGAGCTGTGGTGATTACTTTATATTACATTTATCTTAAGCTTTGATATGCAATAATTTGATTATTTAACACTTTTTATGAAATTGTAATGGCCTTTTTTGCTACGTGGTGACATTCTGTAGTGGAGCAGCATGACTTTTTTCTGGATCAGAATGGTTTTTCAGGCAAGGTTGGTCAACATAAATACTCAACACGTTTCACATTATTAGGTACACATTGCTAGTAGTGGTTTGGGCCTCTTTTGCCTTCAGAACTACCTCGAATGTTTGTGGTGTAAATTCAACAAGGTGCTGGAAACATTCAACAGAGATTTTGCTCCATGATGACATGTTGTAGATTTATCAGCTCCACATGATAGGAATCACCTTATTGAATGACATCCCACAGGTGCTTCATTGGATTGAAATTTGGTAAACACTGAGGCCATTTGAGTACAGTGAACTTGTCATGATCAACAAACCAGTTTGAGATGATTTGAGCTTCATGACACGGCATGGTATCCTCCATAACATCCAAATGTTGCAGCTGAAATCAAAACTTGTCACTCCGGACAAAGTTTGTCCAATCTTCTATTGTTCAAAATCTGTTGCCTTCCTATCATCTCTTCTGGTCTCTGACACCAACATGACTTAAGACCATCCCTTGGAAACATTAGAGATGGTTGTGTAGCTTTCTGATGCTTAATTTGAACTTGAACACCCGGTTGTCTTGACTTTGTCTATATGCCTGCATACATAGGGTGTCTGACTAATTAGATATTTACAGCCTGTGTTACCTTACTTAGAAGCATTTTCCTGTAACTTTTGGCTTTTTGATAAACAAAAATGTATTATACTTTAAAAATAGTTTTTAAAAAACGCTGTCCCTTTTAACAAAACATATAGTTTGGGCTGGATCAAGTGACCCTGAATCCTCCTTTAGGTATGGAGCAATATGCCTAGGCTGCTGGGGGTTCCCATGATGCACTTCTTCACTGCATTTCTTCTTCACTCACCTTTTTTTCCACTCACTGTGTGTTTTTACACCACTCTGCATTTCATTATTACTTATTGTTAATCTTTGGGTCTCATCCACAGTGTGTCCTTATCCTGTCTTCCTCCCATCATCCCCAACCAATCACGACAGATGGCTGTCCCTCCCTGAGCCTGGTTCTGCCAGAGGTTTCTTCCTGTTAAAAGGGAGTTTATCCTTCCCACTGTTGCCAAATGCTTGCTCATAGGGTGTCATCCAAATGTTGGGGTTTTCTCTCTATTATTGTAGGGTTGCTATTTTACACTTTAAAACACCTTGATGTGACTGTTGTTGTGATTTGGTGATATATAAATAAAATTGGACGTGAAATGAATTGATGATTGATGATTTTCCTTTAGGAAAAAGCACCTTTTTTTAAACTTTATTAATGCAGTAGCGTTGTTGATTATCTCAAACTGGCATTAATTAAGTCCTATTTATTTAAATACTGCTTTACTACTCTAATATTACTTCTTAATATCATTTTGAAGTACAGTTCTCACAGTTTTGTCAGTTGTGTGGCTTTGAATAGCTTGAGGAGTACCACTCCCTAAAACTCTTGGCTTAGACACTGCATACCTCCCTTTGAATCATGGAGTTATTGCTACGTAACGACAGAATAACATTTATAAAAGTAATCAAAACACTTTGCAACACCTGTTTGTTACATATGTGCTTAATTTGCAATCACAGTCTGCACAGCCTCTATAATGTGAGTCTGTGGATTCCAGGTGGTTGAGAGACTGCAGAGAGCTGGGTAATGTCCACGAGTGTGGGTTTGTCAGCGGTTCTGTGGGCTATGTTGGTGGTACTGTGGGAGAGCCAACTGCAATAAAGGTTTTTATGATGTGGTAGAAGTTGATGGGACTCTGCCAAGAGCAATCCAGATGTTACTTGCAAAGTCTGTTTCTATGGTATACATACTGTACATCGGGGTACAGAAGGCACAGAGCACTACACATTTCCAGTGTGTTTTTTATCTAGCTGAGGAGAGGCTGTCAACAATTTGAAGAACCTCACGAAAGTTTGGAACTGTGTCTGACACTCATTATCCACAGTGGCTCACCCATCATTTTGAAAGTTTTGTGCTTTTCTCACAACAAATCCCAACATGCAGTCTCAGTGTCTCCTTCACCCACTCTCTCTGTCCCAGCAGTGTACTGGTGGCTGGCAGGCAGTGACACACATTGAGGCAGCGTCACTGGAGCCACTCTCATTCATAGACCTTGAACTCTTTAGAGGGACGTCTGGCCTCGCTGTAATGCCCCACCAGCGCTGGACCTCACTGCCCGGCCACAAGCTGTAACTCTATAGCCTCATTGTCACGCTCCATATCCTCCTGGTGACCCCGAGCCCAATTATACAGCTGACCCAGGCTTGATGACATAACCTTGGGCGTCTTTTGGGGTCTATTGGGACTCAGTGGGGCACCCCATGTCTATCATGACATGTCAGCTCTATGCGTTAACCAGACACTTCCCTGAGTGGTCCCAGTGGGAGTTAGGGGAGGAAGAATGGCTCCCAAGCAAAGCCCAGTGCATTTCATCAAATAGCCTCCCCAAGGAGTGTTTTTTGGATTAAATATATGATGAAAAAGCATTGTGTGTAAAAGCATGTCTAAAAGTATAAACAGAACAAACCAAGAATCTGAATGTTTGGAGACACTATGTCCTGAATTTTTAATTCTTACTGTCAAGAATTCAGAGCTGGAGGAGCCTCCCTTGCATGTAGATATGACACATGTGCACGTTGATCTCATTGCATTTACACATATCCATACTCTCCATGCATGCTCAGCAGCTGTGATGCATTAATGTTCTCCATGCTTAGCATGCACTATAAACTCTGGGAAGGCTACCTGTCACCAATGAAGTGTTCCTCACTGGATGAAGAGTGGATTAACATTTCCAAAGGCGTACTGTAGAGAATAAATTTCTATACGCGATTCAGCTGAAGTGAAAGGCTAACGGTCATAGCTGTCAAACAAGCATGATGGTTTTTACACAAGTAACTGAGCTGACTTAAAACACTCAAAAAGTGTGAGTAAATCAAAGTTGGCCGAGCAGTTCTGTAAATGAGATGGCTGTTTCTGAGCGTCTAGTTATGAATTAAGTTGAGGTTCAGATTCAGACTCTGATTTTGAGATTTTAATTGTAGTTAGTTCTGTGTTTCCCTGTCTTCTTGTTCAGTGTGTTTTCCAATTCTTTGGCATTTGTCTTGATTATTTCTGGTTTGTCTTTTCAGGTTACTTTTCTTTTGTGTCTTGCATTAGTTTTAGTACTTGATTAAATGATTTACCTGTCTTGCTCATCACCTGCTTCCCATCGTTTATCAGTTCCCTCTCTCTATATGAAGACCTGGGTTCTCTCGCCACACAGCTCTTCATGATATTTTCACTAAATGCCAACAGTGCATGTGTGTAATTACTTGACTAGAAATAACTGCTGCTGTTGCTGGTTGCTTAAGCTGTTGCATTTATTTGCATTTTATTAATGTACCCACCCATTAGCTAAAAGAGAAACAGCTGACTTCCCTGTAAACTGATGCAGTTCTGTGATACTTTGATGCTGAAAATTCATTAACTATTTAACTAAATAAATGAAATATGAGCTATTGTATGTAGGGTGTTAGAACAGACAGGCATAGAAGCACATATTACCAGAGTAATGCATGAACAGACGTGTACATATTAATCTGTAAGCCGTGAAGGCTGTTTATTCTAGCACTAGTAGTAGTAGTAGAAGTGCCACACAGCTGCATTTTTAAAGAACTGTTTGAATATTGAAAAATGTGGCTCACTATGTGAAACATAACAGTATTTATACAGACGGTGGTTAACCACTTTTATTTTGACTCTCTTTTCTTCCCCTTTACCTTTAGGCTTGCGATTAGTGTAACTTGAAATCAGTTACCAGAAAAATCTCCAGTACCAAGTGTACATTTCTGGCATCCTGTTGCATGGATAACCCTCAAATGTGTTTAATACTGTCTTGAGTTACTCATCTAAAAATAAGATCAATTCAACCTGCATTCATGCTCTAGTGATTATTTTACCTGTAAAAACTGCAAATTTCCAGAATTTATTTACATCTGATCGCCTCTGTTTGTCACAGTACTGCACCGAGAAGTAAGCAGAACTTTTAAAAACTTTTTAAGGTAACCAATTGCCTTATTTAAAAGTCAAATAACTTAAAAGTTGAAGCTTATCAGAACTCCAACATTTTGATTACATTCGACATGTACCTTTTGACTAAAATAAAAGTAAAATATTTAATAATTAAATAAACTAATATTGAATAACTAGAACTTAAAGTTTTCACTCATTTCTCCCATGGAAATAAGATGACATAACTTAAAAGGAATGACTACAACAGAGTGACTTTTTTAGTTTAGCAAAACTTAATATTTATTGTCCACTTTTGTAATCCTTTACAATTAAACAAAGGTCAAACATCAACTTTAAAAACGTGAAAAAGTCAAATGATTGCCTCAATTGCATTGAGTACTACTAAATTAAACCTCTTAAGTACATTTGTTCAGTTCAAAAATATTTTCTTGGCCTCCACAAATAACACACTTCATTGTTAATATTCAACAAATATTAAAATCAATCATTTTACAAAGATTATTAAATACTAAAGGCAATATGTACTTTTGAATATCAAAATAGCAGATTTGATTAATTAATTAATTACACTATAAACTGTTGAAACTTGAAAATTTTAAAATGTTCATATACCGCTGTCCTGGTTCTGGTATTTTTCAATACCTGCATGGTTAACATTCAAAAATGAAATAAACAATAACAAAAAACAAAACAAGATACAGTGATCCAGCTGCTTGAGTCTCTAAGTTAGCTAACAGTTTACCAGCATCCAGTCTAGTGTACTCTGAATGAATACAGTATTGTTCAGTTCCTTGGGATTATTGCAGTAGTAGGTCCAAACACGACCAAGAAGTTCATCAGCAGTTCTTGGGAGACTTCCACAAAGTTCCTATGAATGATTTTCACAGACTGGTAATGAACTGAGTTGTTCATGGATCACTATAGCCAGTGCCACAGTATCTTCTAAAATCTACCCCATCAGACTCGTGCTGAATGAATGGGAGCAGTAAATTCATTCTTTCAATGTTTAAATATTTCAAAAATCAAAAAAGTAATAAAAAGTATTTTTGAGTAGCAGGTAATTAATATGCAAAATAGTTAAAAATAATAAGTTAAACTAACTCAAATGAAAAAAGAAATGTTAGCTGATCTTGTGTTATTTGAGTTAGTAGGACTATTCTTAAAAAATTAAGTTTACATTACTTAATTATTTCATTACTTTGAGTGTTAAGGTTTGCAGTGTGCTTCTTCTACAATTATTTGCATGATGGCTTCTGTCTGATTTTTTGCATCATATAAGTGACTGCTGGAGCTACAAAGCCAATAAACATAATTTATGTGGTGCTAGGAACCGTCATTTCAGTTTGATTGTCAGTTGACCACCAGTGTTATGCAGATTGAAATATCTCAATGAATACTCAATGGTATTATGTAAAAAGGGGGCTATGAAATTCATAGAAGTCTGTGTGGGTTCTCTGTAACAGTTACATCAGCTTCAGATTTTCATATTTTAAAGAAATATTTCAACAATAATTTGAAGTATTTCATTACTATTAGAGAAAGGATATCCACAAGCACCAGATATGACAAGAATCTAAAGTTTTTACTTATTTTGAAAATATTTACCCTTACAAGATTAGTCGATGGGAACATTTTGTACAGGAGTTTAAATTTGTCAGAGGATGAAGTCTGCTAATTTTGGTGAGTAACTGACTTTTCATCCAGCGTCCAATAACAGACATATCTGGATAACACAGCTGTGTCTAAATCCCTGGGTGTCGACTCTTTGTCTTATTTCGTCAATGTGAAGTTTTCCTTTAAAAAAAAAGCACAGGACACAGTCTTTTTCTTAAAATAAGATTTTTAATATTACTTATTATCATAAAGATATATTTACACACTTTACAGAAATAGAAAATAAAAACACAAAGCTACGCATGAAAGGAAAAATAAAATAAGTACTCCAAGAGCTAAAGCTTATCTTTTATAAATTAGAAACCAAAAGTTCAAATATGTACACAGTATTTCAACCATTTCTGATACACTTGTTTTATTTATTTATTTATTTATTTATGTCATTTATTTTTGCCCAGTTCAACATCAAAACAGAGACAGGGACTGTACATTTGGCCTGGTGAGTAATATGAGCACACACCATAAACAGGATATAAGTTTCAGGAGTAATACATCGTCTTTCAAATGGTATCTGCTTGAGACCTAGTAACACTGTTGCGATGGTGTGTAAGCCTACACACTGCGTTTCTCCTAAGGTTGTTCTGAACGTAGCTGATTTTTGACACAGTGGTTACATAGATGGAGAACGTGTCGCAATCAAGGCAGGAGGGGCCTGTGCTATTTTGGGTGTAGGAAGTCTCATTTTGAGGCTCCAAGATAATGACAGATCGTAGTCATTTCTCACGGGAGATAAAATCTAGTTATCCTTTGGATTGCCCAGCCGGTGGAAAAACTGTGAATGCATTGGATTGAATATCAGCCACTCGATCCTGCAGACACCCACTCTGAAGGCCAACATGATACAGTTTGATGGGCTAAGGTAAAATCATGGAATGTGCTGTCTGCCACTTCCACAACGAGTGAAATGTTTGGTTCAGTGTAGAGGAATCTTAGGTTTAAAAAAATAAAAACCGTGTGTTTTTTCTGCAATCTTTTTGTGCATGAGTGTGTGTGTCGGGGCAGGGCGGTTTGTGTCGATAGCTATTGGAGATCAATGGCTAAGCTCGTATTTTAAAACCTGTTTCTAGCTTATTCTCATTTCCACCAGTAACACACATCTATCTCTCTGCTCATCCCCACTCCTTACACACTCCCAGCCAAATGCATTTGGACGAAAATAACTAAACACAGAGGGGGCAAGTTCTCAGAACAAACATTTTTCTACCAGGAAAACATGCTAACAAGTGCATAGGAACATTACTCAGGCCTTGTGATGGTCACAGAGAAGAGGAACTGGAGAGGAAACATTGAGAGGATAGGAATCGTTTCTCTTGTGTAAGCCTTGCTGGAAAAGACCATTAAGGAAAATGGTTTTGCTCCCCGAGCATAATGTATTGGTTTACCATTTCAGTTTGAGCCTAGACGTGCTTGTCCTTCCACACCACAAGGCCCATTAACCTGATGTGCAGGGGAGGGCTGTGGGCTATGATCTACAAGAAAAGAATGCCTGAAAGCTTTCACGTGTCCACGACATATTGTGCTGCAGACTACTTTTCTATTTTGTTACATCCACAAAAGATACAGCTTCTCACACTGTATTCAAAAAAGTAAGCTTTGGACAACCAGCTAGACAAGAATCAGACAAAAAAAAAAAAAAATGTCACAATACACTGGAAAACCATTCCATACCAAGAGAGTCTTGTTTTCAGGGTGTATTTTTCCAGCAGCATAATGGAATTGCAAAAGTGCAGCCTTGCAAACCCATGCAGAGAAGTCTTGGAGCAAAGCCACGTCTATTTGTTGGGACTCATTGACATCGGAGGCTTTGGATCAGTGGGATATTTGGCTTTTGATTTTTGTCTTTTTTGGATTCAACTGATAACCAGGCCGAGATTTAAAAAGGGTTCTGTACATAAACATTGGTTTGCTCTGGTCTCTGAAAGGGCAGCGTGGCTGGTGCGAATGGTGAGGATACATTCATGAAAAACAGTGCGGATACAGACGTTGCTCGGCTCTGTAACAATAACTTCTGAGATGGGGAAACATTGATTTGAACCCCGTGTCATGACCCAGTCTACTTCCAGCATCCCAACTCCTGTGGCTTTGAACTTTCATCCTCAGCTCATATCTCCTTACTATCATCCCCAATAATACATGAGACATCCTGAGCAAAGCTGTCTCACTCCCGAGGAGCATTAATGAAATCTACATCTCTGTCTGAGAGGGTATGAAAAAATAATGGTGGAACTGAAATTATTACACTTCACAGTGCCCTAGGATTTAATACATTTTTAATCAAGGTGAGCTTGGCTGGGTGGATTACCACTGTGATGTTAGATGCTCTCTTAATAAAAGCATCTCACGCTGGGACTGAGAAGTCTCTGCATTTTATTATAATATTTGCATGAGACATGGCGAGAGGGGAAAAGTGTTGGAAATCTAGGTTAATCAGTTGCCAGTTGCTTATGTGGTCAAAACTGATTTGAAAGAAATGAGTTTGCTGATTGAACTGGAGCAGATTAAAGAAAACAAAAGCAATTAGCAAGTTGCTCTGCACAGCTAATACACAACAACAAAGGATTGTAAGGTGTCTTTTTCTACAGGTCACAGTCCTAATATGTTACATGGTTACACACTGAATCAGCAGGGGGTTCGGAAATTGCAAAGGGGGAAGGGTGCAGTTTCTGTCTAAGCCAATTTAACAATGAGCTCAGACTAAGTGGCCCTGGCCAACCTTGGGGAGATCCATCTGAGAAAGATTAACTCTAGGATTTAATGAGTGTAATGATCAAAGCCGTGACCACCTGTGCTGTGGAAAGGCAGACCAGGAAGGCAACTGTACCCAACATAATGTAGGGAAAGGATCGTGACTAAGTGACTGAATCGGAATAAATCATGGCTATATTGATGTATACATACGAGGGAGAGTAAAGATACAATATACGAAAATATGCTCATATACGTTTTAAATGTATTGTATGTTTGTGTCTTGTTAAATAAATGCACAAAATAGACTGCTCTAGTACAAGCCTCTATCACAGCACCCTGAGAAAAAAAGAAATCAAACTATAACACAGAAATAAACATAAACAGTAATATATTCCAGTATGATGGAAAGGCATAGCATTTTTGTCAGTGAAAGATATCGGTCAAAGGGTCAAACCAGCCATATGCTGAATGTTAAAACAGCCAGAGCACTAGTGGTAGGCTGATCACGGCGGCATATTAACTGAGCTCTTTTTGGTCTAATTTAACTTGTCCTCCTTGTGTTGGATTTCTCTTTGCAGAAATTTAAAATGCATAATGTGTCAGTGTATCAAGACTTCAAACAAGAGGTAATGTGTTTCTGGTTTTCGCCCTAACCTTTCATTGCTTCGCTCCTGGCAGCATTGTGGAGAAGGTTATTATTTGGCACTTCATTAAAAGGCAAGGCGGCCTGTCGGTGGAGCAGACCGCCACTGCCAGTTAACAGTCGTGTAGAGCAGCTGCACGGGGGCAGCGGTGTGGTGAGAAGGCTGGGGATTGGGGACAGGATTGGGATTTGGGGTCAAAGGACTCATCCAAGGTGGGACATGTTACAGAGCACGCCCGTAAACCCCGCCTCCCAAGGTGTTAATGAGTTCAGAAACACCAGAATAGCTTTGGATTAAAGAATCTCCTAAATGAAGGACTTATTCTGTCACTTTACTAGATTGTTTTGATAGTATGTGCTCTCTTTTTAGTCCGTCTTTGCTTTGCATGTGGACGTACTGTCATAAGGAGGTACAAAGCACCATTAATAATGATAATTAAGTGATGATAGTGATGTTATTAAGTTGTGACGCTTTTGCTCGTCCGTTTCAAACAAAACCTTTTTATTCCTTTTTCGCATCAGACATCCAGAGTATCACAAGCGAACTTAATATTTGCCAACTATTAAAACTGACACTGCCCCGTCTGCATGATCAGCGCCCTCACCCGACGGTAAAGCCGTTAAATAGCTACACAGCAATGAAATCAGCGGCTGCAGGAACCTTGGATCCGAGACGTGGGAATACCGCATCGTGGAGAAGGGACAGATGCTTTAGGATTCAGATTGTTTTGACCAGGCTCCCTCTCCACCACATGTCATGCAAAGTGTGTGAGACACTCAGGGAGATTGCTATGATTGGGCTCTATTAAGCAAATAATAAGAAAATTGAAAAGAAAAAAAAAACACTTGGGAGAAGACAGAGATAGATAAGTAGTCAGGGAGAGAGAGAGAGAGAAAGAGAGACAGAGAAATAGAGTCTGATAGCTCGGGCTCAATACCCCCCACCCCCCCTTCCCTGCCCCCAGTTCCTCCTAGAGCTGAGGGTGAGCGGCTTGTCCTGATTTTTTTTGTGGACAGAGTTGCTTGAAGAACCAGCAGGTGCTATGGACATCACTCTTCAGGCTGGGCAAGCGTAGGCCCTTCATTGCAAGGCCCCCCAAGGCAAAGGAAGAGCATAGAAATCAGAACCTGGGGGAGGGCGCTCAAAGCAGTGCCTGCAAAACAGGAAGACGACACAGAAAAGAAAGTTCATGAGCCCCTGCCGTCTGTTTTTCCTGAAAACCATTCAGTCATGCAGACATTAACTTAAGACTATTGTAACATTTTGCCTCAGTTTATGCAGCCAGTGAAGATGAATGCACAAAAAATATTGAGTGATTAACCAATTTCTTTTTTAGTTTTTGTTTTATTTTGAAGGGATAATTCACTGCGACCCAGGGTTACTTTCATTTTCCACTTATTTGACGTTTTCAGTTCAGTGTTAGTTTACTCTGAGGCCTTTTGATTAGGATCATTTTAAGGGTGTTTGTCAGGGGTAAGATATCACACCACTTCGTGGAGGCAGTTGTCTCTCCGCCACGTTTACATTCCAGTCTCAGTAAACACGCACCAAGGACTCAACATGTTTGCTGTGTTGGGAGATTTGACCAAACTGATAATTGACTAAAATTTAATATTTTTTATATTATTATAGTCTGGTTTACAAATATACAATGTCATTTAAATTACTATTTCCTCATATAAAAACATATATGTCTAATAGATTTATTTAACGAAACTATGCTTTGACATCTGGTTTAAATTTGTAATATTTTGTATTTATGTTCTATGATAACGATGCTATGAACAATGCTGTTAACAGTGTGCGCTAACTGTTAAAATCATTTTTAATTTTCAGTTTTACTATTCTGTAAATGCAGTATTGCTAATGTATTATTATTAGCAAAATATAGGCTCCGTAATTTTGGCATTAAATCCATCCATCTATTCATCAAACCTAATCGTTTTCTGTTGCTAGTACTAATATTATTCTGCCCTCACTAGGGTGTAAAGCTGGTTTCTAGCTTGGCAGATAGCTAACAGGTCCACAATAAACATCCAGGAGTCAGCGGATACGTTTTAGATGTTTACTGTTGAAGCACTGTAAAACTGGTACAGAAACAAAAATAAAATATTACATTTCTGCTGTAATTGAATTTTCTTTACAACATCAAACATTAAGCCATGCACTACAATGTATATAACACATAAACACAAACTTATCCAAACCCTTTCACTGGTTATCAGGCTCACGCATTTAGCGATTAGCTTAATGCTAACATTACATGGGAAATCCCATAGACGGGCTAACGTGTTAGCATCGCGGCCGTTTTTCCTCACAAAAGAAAGTTTTCCACACAAATCTCTAAACTGCTACACATAACTATCGCGGGAAAGCTTACAAAACAAATAGCAACTACTTACAGGCATGTGCTCTCTCAGGCTGAGCAAGAAAAAGTGAGCAAAAAGTGGAATAGACGACAGTTTGTCTAAAGGACTGTTTTTCCCTGGTGAGGTACTACGGCAAGTCTGCTGGTACAAAAAACACACACCCAAATGATCATGCCTGCCTTAAAGGGGCAGCACACTCCCCGCCTGGTATAGAGTACTATACCACTATGTCCCTCTGAGTAACAACACAACTTCAGTGGCGGGTCTCGAATACACCCTGGGGGTGCCTCCTTGAACAACTCTCACCTCCACTTTCCGGACCCTGCTGTCTCGACCCGGAAAGGTATTTACCACAAGCCCTGTGGGCCATTGATTTCGTTTAGCCTCCTTGTCCTTTAGGAGCACAACATCTCCAACTTGCAGGCTGGCTTGTTCTGCTTGCCATTTCCTTCTTGGCTGGAGTGTCGTCAGGTACTCTTGACGCCATCTTTTCCAGAATGAATCTGCAAGACTTTGAACTTGCTTCCACTGACTTCGGTAAAGATCCTTGAGGTCGATGTCTTCCAAGGGAGCAGACACGGAGTCCACCTTTTGTGTTAAAAGCATAGCAGGGGTGAGTATGGTCGGCATGTCTGGATCTGACGACACAGGGACTATTGGCCGGGCATTCATGATGGCTGCGACCTCTGCCATCAACGTGGTGAGCACTTCGTGTGAAAGACTAGGGGAATGCATCTTGAGTAAGATGCTATCCAAAATGCGGCGAGCCATCCCTATCATTCTTTCCCATGCTCCCCCCATGTGGGAGGAGTGTGGAAGATTGAAGTCCCACGTGCAGCCTTGGTCTCTGAGGTAAGAATGAAGTGTTGCATCTTCTGGGGTTATACCAAGTTCTTTACATGCACCGACAAAGTTTGTGCCTCGGTCTGAACGAAAGAGCTTTGCTGGACCTCTGATGGCAGTGAATCGCCTAAGCGCATTTATGAAGCTTGACGTAGACAGAGATTCTATCACCTCCAGGTGAACTGCCCTTGTTACTAAACAAGTAAACATAACAGCCCAGCGCTTACTCTCTGCAAGGCCTCCCCTCGTGCGACGGGCACAAACCGTCCATGGTCCAAAAACATCTAATCCAACTTGGGTGAAAGGAGGAGATTGGGTCAACCGATCAGCAGGTAAGTTGGACATTTTTTGTTTTTCCAGACTTCCTCTCAACCGCCTACAGATGACACACTTGTGTATGATACTTGATACAAGTCTTTTTCCTCCCAGAATCCACAGTCCAGCGGATCTGATGGCCCCTTCCGTGAAGTGCCTACCTTGGTGTACTACTTGCTCATGATAATACCGCACCAACAAGGTAGCAATGTGGTTGCTTTTGGGAATGATTATGGGATGTTTCTCTTCCCATGAGATTGCGGATAATGACGTGCGGCCACCAACTCTCAGTACACCATCTGAATCCAAGAAAGGGTCAAGTTTCCTGAGAGGACTGCGTTTTGAGACAAGTTCTCCTTTGAACAGGCTCTTGAGTTCTTCTTTGAAGGCCTCGTGCTGTACAGTCTGTACAATTACTGTTCTTGCCTGTATATGCTCATCTACCTTTGTCAAATCTCCCTCCAGGATCTTAGCACAGGATCTGCCTTTCTGGATGAGCTTTGCTATGCCACATACAAGTGTCTTCCAGCTGGAAAAGCGCTCGAACCTGTGTGAACCAAGCTGTCTTTCAGAAGCTCCTGTCGCAAAGGCTGCTATTAGTGGACGCACGTCTGCATCCCCGTCTGGTTCAACGAGCTCAAAGAACTCTGGTGGGGTAAGTGCAACTCGCTCGTCGTTTTCAAGAAATGATGGCCCAGAAAACCAGTTTGTATCTCTCAACAGTGCAGCTGGAACTGGTCTGGTACCATGGTCAGCAGGATTGTGTTCTGAACTGACAAACTGCCACTGTTCAGGCTGCGAAGACTTCCGGATGCGTGCTACTCTGTTAGCAACATACACATAAAACCTCCGGTTGGCGTTGCAGATGTAGCCCAGCACAACTCTGGAGTCGGTGTAAAACTTCACTGTGTGGATTTCCACATCTAGCTCATCCCTCAAGATATCGGCCAGCTCAACTGCTAGTACAGCCGCACAAAGCTCTAGACGGGGCACAGTATGGGAATGCCGGGGTGCTAACTTAGATTTCCCCATGCAGAATCCTACAAGACAGTGTCCTTCATCATCAACTGCCCTGAGGTAGGCAACTGCAGAGATGGCCATGGTGGACGCGTCGCAAAAGACACATAACTCCCTGTGCCGTGTGGAAAGCAGAGAAACAGGTAGGTATGGCCTTGGTATGTGAAGTTGCTCGAGTGCCTTCAATGAGTCTCTCCAAGACTTCCACTGTGCCACTTTTTCAGCAGGTATCGGGGTGTCCCAATCGCAATGCTCAGCGCATAACTCTCTGACTATAGCCTTGCCCTGGACTACTATAGGACCTGCAAACCCCAACGGGTCGAATATGCTGTTAACTGTGGAGAGAATACCTCTACGGGTAAAGGGCTTCTCCTCCTGGGAGACAAGAAAGGTAAAGCTGTCGGTTTGAAGGTGCCAGTTGAGACCTAAGCTTCTCTGCATAGGTAACGGATCCACACCTAGCTCTAGGTCTTTCAGCTCTTTAGCACGTTCCTCAGGCGGAAACGCCTCCACTACTACGTCGTGGTTGGAGGCTATCTTATGTAGCCGTATGTTGGAATCAGCCAACATCTCCTTGGTTTCCTTCAGGACTTGGATGGCATTGTCATCGGTGGGGAAGGAAGCAAGACCATCGTCCACGTAGAAGTTCTTTAGAACAAACTGCTTTGCTTCTGCACTCTGGTCTTCCTGTCCTTGCAAAGCTGCTCTTCTCAAGCCGTATATGGCAACAGCAGGAGAGGGGCTGTTGCCAAATACGTGCACGGCCATCCTATACTCTGTGATGCGCTTGGTGGGGTCATTGTCCTCGAACCAGAGGAAACGTAGGAAGTCTCTGTGATCGTGGCGGACTTTGAAGCAATAGAACATTTGTTCTATGTCTGCTGCCACCGCTACAGGTTCCTTGCGGAAGCGGATGAGCACTCCTAAAAGTGAATTATTCAAGTCAGGGCCACTCAGCAGGATGTCATTCAGTGAGACACCATCCTGCTTAGCGCTGGAGTCGAACACTGCCCGTACCTGACCTGGTTTTCGCGGATGATACACTCCGAAGATTGGTAAATACCAGCACTCCTGTTCACCAGTGGGTGGTGGTACTGGTTCAGCATGACCTGCCTCAAAGATCTTCTGCATGAAGGCAATCATGTGTTCTTTCATATCTGGCTTCTTCTCCAGCATGTGCCGTAATGTCAAAAGACGCTTGACTGCTTGGGCTCGGTTGTTAGGGAGTTTGTGCCTTGGTTGCCTGAAGGGTAGTGGTGCCACCCAACTATTCGAGTCATCTATGAAGACCTCGTTGTCCATTATTTCCAGAAAGAGTTTGTCTTCCACAGACATAGCAGGTTTGTTGTCGTGTGGCGTTTGCCGGAAGACCCCTTCACCAAGACCATCTTTCCCATCAAACAGGATTTCGGATGCGTTAGCTCCTAGAAACTGATGATGCTGCTCTGGAGTGTCAAGCTTCTCTTTGATGTGGAAACTGTTAGTGCAAGGGTCGAACAGAGAGGTACGACCGTTACTCAGCACGTTGCACCGATAGACGTTTACAAACTCTGGTTTGTGAGCTCTTCCGAGACAAACCTCTCCCACAATCACCCATCCCAAGTCGAGACGCTGGGCGTAGGGGGCATCGTGGGGCCCATTGCATCGCTCTCGAACCTTGTGTGCCTGTGGTACATCTCGACCGAGCAAGATCAGGATGCTTGCTGATGGATCTATAGCCGGGATTTTATCCACAACCCGCTTGAAATGTGGATAATGTCTGGCGATCTCAGGTGTGGGGATTTCAGACTTATCGTCAGGAAGCATGTCACATTCGATTAAGGTGGGGAGTGGAATGTGAGTCTTACCATCTAATGACTCCATGATGAAATTGTTAGCTCGGCGCCCTGTTGTTTCCATAACTCCTGAGCAGGTCTTCAAGGTGTATGCTGCTGCGCCCTCTGTAACTCCAAAAAGCTCAAAAAACTCTGTTCTTGCCAAAGACTTATTGCTTTGCTCGTCGAGAACAACGTACGCCTTAACAGCTTTCTCACTCTGGCCAGCTGGATAAACTCTGACAAGACAGATTTTGGAGCACGACTTTGCTCTGACGGTAGACCCACAAATGTCTGTGCATTTTGCTGTGACAGCTTGAGGAGCTTCTTCACCTTGCTCCCCGCCTTGCTCTCTTGCGGTTACAGGAGTCTCTGATATCCAGGGGGCCGGCCCTGGGTGTAGCGCAGTAGGGTGGTTCTCACTCTTGCACTCTCTGCACTGAACGTTTTTGTGGCAGTCTTTCGCTAGATGAGTGAACGAAGCACAGCACTTAAAGCAAATATTATTCTCTCTAAGATAAGCTTTCCTTTCATCCAAAGATTTACTCCTAAACCCACGACAGTTTCTGAGGGGGTGTGGTTTATTATGGAGTGGGCATTGTTCATCTGGTTCGGCCCTCCTCTTCCCTGAGGGGCTGGCTTGCATGCTTTTAGAGTTTGAGGAGACTTCTGTCTTTTTGACAGAAATGGGTATTTTCATGTTTGGTTTGAAGGGGTGTTCTGGCTTCCCCGTCCTCCAACCACTTGTAAGAAGGGCAAAGCTTGGATCATTGAGCGTTTTGGCTTGATCACAAACAAACTTTGCGAAGAAGGAGAACGGTGGGTAAGACGCTTGATGATTTTCTTTGTAACGAGATGCTAAAGAGACCCACTTGTCATGCAGGGAGTATGGCAACTTTTGGATGATTGGAGTGATGCCCCGAGATGTGTCCAGGTAACTGAGGCCTGGTAGGAACCCATTGGCTCTGGCGGCTTCAAGCTCCAAGAGAATGTCTCCCAGCTCTCTCAGCTTTTGATTTTCTCGATTTGAGATTCTTGGAAAATCATCCAGTTTCTTTAGGAGAGCTTCTTCAATTGCTTCTGGCGATCCATAGCAGTCTTCCAACCTTTGCCATACCATTCTTACACCTGCAGCTGCATCGTGTATGTGGACTGCTCGTATCCTCTTAGCATGCCCTGATGACTTTGGTCCCAGCCATTTACATAGCAGATCAAGCTCCTCTCTTGACGTCAGTTTTAAGTCCTCTGTAGAACTGTGGAAAGATTGCTTCCAGGCCCAATAATTTTCTGGCTGATCGTCGAACCTTAACAGCCCAGAGCTTATCATCTCTCGCCGTATTAGATACTTGGCCAAGTCTGTGGTCGATGATGAAGTGGGCTCGTCAGTCCTGGCAGCACCTGTATGAGACTGAGGCGGTTGGTAGCTACTGCTGTATTGTCTCATATCATGTGACTGTGTCTGGTGTCTGTAGGTATCCCTGGATGGATTTAAGCTGTGTGAATGTTCTTGCTTGAACGGGGCTGTCCTGCAGGGGCTTTGAGTACGAGGGTAAAAGGGAGTGGCATCTTGACTCAATTTGGATGTTCTCTGAACAGGCAAGTCGTATTTGCTGATCTCATCACTGTCGACTGGTAGTTGGTGCATCAGAGTTGGTATGAGTTCTGGTAGCTGTGAGTTTTGGTGAGGTTCAGGACTTGGATTACGCTCAACGTATTCATTTTTTAGGCTAACCCGATCTAACTCCCCAAATTCGTTTTCAACGGCTGCTTCAAGAACATTCGCTTCAGCAATGGCAGCTGCAGCCGCGCTCTCAAGCCTCAAGGTATGCAAACTGGCTTGCAGCTCTGCTTTCTTCCTAGCAGCCTCAGCTGCTGCTTTTTGTTGATCTTCCTCAATATATGCTTGTGCTTTTAACATATCTGCCTCTTTTTGTGCAAATAGTGCTTGAGCACGTGCAGCCTCTGCTTTTGCCCGTGCTCTGGCTGCAATGGCACTGGCTGAAGAGCGCTGACTGGCACGTGAGCTGTTGGAGCATATTGACCGCGTCTCAAGCGTGTCGTCGTTACTATCCATTGTAGCTTAGAAGAAACAGAAGAAACTGTGTTCCACGCAGATCCACTTTTCTGTAGGTAGCCGTGTTGGGACGATGCCTTTTTACTATTCTGCCCTCACTAGGGTGTAAAGCTGGTTTCTAGCTTGGCAGATAGCTAACAGGTCCACAATAAACATCCAGGAGTCAGCGGATACGTTTTAGATGTTTACTGTTGAAGCACTGTAAAACTGGTACAGAAACAAAAATAAAATATTACATTTCTGCTGTAATTGAATTTTCTTTACAACATCAAACATTAAGCCATGCACTACAATGTATATAACACATAAACACAAACTTATCCAAACCCTTTCACTGGTTATCAGGCTCACGCATTTAGCGATTAGCTTAATGCTAACATTACATGGGAAATCCCATAGACGGGCTAACGTGTTAGCATCGCGGCCGTTTTTCCTCACAAAAGAAAGTTTTCCACACAAATCTCTAAACTGCTACACATAACTATCGCGGGAAAGCTTACAAAACAAATAGCAACTACTTACAGGCATGTGCTCTCTCAGGCTGAGCAAGAAAAAGTGAGCAAAAAGTGGAATAGACGACAGTTTGTCTAAAGGACTGTTTTTCCCTGGTGAGGTACTACGGCAAGTCTGCTGGTACAAAAAACACACACCCAAATGATCATGCCTGCCTTAAAGGGGCAGCACAAATATTTTGTTAGTCTTTGTTGTTGATAATTTAGCTCTTTGTGCCATATAAACAGAGGTATCTTCATGATAAAAATTGTATCTTAGTCTTTCTGTATATATTTTTATGTATTGATATATTCCCGAGTTTAAAAAGTGTGTTTTTGGCAGTGTTAGAGGTCATCACACTCGATTTCTTACTACTTCTCAACTCACGTGAAGACATTTTAGTTTCTAAAATTTTCGATGTGTCATACCTTGTGTTATCTTGCGCTTGATAAACTAGAATATAAGTCTGTCCCAGACATGTTTCAACCAGATTTCACTGCCTTCGACTGGAAGATGCAGCAGGGAGTAAGAAAAACAATTGTGTATCTTGCTGTGAAACACAATCCCAACGTTATACTGCGCTCGGGGCATTGGATCACTTCTTGACAATGACGAAATCTTTGATCTTCCCGCATCTTTTATCTTTTCCTGGTCTGTGATCATTTCAGAAGGCTCAGACAACGAGGTTCATTCACTGATAAGAACCTGTTTTTGTTTTGTGATAGCATTTTTCTGAGGTCATGCAATGCCTTGAGACCTGATGTATGGTATATCTAATCACCACTGAGCTGTACTGTTGTTTGTTGTTGTTGCCCCGTTTGGTGTATGATCTCAGTACAGCAGCCCTTTTGAAGTCATACTCTACCACATAGTGAGTGTATGGGAGAAGATGCAGACCTGATTTACATTGTTTTGATGGGAAACTCTTTTAAAAGATTCATTCACTGAGCTTTCTCACACTCAAGGCCACCAGGGGTTTTCACAAATTGCCTCTGGCTTTAAATCTAAAATATCCCGTCGTCTTTTAGACTGTCACTGGCATGGCTTAGATCCAAGAGTTGTAATAGCATGGTTTGATCTGAGCCTACTCAAAGAAGATGACCCAGGTCGCTCTCTTTCTTCTCAGAGTGGTTCACATCTGGAATGTGTAATGATGAGAAAATCCAGCTTTGCCTCTGGTGTCATAGATAATAAAAGACGAGCTGTTGTTGACACTGAAATGGGGTGATGTTGCTAAATAGCTCAGAGCTGGAGGATGGATGATGCCAGGGCAATAACTGTTCTTAATCTTTGATATAAATAGTCTGGTAATGAAGTTTAGGCCAGTAACGACAAATCCATAGACAGCCTGCATGTGTAAGAGTCCTGTCCTCAGCTGGATATATCCATTGAACTCAAGCTTTGATCGAACAAACTGCAACTCCAGCTGCTGCTAGAGGTGGTTTTCCCATCATCAGCACAAACTGAAGAAGAAAGCAGGACACACGAGGAAGAGCAAAGCCTTTCAAGCTGCTTGTTGGACGGACTGATGTGAGACATCAGGTCTTGTGAAGACTTAATTCCTTCAGTCAGGCTGTGAACAAACTGGGACTGAAGAACTTCAGACTTTGAGCTCTGATTTTCTTTGGATCATTTACTCAGTGAAGGTTGGTAGTGCTATCACTAAAATGCTGCTAATGGAGAGCCCGATTCCCACTGTGGGGGTGGATTGGCATGGTATGTGGGGAGCAATCTATGAATGAGGCGAACTATGAACTCTGCGAGAATGAGGGGAGCCAGAGAGGGAAGTGAACAAAAAAAGGAAATCTTCAGCTTGTTGTGGTTTAAGTGGTGTTTGCGGAGACGGCATTGTGACTCACTGAGCCGTTCACTTTTACAGAGCTTCACAACTTCCCGAAGCTCCCCTCATTATCTGGCTAAAACTCTGGCACTGAACATAAGCTCTGACCACTCAACTCAGAGAGGATTCTCACATTTTATTGGCAGACCGAGGGAAGTTGTAAGACCCATGCTGTCCTTCAAGTGCAAACTACTCTGGCTTGGTCCTTACTCATTGTTTTCACCTTTAGAGTTCTGGAATGAGTTCAAAGGAAGTCTAAATCTAGAAAAGTACAATGAAAAATAATCACCTATGATTGTAAAAATGGCTACTTTAAAGAAAAGAGCTTCCAAACTTCTGCAGCTTTGATCCTTTTTTCTTAAAACTGATTAACCATCCATTGACGCACTCTGGCTGCAGCCTCCTCTCACTACAGATTCAATTTATGGTGGACCTCTGCAGGTCAGCGTTGTATAGTCGACACCTCCTGCAGGGATATTGTGTCTTGCCTCTCACGGCGTCTGAGGCTGTGACATGCTGACATCAGTAAATTTAAATCTGTATGTTCTGTAAATTTGATCATGTTATTTAAATGTCCGCGGTATATTTTAGTTTCCCATTGAAGCTTTATCTGGTTTTTATTGAAACGCAGAGTTTGTTTTGGTTCTGATCAATGTGAAAAAGTGATAAGTATAATGTTATCTCAGATCTTGGATGAAAGCTTTTTCATACAAAGCCTTGTTTTATTTGACAGCAAGTTAAACATCCCCTCGCAAGAAAAATGGTGCCACCCACAAACCCGGCTCTACAGAGTATTATTTTTGAGGAAAATGTGTTTTAACTGACTTAACCAGGTGGACAGTAAAGATTTGTTCCAGCTGAATTGGCTCAAAGGTAAGATTTCTAAGTATATCTTTCTACTGTATGAGGAAATAAATGAGGTAGACTTAAAAACCACCTTAGTCATAATAGGAAATCATGCAAGCTGGTGGGCTAAGTCTAATAATCTGCTTGCCAACAATAACATCCTTGTGTTGGAGCTCAGTCTGGCTGTCATTAACAGAGTTTTCAGTATTCCTGTAAGAGTTTAAGTTCCCATTCAATCCAAAACATCCAAAGGGATTCTGCCAACAAAGTATTCCAGGACTCAAAATAACATTCCCCCTAGAAATTCCTCTGTGAAGTTGGGTTTCCTCACTAGTCAGCAGTTAGAATTTAATATATCAGGAGGTGTATTGGCTCATATTCTCTGGAGAAATGTGGAGCTCTGACTTGACAGAAAATTGGTCTAATGGGCAAACACAGCAGAGATTAGCACATTGTTTTTTTCCACAAGATATCCATAGAGAGTAGAAGACTTTTACTGCTTGAAATTCGACTGTTTTACTATGGGTTTGTAGCAGCATTTCGTCAACAAAGCCTAGTGAGTGGTCAGTTAAAGACAAACTCACCTTGCTCTAGAACGGCATGGGCCCCTTGTGGGAAAGACGGGGCCGTGGGCGTCTTCTCTTCGAGCTGGTTGGTCTGTGGGTCTGACCGCCCCTTGCAGAGTTTTGCTGGACCATTTTTCTCACCATAGATGCATCTTGCAGCTCTCTGCCATGCACCGTGGAGGCCATGGGACCTGGAAGACACACAGAGAGAAAAGACCAATTTAACACCTGAAAATTGTCTTGATGATGGTTTTTCACAGTGTTTTTTCATTCAGGATATCTGCCAAGTCCATCAGAGCCTAAGAAAATATGTCACCGGATGCAGAGAAGAATCACATTGGTAATAGATGAGGAAAGAAGAGATAGACATAAATAAGTGTGTGAGAGAGTGTGTGTGGCCTTCTCTAAGCCCACCCAGTGTTGTAGTTCATCAACTCAGTGTGGTCCAAAGGAAAGCATAACAGATACACAGCCCTGGCAGAAGCAAAAAAAACCCTCAAACCCTCATGTCTCATGTCTCTGTCACCCTCCCTCAAGATTACAAACAAGCACCAACACTCGTGGAGGTGCATCTCGTTGCAGTGTTTGATCCATTCTTGGGGATGGGTTTAACAGCGTTGGGTCTCACAGAGTGCCTGTGAATGTGTGTATGAGAGTGAACCCAGATGTTTTCAGTCATCTCTCAATAAGTGTGCCCTGATCCCCTTAAGCCACCCCCCCAGCGCTTCATCCCCCAACTCCATTTTTTAATGGTTTGGTCCACCCTAAGTGTCTCTATGACCTTTCAACCTATTACAAACTAGCAGAGACCCCCCCCCCCCCCCACTCCCAACCTCTTTTTGGGGATCAAGAGATCTTTTCTTTAAAATATTTTGCTGCATATCTTTGTGTGTAACATAATATTTATCATGGGTGATCTTTCACACCACACCCAGTTTGTTCATCCAGTAAAATTTGAGTAAAGGCAGCAAAGGGCTTTGGACATGTCAAAGTGATTAAATGTCATACCAGCAAATAATACAGGTATTACATACACAGTGATGCATTTTTCATCTTAACTAACAAATGGATGTGTGCAACCAACCATTAATTTCATATAATATTAAGTTACTGAAATGGAGCTGCACACTGATTGCATGGGCACTCTAGAGATTTCTGACTTGTAAAGATTGAAGGACTCAGAAAAGGCTGACTTACATTTTGTTTCAGATTGAAGTAGAAGAGGAAGATATTGTGAGTTGTAGTCTGTAGTAAAGGTCATACTTGAAAAACTCTAGGTCCTTCTAACCAAACACAATAGTTTCTTTCATTAAATCCCTCCTCTGCCTCAAAAATAACCATCCCTTATAAACTCCATACCACGGTGTAATCTCAAGCTAAAGCCCCAAAGACAGATTGGGGGTTTTAGAGTGAACCTTTCTTGCTTTAGTAAAATACTTTGTTCAGCAACCTCATAAGACAAAGATTTCTTCAGATCCAAACTGCCAACCTTCCTCCTTTCTTTGGGTGTCTCTCATCAAACAAGCTGATTGACATTATTCACATGAGGTCATGACATTCCCATCTCCCCTCCTCAGAGAGACTGGCACCATTTTTAGAATTCCCCAGAGAATGACCTTCCCTGCCTTTACAAGAGCTGGGGTGAGGACGCAGCTTAAGATAAGTCAGCCAGTTGACTGCATAGGCTTGTAAAAGCAGAAAATACACTGAGGACAGCACTTGAGGAGCTTAGAAAAGCCATGATGATGCTAAGTTCCCTGCTTCCTTAAGACTGTTTCCATCGGTTTGGTTGCGGCACAGTCATGATATTAAATGAAGACGGCACAGCTGTGACCCCGAGGATTTTGTCTGTCTGAAACTTTAAAGACTGCCTCCAGAACTGCATTTAAAACCCTCAAGTTTCTCTAATAGCTAAGATCAGTGTGGTTGAATAGAGGGCAACTTTCTTCAAGAGCAGCATTCAAAACAGTCTTTCTGCAGCCTTTATTAATTAATGACCTTCAGCTGTGGCTTTATGAAGACATTTTAAAAGACCAGCTTCCACTGAAAAGGAGGAAATAGAGAAGGGTTTCTAGCTTTCAGGTTTAAATAATGGTGTATGGCGTGACTAAGCCAGACAGCTTGTTGAATGTTTTTAATGTATATCCCTGAAACACTAGACATCTCAAGTTGCATTTCCATGCTAATCTTCTCCGGCAAGCATATTACACAGTATATTTGTGCGCTAACAGTGGGCTAATTCATTGGCAGCAGGGAAAGTCTTGGTTGCATATTTCCGCATCTAAAGCACATCTTTGCCCCTTGGAGCACTAATCTGCGCATTATCCTTTTGTTATTGTTCCAGACACAGTGAATGAGGAACGTTTACTCATTCTAAAGGCATTCGGTTCATTTCTCTCAAATCCAGGGGATTGAATGTTAATACTCTCTGTGTTTGAGAAGATTTTGAGGCTAACAGAAGTTTTATAGGGAGGTCCTGTTTCTCCTCATTCACCTCTGAAACACCTTCGGCATTTGGACACAGAACACACAGAATCACAATGGAGGGAGTCTTCAGCATGCTTGAAATGAACTTGTTTGTACAGTTTTTTAGAGACAGAGTTAGTTGAAACGTGGCTGGGTGGTCATATTTGGAGATGGAAGACATGACAACGGTTTTGGGAATGGGTAAATGGTGCATGGTTTTTGTCAGGATTTAAACATTTAAAACCCTGCCTATTTTCTGTCCTCCTGCCCGATAGCTCTATGAAGTGAACATGATTTTCTGAGTTACGAAGAAACCTTAAATTGGGGGTTGCAATCCTCCAATCTCCAGCTTTAGAGAGGGCAGCAGGCAGTCCACTTAAAACATACTGACTTTTTATGTCTCACAGTGGTGCCTGCAGTTCTGCTCAAAGCCCAACTGCAGCTGATCTTTGAGTGATGGACTACTTTAACAAGTGCTGCAAAGCACACATGGAGTCAGTCACTGTGCAGACCTACACACACTGCAGTGCAAGATGGTAAAGTAATTGTACCTCAGCTCACACAACTCATCATCCTCTCCGGGTGGCTCAGCCTGTCATAACCCAGGTCCATAATGAGACAATTTAGATGTCTCCTACCATGGCAAGCTGTCAGCCACTGCTCGGCACTGGGGTTTTGAAAGGAGAACATCTTGTGATTCTCCTGACAAATCTCAACTCATACAATGTGCCTATGGGATGGAGAAGTGCAATGAAAGCTGCTAAAAATAAGCTGGGCCTCAGTGATAACACTGGCAGTATAGATTAACTCTTGCAGCTTGTAGGCAACGCATGGAAATGTGACAGAAACAACATACATCAACAGCTAGCCTAGGATCACTGGAATACCTGCAGAATGATTATTGCAGCATCTGTTGCTTCTGCAGAAGATCCTTTGATTGTTTCCATGGCAAGTTTATCATTGGATAACACATATTTCATCTCCATAAACAAAGATATCTCAGCTATCTTACTGCTGTGAAATTGGATCCAGCTTCTGTGGTATCACATTTGATCTTTTCCCATGAGACATTCACGTGTTTATGTCCAGCTGGCACAACAGTAAAACGGCAGGATAGTATATGTCTCACAATAAGAAGCCTCTTATCTCTACTTCGGATGACCTTGGAGCCCCAGTTTTGCCCTCAAATCTCCACACTTTGTAATTTCCGAATTAAAGTTCAATAAAGAAGGATTTTCAGGAATGACTGTTTATTGTCGATGCTGTTGCTTAAGAAGGCCACGAGTGAGCACGAGTGAGGGTGGGTAGAGGAGGAGAAAAAGACTAATGATGAATAGCAGCTGGGCTGCTCCCTATTTCCAAGCCCTAATTTCACCACCTCCTAAGGTGATATCTGTTATGTTGTGTTTTTTTTTTTGTGATGGCTGGTGCTCTGTCTTATTACAGCCAGGCGAAAAGTCGAATACTGGCAGCTTATCCCTGTTGATTCTGCAGCAGTCCATCAACGGAGCCTGGAGAGACATACATCTTCCAGGACTTGTCCATCTAGTCAGAAGAGAGAAGAGAAATAGCTGTCCTCTGGTTTAATGCCAAGTTCATCAGCTGCCCTCATAGCTGGCAAGAGCAACCTATATATCACAGTGCTGTGTCAGTGCAGGAACACAGCACAGCAAATGGGCCAGAGCTGCTTATTAATAGTTGTAAAGCTGATTTGTGTGTATTGACTGCCAAAACGACCACATAACAAATGTCTGCTCTTGTAAATGCAGCTACAGCGTAATGGTTTTTCTGCCACTAGGGCAAGAGATTAAACCAGCCCATGAGTCTACAGCAACAAGTATACAGGGGGGGCTGTGTTCATTAGAAACTGTTGCATCAAATGTAAACAGGCACAGTGAAGAATGGCTACTAAAATGTAATCGTAGCTGTGTTTAATTTTCTTTGTCACCTCAAATTGATTTGCTGTCCTCTTGAATCTTATTTGTTTGTTTACTCGTTGTGCCTCATCGCTCACAGTCGCACTGATTATGAATCAATTGTGTGCAATCTCAGAGATGCATTTTCACGGTTGGCTGGGCTTTTCAAATCTAATCTCTCCTGTGTTTTGTTTTATCGCTGTCCCTACATCACTCATCTGACACATCTGTGCCTCGTGCGCTGCAGTCTGTACCGATGTATATCAAGCTGTAAACAAATAGCTGGCAGAATGGGAATGGGGAATGTGAAGAGGCATTTTTCTCTGGGCATCAAAAACCTCATTAATGTCCAGGATTATCAAGTAATGTCAGCAACTATTATAATTAACAATTTTACAGAAATTCATGGCGTCCCGAGGATTAATCCTTTCTGCTGTCCCAAAAGTGCTTTTTTGCATTCAATCACTGAAATACCACAACATGACCAAGAAGTACCGGTCTCAATTTTTGCACAAGACTTTTATTATTTGTATGTTGAAATGTTTGATCCTATATGAGGATGAGTCCTCAAAGTGAACATATTATGTCATGTTCAGTTCTATATTTTTATTCTTGGACTCTCCTAGAGCAGCTTTGCATGATTCACAGTTCAAAATAATCCTTATTTTTATCATACTAATCACCGATTTCAACCCTGCAGTCTGAAACAAGCTCCTTGACACCAGTTCCTCTTCATAGCAACTTTCGTCTGATTGGGTGCCCCCCGCAAACATAAGGTTTAAACAGCAGGTGGGTGGGGCAGAGCTGTGCACTTGACATACTCATATTAAGAATATTATTTTTCTTGAGATCATACAGAGCCAGAAGCAGAAAAAAAACCTGTCAGTCTGAAGCCTGAGATTTTTCCCCAAAGGATGCTCAAAGTGTATAGAAATATAGAAATGAAAGAAATCTTAACAGGTTGTCTTTAACTTTCCATGTAAGCCCCTTCACAAAATTATTTACATTCCCATCATTCTCAGTTGTACTTCATGTAAAGTGCTTAAATCCTGTTACCTTAGAAAATGTGTTTGCTTTTCTTTCCAACCTCCTTAGATTACTATGACCTGGATGACTGAGAACCCACACAGACTTTAATCCTGTTAAATGTTACAATAATGACTAGTTAAAGTAAGATAAACATTATATGCTAATTATCCCTGAATGTTAGTGTTATCGTTTAGATGCTACAAGTAGTATTTTGCTCAAAGTACAGCCTCAATGAGCAGCTAGCACAGCTGGAGACTCTTAGTCTTATTTCTTGTGTCTCTCGGGGTTAAAAGCCTGTTTGCATCATTATTGGATTAAATGAGAGACACAGAACTAAAGCTCTTGTCCTCTTTTACACAATTACAAAAGTCTTATAAACTTCACTTAAACATTAATAATAGAAAAGTATTCCTCACTGCTTAACAACATTTTTTTCATTTAGGCTCAAATGAAACAGGGACTAGTATTATAGTATTTGTTTGTCATATACACAATAATGTGAGGACGGTATCATTATTTATTTCTGTAAGGGAGATAGTTGTTGCTTATTATAGGACTGTGTAATTCTTACGGGTAGCAAAACAATATTTGCGTTAGTGGGAGAGAGGAAGAATAAATACCCTGGTGTGTGTAGCCATGGTTATTACATGACGTTGGAGGCCTGCTGTCTCCATCGTGTGCCTCCCTCCTTCATTCACTAAAAGGAGAGGAGCAGTCGCTTAAGCTAATGAATCCCTCTATGACACGCCTTTGCCACAGACATACTAACCCACACTGCCAGACACAGACATGTCATCGGCAGAGATGCTCCCACTACATAAGCACATTAGGGGATCAGGGTTATTAAGCTAAGGATGAAATGTGCTAATTGTGCCAGATACAAGCCAAACATTTTCTTTAACCTAGAATAAGCCTCAGCTCTGCTACAGCATCACACAGCGGATTTGCTCACTGCCTGACAGCCTCCCCACACATTCATCCTGCACATATGGAATGGTGCCTAAGTAAGGAGGACGTCCCTTGTCGTTTATCCTGTACAATCCAGCATTTAGTGTCGGAAACGCTGCATATTGCATTCCTACCAGTAAGTCTGGGCTTTGGCAGAAACTGGTACCAATTGCTTCCCGACTTTCAGACCACGTTACCATGGCAGCCACCATGAAAGGCACTCAGTTTGGAGCAAAAAGAATGACATTGTCAACCGACCAGGTTCTCAATTTACAAATTTCACTGCACTGAGTCTGAATGCCAGATCAGCCCTCTGGCTGAGTCTGTGGTGTTTTTAACCTCCTCTGTGGGCCACTGCACTTGGAGTGTTCCTCTCGGAGGAGAGGAGGGGGGGTTTGTTTTGGTCGTGAGCACTTTCTTTTATTTCTGTCGGGGACTGTTTGATATGCAGCATTGTTGTACTGTGATAATACTAGGCTTGTGGTTGAGCTAAAGGCTGGCTTTGTCTACACAAACTCCACCGAGGAAACAAAAGTGCATGAAAAGTTGCTCCTATTACTGCAGCTTTCAAACCTAACCCTGTGTCCAGCTTACTCTGAAAGTTACCCCCAAAACTCTGAACTAAAGGTTCAGAAGTGATTAAAAACAAACCGTACAGCTCTCTGGTTTCTGGCTTTTTTGTGTGCCTTTGAGTATGTCAGCTGCCTGTGAAGTGTGATGCTGTATATACTCCTGAATTAGAGAGCGTATGAAATGATGAGGTGTGAGGCTGGTGGTCTGCTATGATCAGAGCACTATGAGTTCAAAGGGCCAGGAGCAGCAGCAGCAGCAGCATTGAGCCAGCTAATGAAGCCACTGCCTCTCCCCACCACTTGACTGCATGTTGGTTTATTCACAGCCCCCACTACAGCTGAAGAGGTGAATTTGTGGCTACAAGGTTACTGCAGGTTGGAAGCTGCTGCATGAACTAAGTAGTCTGAAAAGAAAACATAAAGTAAACACAAGGGGAGATTTCCTTTTACAACTTTCCACTAGGTGTGCCCAATCAGCTGAGGGCAGGAACAGGAGAGATGCTTGCTGCTGCTGCTGCTGCTGTTTCCGCTAACATCAGCGGGGGTAAATCTCTGCGCATGGCAGCTACAGTACGTAGGTAAGGATACCAACCGTTGCCCTAATCTCTAGAGATTGCACGTCAAGGGCAAAGGGATCCTCCAACCATCCGTTTCCATGGGCACACTAATCAGATGTGAAACACAGCCCCTCCCTCTCCTGTGTCATCACCCCCCATGCTGTGAACCTGCGTTCCCATTTGAGATGTGGGAAAAAGAGAGAAACAGAAAGAGGGAGAGAAACATCGCTGCAAAGGGTTCACTGCAGCTTTTAAAGCCAAAGGAGACCACTGCCTTTCCCCATTGCATATTCAGAGCTATTAAAGGAAAATAGCACCTACATTGCATCAGACAGTGTTACCTGTCAACCAAACTACAAGGAATAGTGTAGAAACCTGAAGCTTAATGCTAAAGAGTAGTTCACAATAAGGTATTCCTATATATAGAAATAATCTGTAGGAGTAAATCTTGCATTTCTGCTTTAATGTTTTCCACTTCTGTATATCTATAATCCAAAGTGTCTCCCCTATAAAAATGATATACTGTGCGTGTGGCATGCAGAGAAATGACATTTGGTTAAAGGCAGTGCAATGAAATTTAATAAGCAATTTCATCACACAGATTTAGCAAAGAAATAAAATTGCAAAGACTTTACTGACAGATTTAGCTGCACAGTGCTGCAGGTGAGCTGAACTTCTGTGTTTATTGGCCTTCTGCGTCAGCGAGGTTTCCGTCCGCTCTTAGGATAAACTGTTTGCCTGATGTGGATGCATGTTTATGAATTCCATATATTATTTTTCTTTCCTTTTTTTTGTCAAAAACATCTGTTCATGTTCAGGGGCTCTGAGTACTGCAGGGTGGGCTGTCTTCCTCAATGAATGAGGCAGAGGCACTCAGTGAGGGGCCAGCCCCTTATCCATGGTATTCAGTCAGCGGCGGATCATTTCATTGACCAGCGTTTAAATGTATGTGGAGGTGTGAAATAGTCTCCCAGGGAAAATAACATTTGTGATCAAAGACTGCGCAATTGTGATGAATAATGCATGATTTCATAAATGAGTGAGTTCTCAGTCACTGAAGGTACCCAGTTGTGTGGAGGTTGTACATTTCCCATTTCCAAGCACTTAATTTAAGTCGAGAACATAAGGTACATGACAGTCTGAAACCACATGAGGTATACCACAACATCCTATAATTCCCCGAGTATAAGTGAGACATGCACATCGTGTTGCCTGAGGCTTTGAGTTTAAGCAGATCCCAGTGGGGGAGTCACTAAATGAACCCAAAATCTAAGAAGTGCGGCTACACTTCCATAGTCCCAATCCACACTGCCATCTTCACAGCACTGAAATCCCTCATCTGAGGTAGAACTGCCTAACATCAGCCAGCTGTGCAACACTTTTAGCCATATATGAAATCTCACTATCCAAAATGCCATCCATAGAGATTTGATGTTAGAGGCGACAATACTCTAAGCAGTATTTATTAAATTCTGTTTCTGCATAACTGTTTGGTCCTTAAATTTGTACTTCTTCCACAAATGATGTCTTTAAAGTAATACACAAAAGTCATATTTTCCTTTTCTGGCTTTTTACAAATCGAGTATGAAAGTAATTAAGGCACCTGCTTTCCCAAAGACCACAGTATTTATTCTGCGGTCTGGCTGGCTGTTAATAAAAATGTCCACTCAGATCGCGATCAGGAATCTGATCTGCAGCTACAACCACTATAAATGTAGCACTTAATGTTCAAAAAGAGAGCCATAGGTCAATTTAATATTGGACACTGGAGGAAAAAGGGGCAGATTTTGAAAATATCTGGCTCTAATTAAGTTGTAAGGAGTGCCCCGAGCCTGATGATAGGGTCTGGTGATCACATGAGCTCTGGTTAACACAGGAGCCCCTTAAACTAACGCTTATCCGAAGCTAAAGGGCTGTGTTCTCAAAACTCAAAGGAGATCTGGTCTCCAATAAGAAAAGGAAAGAAAATGTAGCTTAACAGAAGACTTATTTACAGAAGAGAAATGCAATTATTATCCATTACTGCAGGCTGAAACATCCACTTTGAAATTTTAGGTGTAGCTGTAGCTGTCTCTTCACAATCCAGATAACACCTCTTCCTGCCAATCCTTCTCTTTTCTGTCTCTTGGACGTTCCTTAACTCCTCCCTTTGCTTTTCTACCCCCTTCACTGGATTAACTCTCAAGGGAAGATCTAAGTGAGTAGATTTATTCATTCAGTGGGTTCTGAATCACATTACAGCAGCACAGCAGTCACATATGCCAAAGTCTTCAACAGCTGACCTCTCTGGGGAGTGTTCACCCAAAGGTTATCCTTATATCCCTACCAAATGAGTTATGATTTTTCACTAAATCTCTTCCTCAACTTCCACTCCAGAGCAATTATTTGTGAGTGCCAGAATGCCATTATCAAAGCTCATGTTGGGTGATATTACACAGATCTCAGAAAGTTTTTTTTTTTTATGTGCTTCTCACAGAAACTTCAAGGAACACTGAAGCTCACATCATAAACCCAAGCATGTTTGGGTGATATTGAATGAAAATAGTATTGTTTAATTAACAAACAGATTAAAATAACAGCATATTTTAATCTATGCAGTAAAGCAGTGCTGTCTATGGGCTGTTAAATACAGACCACAGTGGTTTAACGCCTTATTTATGCTTATTGTCAACACAGAAGACGTGAGAACCTCATGTATAATAAACTATGGGTTTGTAGCTGTTAACAAGCAAATCCAGATACCTGCAAACTGTTTTTACACTTAATTGATGGTATTACTGTTTATATTGGATAGATGGTTTTTTTTCACCAAGTAAGAAATATTGTCTCTGTCAGAAATTCCTGATGCAATACCCCTCTTGGCTGTCCATAATTACAGTCTAAAGAACGTGATATACAGTGCAATATATCAGCACATCCATACAGTATAAGTAGGATGGAAAAATAGCTGACAGCTGACAAATTTATTTTCATCCTATGTCCCAAAGTCACCCAGAGTGCATATATATATATAATCATAAAAAACATTGTTCTGGTGCTTCTATTTAAGCCAACAGAGAAGTCAACAAGAGGAAAACAAATCACTCTTTACTGAGACTCCAAACTCCGCTTAGATTAGTCAATGTCTGCGTTTGTCTTTGCAGAAGAGAAACTACAGTGATGCTGCAGGTCGTTGGATCTATTTCATTCTTAGGTTGCATCAAGAGGAAATCCAGGTTCTTCATGAAACAGATTTTATCTGACCCTGTGGATGCGATATAAACCCAACTGGTCCTCACAAGCTTCTGTGCCTTAAAAAGGCTTTGTGATTCTCTGTAATCCTGTAATAACCTTTCCACTGCTCCCCTTTTGACACAACTGTTTGCCCGCTATTATTATATTATCCCTGGACATCTGGAAAAGTTTAGCTGCTTTTCTTTTCTCCACCGTAATAACATCCACAGGCACAAACACCTTCATTACTTTAGAAAACTGGGGGATTATGATTTAAAGCTTCCTGGTCACGGTAGGTTTACATCTATAGATGTTGTTTAACAAAATAATCACACCTAACTAGCCAGTTTTTATGCCTCTATGTGACTTAATGAGTGGCTGCATGTCTTTTGACCCGTAACACTTGGCTGAGCATCTGAGCGAGGCTGGAAAGAGTACAGTATGTAGATGCATGCTGGTAGCGCTGAGCAGCCAGCCCCAACAATACATCAACGTTTAATATGGAATAATAGCACTGCTGACAGCTCTCATAAAATCGCCCCCTTCCTAAGCAGACGATTTCTCTACCAGATAATGGCTCTAATCTGGTCCTCGTGCCCCGCTCACACTCACCACAGCCTCACCTGTTCATCCCAGGCTGCACAATTGTACCTGTGTGTGTGTTTGTGTGTGCATGTGCATATGCTTGTCTGAACCAGCTGCTATTGTTTTTACCCCAGGTGAAGATTGGCCGGGTGTTTCCATGGCACGGAAAAATTAAGCTTTGATATTTTCTAAGAGGCTGTGACAGACGCGAGACTGACCACTGTTTATACCCCAGTTTTTAAAGTTCCTCAGACGCAGGAAGAGTGATCGGCCACGGGATGAATTATGGATACAACATGTCCAAAGCTGGAGCCTACTCTTGTGCCAGAGTGCTTTTCAAGGATGGGTAATTGAAGTGCGCTGCTAAAGGATGCTAATATTGCATAGAGAAGGCCACAGCAGCTCTTTTAGTGTGCTGGATGAATATTGGAAGTAGCTTTAGGTTGTCTAGGTGAATTGCCTGTTGCGCGAGGAGTTTTTGCTAATATGCATCTGCACCCATAAATGCAATCAAGGCATCAAAGCTCACACTTCCCCACCCTATATCAGTCAGATCCAGATCTATATTCACTGCTTCCTGCAAGTGCACGCGCACACACACACACACACACACACACACACACACACACACACACACACACACACACACACACACACACACACACACACACACACACACACACACACACAAACATGCTTTCTCTGTCTTACTCTCTATGTATCTCTTCTTTCTTAGACACACATGTACACACGCACAGATGCCTGAGAAAGCGAAAGCCCACTGAACTGGAAAAGCATTTGTCTCAAGATGAAAGGCTTCACACCCACTGCCTACATGCAGAGCCTTTTCCGACACCTTCCCGCGACAGCGCATACTGTAGCAGAGGCTTGTGCTACGCAGGCACACTCCAGCTAGCATCCCTCCCCACACCCATCAACGCTGCAACACACTTGCATCCCTTCCTCTCTCTTCGCTCCATTTCTCTCTCTTCCTCTCTGTCAATGGAGCTCTGGTACTACAGGAGCGGCCAGGGAACAGAGAGGCGCATAGGCGGCAGGACTTGAACGTTGAGACGGATAAGCTGCCATGAAAGCCCGAGGCACAGCAGCTTTCTTTTCCCTGTCGCTGGTGTAGCACGGTGGGCTCTCAGGCGTGGAACATGCTTAGCCACACGCAGGGCGTGAAAAACGACACTGACCATGATGCAAGATAATTGCTTCCCATTTTACTCATGTGCTGAGAGCCTCAGACAAAAATAGCATGTCGCTGTAATGAATGTGCTGGGAAGCATGGGAACCGTGAGTGCTGTGGCCACGGATCGATACGGAGTGGACAGCATCTTGAAAGCATAAAGTCTACACAGTATCTCAAAACACTGTCTGTACAGGACCTAGCAGCATAAGGAGTCTTACAGTGAATACGCTTAGGCCTTTATGCTTCATAATGTAGTCCAAATAGCATGCCAGTAGGCTAAATGTTATGATAAATGGTCTATATCCAGCAATATGGATCTTACATATGTATTAAATATCAGCACAACCTGCCTATGTGTTTTTCTAAGCAGCTGTACTTGGTGGGTAGGTGATAAACCCAAGAATAGTCTAGACATTGACACAGGCCTAACTGTTGTTTTTTCACACCATAATGTTACCTGCATCAAATCTGCAGATTGTCTAAACTGCGCCCCTCAGGATCAATTTACTTCCATGAACTAACAGAGTGGATATGCCCTCTTGCTGTTTAAATGTCCCAAGTCAGTGTTTTTGTTCCAAATTGCAGACATTTGAGGTCCACAGTAGAACTGATATGTTGTTTAACAATGGCTCCAGAGACGCAACAGCACTTTACGGAATTTTACTGTGACAAGGCATCAAGCCCGAGCCCCTCCAGAGACAATCCACGCATCTGGGATCTGAGTTCCCCTCATTGATGCGTATAACAATTACAGTCCTCATTATCATCACCACGGGAGGTACGCGTGCATATATATATGTAGGGTGCTCTAATAATTATATAGGACTTGGTTCAGATGGAATACATCAAGCAATAAATGAACCACTCCACCTTACAGAACATGTGCCATGCATATCTTATATTTCATAACAGCCACAAACATCCATACATCCAGGATATGTATCACTCAGCAGCAGCTCAACAAATGAATGCCCATCAATAAAAAGCTCTTCACATTTCATCTCTTACAAGCACACATCAAGGTGAGGCAGGGAGGAAAACGATCAATCCAAGCTAGAACCCACATTCAACTTTATCTTAAAAGCCATGGCAGTACAATAGCAGACAGTATAACCACTGCAGTGCAGTACTGTATACAACCAGGTGCTGATATTTATTCCTGCCTTTCAGAGCCCACACAAGGCTAACCATGCTGGGTAACTGATCAACTACAGCTGCCTGCACAAGCCCAAGGCACACAGAGAGAGAAATACAAAGCAAAGGGAGACGACCAGCGACAAGACTGGCCGCTCCTGTACTCACCAGCACTGGCAGAACACAGCAGAGACACCAAGAGCACAATCACCAGCGTCAGGATCTTCACATTCATTTCTGCACTCCCCTCTGGCTCTCCGCTAGTCACTCACTGATATACTGTAGTGGTGTGTGTGTGTGGATGGGAGGGAGTGAGAGAGAGAGGGAGAGCAGCTGAGCGAGCAAGAGAGAGAGAGAGACTGTTTGCTCCCTGTGTGTGTGTGTGTGTGTGTGTGTGTGTGTGTGTGTGTGTGTGTGTGTGTGTGTGTGTGAGAGAAGTGAGTGTGTCAGTTTGTGGGAATGCGTGTGCGTGCGTGTGGTGGCTCCCTGACTGTGCCTGTGTATTTGTCTAAATACGTATTTGTGTATCAGTGTGTGACAGCGCCACTCCAAGACTGAAGGCGCGTCTTTATCTGAGCTCTCCCACGGAGGTGTGTGAACGTGAATCTCTTCTTTTCTTCTGTCAAAGAAACGGCAACGTGAGTTCAGCGGAGCTGTGAATGCGCTGAAAGTCAGCCTGCGGGTCTGCCTGTCAGTGTGCCTCTGTGTGTGTCTGTGTGTGTGTGTGTCACTCCTGTTTGCCTTGGATAAGGAGACTAGTTGGTCATGTGGCTTATGTATCATTGACTCTGTGGGTCATGGAAAAGCCCCCCTTGCCCCATCATCACCCACCATCTCCACCCCTTTTCCTCAAACATGCAAGTGCACACGGCTGATGAAGGAGAAGGAGAGAGAGAAAAGGGAAGGAGGAGAGGGAGGAGCAGGGAGGTGAAGGGTGTGTGGTGGGGGGCACATGCAGGTTTATGATAATACCCAAACAGATGCTCTTGTTGAAAAGTCTTTGAATTGCAAAAAGGGCTGCTTGCCAGGAATCCACAAATCAAAATACCAGCTTATAAGGGGAAGTAGATGAAAGAAGGGAAGGTGTGAGATGAGGTTCATGCTTTCCTGCTTTTGTATCTCCGCCAGCTGTATAGCTCTTTCTTCCTCATACTATTCTTTGCCCTGGCAGTCATGTCTCGCCAAAGGTACGGCTTAAATCATCTGTGCCGTTTGAAGTTAGCGTCCGTGACACTTTGGAGTAAATGCAGGAAAAAACTTATCAGACTCTGCCTGATTCTATCTCTTGCATTTGTTTCACTACCCCTGAAGTCATTTGTTTTATTTTGTTACACAGATTATATTCTTTCTACGAACAAAAGCTGCACGAGAGCCGACGCCCTGCGTCTAGAAAATAACTCAACTTATTTTTTTTCATCTGTTTATCAGACAATAAACAGGAAAGGTTGCATTTCTTGCCCTGAATTGTGAGAACTGTAAGCAAGCACTAGAACTTTTCTTATCGCGTTCAGCCATAGAGCAACTTGAAGGCGACACGTTCTCCATAGACTCTTGGGAATAAAATCATTCAGGAAGGGCCATAAATTTTGTGTGTATTATATTATACATACAGAATATTTCAACGCTACAGTAATGCTGAACTCCGCCCTATAACAATCTTTTATACTGCGCAAAACAAGGAGGATCCATCAAACGCTCAGTAGATTTGCAGCCTTTAAATGATAAAATACTTATTAGTGAATGAAGCTAATTTTTAATCTTGAACATGATTTTTTTTATGTAAAATATTGTTTATGTGGTGTTAGTTTCCAATAAGCCCCCAAAGGACTGCACTTGCACGTGATAGATGGACCTGCTTTGCTCACGACTTACAGAGACAACCCCTCACCCACCATAATCCTCCACACAACTTCTTTTCTATGTGTTGTCACTAAACAGTCACTTCGGTGGTGTAGACCTGAGAAAAGGGGCCCCGTGACCCTAACTCCACATCTCCCGCTTCGCACAGCCTGGCTATTGTCTTCCCGAGGCCCCGGGTCCCAGAGGGCAACATGTCTGTGCCACCCACTTGAGATCCAACAACAAGAGCACCTTCCATTTTTACATGCAGCACTTGAAGCCTTCACTTCATGTGAAGCAATCCTCTCACCTCGGGGGGTGGCCGAGCCCCCGGGGCTAAAGATGCTTATCCAAGCCTGTCCTTTTTTTAGCTGAAAGATAATTCGCCCAAGTGCCTTTAAAGAATCTGTTCACCACATTTTCTCAGAAGTGCTCACTGATCATTGACAGAAAGAATGGGCAATTCTTTCCAATTGTACATAATGAGAGATACTGGGGATTATAGCGCCATTACCAGCCCACTTAGTAGTTAGGAGTAGTTAGGAGTAATTCAGAATTTGATTTAATACAACATTCGAGGATAATTTCAAATCTATGTAGGATAACCGCCTGCGGAGTTCTTTCAAATTAACAGCTAACATAGGTATCAAGGCTGAAACCGAAGCAGATATCCAGAATGTGGAGAGTCCAGATGCTAGTGATCATAATTCATGACTGTGGATTTACTTGTCATTAAAACGCAGGTTGGATAGTAATAAGAATATGCGAGACATTATAAAGTTGGCAGCATGGGCTCAAACATTTGCACTCTATTAGCTTTAATTGTCTTAGCTTGTAATGAAAATGTAACAGATGGTGTTTCCTTAGAGTGTATCAGTGGACTGTGTGCCAGTGGAGGATTGCCGCCTCACGTCCAGGGATATAGAGCGAGTCCTGGCAGCACGGCGCTGGCAACAACAGTCTGAGGGCAGCAATGCTTCCACATGTGCCTCAACACGGGAAACACTTGGCTGTTTACAGGAAGCTTTTGTTGAAGGAATGCTGTGGATGGCTGGATTCGGTCACTGCTGACGACTTTTCCTGATTCCTGAGTTTTTAATAACAGACAGACATTCCTAAGATAAGTGTTCCATGGATGATGGAGAAGGTATCTTTCAAAGATAAGTCAGCGTGTGCCGCAGGAACTATCAACAGGTGGCCTCTCAGCTGTGGCTAAATTGGTCGCCTGATCTCAGAGAAGATTTGCTGCATTATTCGCTGTATTCACAATTAATGTGTTTCCTGTTTACCATCCGCTGCTAAATAAAGCCCCCAGATATCTGAAATGCTAATGAATTTTGCGGATGTTTGTTTGCATTGTTGTTGTTTTTTTTGATGATTGAATAAAGTGAACCGAACACTTCCGCTTCCATTTCTTGAGCATCTTATCAGATGCAGCGCACCTTTACTGAAAAGGAAAACAAATCAAACCCCCATCATAACAAGCGTCACAGTCATGTCAATGTGAGATCAGGTTTGGTTTGCTAATTGGCTTCTTGGGAGCAATCAGCGTGGAGGGAAGAAAGTGTGACATCTTCATTAGGATGTTTCAAAGATGAGATGCGAGCTGTAAGAGTCTAAGCTCTGTTTGGCTCGTTTTGTGATCCTTCCCTCAAGCAGCCTGCGCGCCGTATCATGAAATGTCAAGAATCAGAGGCTCGGTGGATTAACTTATCTGCCTTTATTTGTCACATTGACATTTAACTGAGAAATGTTCAGGGTTCACTGAAGCCCCATGAAAGATAGGGCAGCAATTTCCCCCCAATCTCAGGTCCTCATTCTTCTGCACAAATGCGCATTTTCTGTATTTTCATACTTGCAGAAATTGAGTTCCTCGCAGTCATTAAACAACTATAAAGAACTGCTGAAACGATGAAACGTAGCATCTGCTTAACTCATGTTTTTCATGCAGATAACACAGTGAAACATCAAGTGGCTGTCTCTTTGTGAAGAAATTCAAACAGACATGTCTGTTTATCTCTAAATTTGGACACCAGCTGAGGTTTATCTCCTCTAATGTTGGTCAGAGTCTAAGCACACTTACGAGAACAATCAGAAACCTATGAGAATAAAGCAATTTACACAAACGTAATCATATAAATACAAATTAAATTCTCATCTTCCTCCTCTTTTTCTACTTTTAAATCCAAAATAATCAAAATAAATAATAGAAACGATGACATTTTTCATCGGGAGATTCCAAATTGTTTTCACTTGTGCTCCTTCTTTGTGTGTGTTGACCAGGCAGGTTATCCCCTTGTATCTAATGCTGCAGCGTTGCGTGACTTTCAGACATCTCTATAATCAGTGTGATATGGCTCATCAGTCTACAACTAAAGTTGCCAACAGATCTAAGAAGGATATGTTGTGAGTCCCTTGAGCTGCCTGCAGACAAAAAGGCAACTTTTCATTCCCAGGGAGCACTTTTCACCGACGCTTTTATTAATCACATTAATCCTGTCAGCTGACTTCCATCTCTGTGGATTTGCAGGTTGGGAGGGCAGATTTTTATCCTGTGATATTGCACCTGCGTAATGTCTATTTTTAAAGAAATCTGTTCACGCTGCAGAGCGGTTCTTCAAATCATGAGAAAATTATATGTGGATTTGCCACTCTGGTTTGCAGTATTGAACTCAAAGCATGTACAAAACAGGCTTTGCACCCTCATGGTCCTGTCAGGCACAGATTCCTCATAGATATGGTTAAAAAAAATAAAAACAAACAAGGGAAGTCTTTTGAATGGTCTGCACTCTCCCCCAGCTAATCAGCAATAAAAATCTCCTGAGGCTTTTTCTCCAGGTGGCAGGTGATACCAGCCTGTCTGACATCACCCTCGGGGCAGATGTTTCCCTGCTTCTGCTGAATGCCTCTTCAGCACAGAAACTTTCTTAAGTATGACTCCTCACCTGTAACTTTACTGTATGTCTTTGCTGTTGATGTGCACCGGTATGTGCTGTACAGAAGGGGACTCGATGGCGGTACGCCAGACTTTTACACGCTCCCATGATCTTCAGCATACCAATCTTCTGGCTCCTGAGTGCACCATTCTTCAGCAATGTTGTTTTCCTTAGTACGCAGAAGATATAGCAATCATCCACCCGTCCTTCATTGTAGCAGAGGATCAAACTGAGTCAAAACATGCTAAATGGAGAGGGTGTTGAATCTAAAGTGGGTAACTGCCCTCTTCCTCTGCAATATTGTCGCAGTTATCAGAAGTTTGATCTGTCTGAACAGTGGCATGCAGTTTGGAAATGGCCGATTTGTTTCTTATAGATGATGTTTTTTTTTCTTCTTCTATTTTATTTTTCTTTAACTGTCAGGGACGGAGCATGCCACGGCTTGGTCTCGCTCAAGACAGAGAAATGTGACTTGACAGATGAGCGATAAGGAAATGTTCTTGGGGAGGAGAAGACAGACTCTGAAAACAGACATTAGGTGTCTTTGAAAGCTCACAAAGCTTTAGTCTGTACCGCGAATTGACGGAGCTAAAGATCAACTCTTGTCGGAACTTGGCTCATTGAACCTTTCACTAAACGTATTTCTTCTTCCTTGATGCAGGTCATGGGATGTTTTAAGGAGTAAGAAAAGTGCACTTTTGATAGCAGCTAACTGTTGTTATAAGGGCATTACTTTTTAGGCTGCCTGAAAATCAAAAGAAACTGCACTGAACCTCTTTACAGATGAAATATGTGTTGAAATATGTGATCCAAGAGTAGGGGGGAAAAACCCCTCAAAACAGAGCATTTAGCACATCCCTGAGCTCTTAACTGTTGGCCTGGTTGTGTTTGGCTTCAACATAGAGCCTATGCACACAGCTTTGCACGCTGTTGTCTAAATTTTGTGTACAATTACCAGGGGGCAGTGTCAAAAACATGTTCTCCTTCAGACTTACATAGAGAAGTTATAAAATATAAAGAGCTGAAGTGAAACTTATGTTTTTTTTTAATCTTTGCTGTTTTATCATCCATCTCTATGTGGTGAACTCTCTTGTCCCTCTGTTTCTTGTCTTTACCCATTAGTAATATCTATATATAAGGTTTTTCTCTCTTCGGGGAGCATTCATTAAATGAAAAGCTTAATGCTTAATGAGTGCATAGATGAATCGAGAGATGCTTTATTAATCCAACTGGGAAATTTCATGGAAATTCAAATAAATAAGTAGAGACAAAACATTAAATATAAGCGGTACATAAAATGCAATGGAGTATCTATCGATCACTGTCATAAAATATATACTATAGGTAGGAAGTAAGCAGGCCTTAGACAAAAAATAGAGAGGAGCTCAGAAGAAATGATTACTTGATAGTTGTAGCCTGACTACTGATTTAACTGCAACTGACCATCTTGTTTTGTGAGTGAACACAATCGACTGTCAGTAGGAGATGATGACAGATGATGCCAGCCACGATCTTGTGAAGCGAATATTTAGACAGGAGGTTGAAGCGCTAACTCATCAGTTAATGCTAATAAACCTTTTATAGCAAGGTGAACTGATGGACCGTGTGCTACGTGCATCACATAGAAACACCTGCTCATTATAAATAAGATGCTAGAATTTTACTCACCAACACAGAAAGCGAGTGTACAGTCTGTTAGTACAATGAACTGCATTAAAAAGCACCAACACAAGCAGCACTGAGTCAAATTATTCAGGTGATTTGCAGGTAAGGGGGTTACATTCAAAGCAGCCCTGCTGCTAATAATACAAAACAAACTTTAAGGACCAGATTTTCTAAACGCTGCAGTGGACGCAATGCTGCAGTGGAAAGTTGTGTGGATGATTGACTAATGGTGCAGGAATGTATTAGGAAGTATGCAGTTAGTTCACTTATTATTCACTGTATCGTCCAATGAAGCCATCCTTGTGTTAATGAGGATATTTTTACTGTGCTTAAATGCATAGATCGCTCTCTTTTTTCTCGTGCCAACTTTATTGCCAAGTCAATATTCAAATTCACTCACTAATTTAAAACACTAACACAATCCCATTAAACACTAGATTTTGAGAGACATTAACGCGGTATGGAACAGTTCCAATAGAGAGAGAGAAACTCAATGAAAATGTGTGCGCACTGCTGAGAAAAATTGCGTACTGAGCTCTGTGTAGAAACGAAACACCACAAATGTAAAAAGTAACAGAGCTGACTGTAAAAAAGGCCCCAAATATTTAAGATGTAAGCAACTGAAAAAACCTCAAACATTGCACACTATACAGACGTAATCAAGATGGAGGTCGGCCACAGAAAGCAGATCAATTTTTTGTACCTAAGTGTAAATAAAAAGTGCTGGACATTTTAACATGTACGTCTATGGAGACTGACTCATGTGGTCATTAGGGGACCTTCAGTTTTTGGCTCTGGTTTCATATTTTTAGATCCAGATGTGACCTCTGGAATATTCACATTTATATTTGACTGTATCCGGTTTTTGATGTTGTTCTTTTGTGCATTAAGATGCTGCATTAATCTTTATACACTCAAACAGGAAGACTACTGGGTGATGGTATGGGAATATTTAACAGATTCATGCAAAGCTTAGTAATTCATATCATTAGTACAATAGTTTGATATATAATGGTAATAAATGAAGGAGAATAAGCTGCTCAAATGTCCAATGCATTGATTTCTTTTTTTCAATACTTAATTTAAGTAAAGGTGTCCTAAATTATAAATAAATGGAGGAAAAATAACTTATCAACTTGTGGAAGTGAAGAAAAATGGGGGTATAAAGAGCAAAGCCTAGAAACTGGCAGTGTTTTGAAGTCTTTTGTCTCTTATCCGTGTATAAGACTTGTCTTTGATGTCTTGTCACCTTCCCCCATTCTGAATTCTCTTTGCTCTTTTCAACAAAAAAAAAAAAAAAAAAGCAACAACCCTTCATTTAAAAAAAAGACTCCTTTTTTATTTTTCCGATACGTGCAATCAAAGTAAATTATTCATGGTTGTGCAGACTTTAAAGCATGAGCAGATCTGGTGACTGTTTCCCTCGCTGCTATTGTTATGAACAAAAAAAGAAAAAGGGGGCAAGAAAAGGCAACTTCATTAATGGCACATTATGTTTTATGGCAGACTAAAACTTCAAGTGTCCCGAGCTGAATTTGTTTCTGTTTTATGTGAGCCACCCCAGTCCCCACCTGCCTCAGGAGGGGTAGATGAAGGGCATTTCTCAACATGAGCTTAGACTCCCCTTAAACAGGCTTTTATATGTACCCCAATGAAATGCAGATGGAGAGCACCTGACAGATGAATGAAAGCTTGCATATATTCCTTAAATGATTTTTTTCAATGTTTTTGGTTTAATTAGCTGCCAAATAGTAGGACGCAGCTTTTATGGGCCTTATCCTAAATTTGATTGGACAACAGTTGCTCATGCATCTCTGCTGACAAAGTCTTCCTGCCTTTAAAAGGAAAGAAATATGGTCGTTTCTCTGTGTTGTGGCTATTATAAAGAAGTTAAATACGACTCTGAAAAGAGTTTAAAAGAAGAAAAGAGACAGGAAAGACAAACAAAAAGGGAAATGGAGTCAACAAAAGATATGCTGTGCTTTGTACTTTTGGCACGGTGGCAGCACTTGATGAATGGACGTCTCTGAAGAAACGGCGTCTCTTCACAGGGAACGCCTGACCTCCCTGAGTTACATAGCAACTAGGCTTTTGGTATTAGGAATTGTATTTCACATCATTTTTATCTATGAATGCACACAGCTCCATAAATTTAAAGCAGGCGTGTGCTCTATTAAAGAGGGAGGTTTCTACTTATTCACTCATAACTCCTCAGCTTATGTCGGGGGTCAATCGAATAGTTCCTGCTATTCGGTTTCACTAACTGGCAGACTTTGTTTTTTTGGCATCAGATCTGACAAAGCACAACAAATGGCTAATGCCTCTGAATCAACTCTCCACACCATCACGCAAAAACACATGTACACACACAACCACTCTAACATATCGAGACTGGATGGCTTGAATCATTCACACCAGAGCTCAGAGTTTTAGCCCTGTGATGTCAACACATTTAGCATATTTTCACCATCACATGTGACTTTTGTACATGATTTATCTTAAACAGTAATCTAAAATGAAATATACAAATGGCTACATTTTACACAGTGGTTGTAGGCGTGTTAGTGTTTATCACGTCTACTCTTGCCGGCCACTTCATTAGAGCTAGACCTTAATACAGTTTTTTTGGTCCATGTTGACACGATAGCACCACACACTTGCTGCAGATTCTTCGCATAACCACGATGCACATTTTCTGTTACATCACATCCTAATTGTGCTCTGTTCGATTGTGATCTGGAGACTGTGGAGCCTATTTGAATACAGTGAAATAATTTTCATGTTCAAGACACCAGTTTGAATTGATGTGAGCTTCGTGACATGCTGCACGCTGTGCCAGATAGGTAGCCTGTCCATGGGTGTACTGTACAGCAGCAGTCCCCAACCCCTGGGCCACGGACCGGTACCGGTCTATGAGTCGTTTGGTACCAGGCCATGAGAGTTGAGGCTTGGGTGTGAAATTTATGGTTTTCAGGGTTTTTATCGTTATTTTTTATCATTAACTCAGTTTCCCTGGGTCTTTTGTTTGTGTGTTATGAATAAATTTTCTTTTTTTTTTGGTACCGGTACTGGTTTTATTTTGTTGTATTTATCCATGACACCTTAAAGGCCGGTCCACAAAAATATTGTCGGACATAAACCGGTCCATGGTGCAAAAAAGGTTGGGGACCGCTGCTGTACAGCACCTCTCGCTCTGTGGTAGCTTGCATAGATTCTGGCCTCCCAGAGACCCTAAATTAGCAGAAGAGAATGGATAGATGAATAAATGGATGGATGGATGGCATTTCTTTTGCCTCCCTATCAGCTTTAAGCAATCTGACCATTCTCTCTAACCTTTGGTATCAATATCTTCTCCCTGAGAATTTCCACTCACTGAATAGTTTATCTTTTTCATATCATTTTCTGTAAAACCTCTATATGATTTTTCAGGAAAGTAGATCAATCACAGTAGACGCTTGGGCCAACCCATCTGGCACCAAGAACCATACTACTGTCACTTAAATTCTTCCTTTCCTATCTTCCTCATCCTGATTGTAAGTTTGAACTTCAGCAGGTCATCGTGACCATGTCTTCATGCCTAAATGCATCAAGTTGTTGATATGTAATTGACTAGAGAATAGAGAAAAGACTGGAAAATGCAACGATTTTAAGGACATCAAAGTAGCTGAATCATATTTGAGAGTTACATTAAAAGGAAATTAGTGCACCAAATTAGAAGCACACAACTTCAGCACAGTCTGTGCTTCTAAGACGGTCATTCAGCTCTTTGATGTGATGGCACTGATGACCACACTGGTATCTCATGGGTCTGGCTGTATTATAAGTTGGCACCAGTTTCTCTTGCTTCAGATTTCAGCTACCAGAGATGAGTAACATACCAGTCAAACCATTACAGAAGAGTGCCAACGCTGCAGATGAACCAGTAGACATGTACCGCACTTCAAACCCATAGTCATTTAGTTTGAGGATTATATGATAATATTATAAGAAAAAAGTTTTTAACAACTTGTCAGTCACAAGATATTAACCAATGAGTGTGTAGTGTCCTCAGTTTCACAGTCCACACCACCCCCTCTCTCCCCACAAGCAATTCCAAAACACCAAGATGGCAGTGGAGACAAATGAGTGTCTTTTATACTGATGGTGCAAGGAACTAGTGATTGCTGTAAACTTTGTGCTGAATGATGCAACGTGGTTCAAGCTCAATGCTTCTGCCTTTTTCAGATGCTCCCTGAAAGTCTCATTATGACCACTTGCACATCAGTTTCTTGTTTATTTTTGTTTACAGTTTGTTTTTTTTCCTGAGCAATCTTGTTGTACTTCAACACACACTTTGACTTTCTCCTTTTCCTCAAATAAGATTAAAGTTGAAGACCATATTAGCAAACACTTTGCAGGTGGCTTTCCACCTGCACTGCATTTCTGTTGTTCTCTCTCCTGCTCTCTGTGATTTCTTGTGTTTTCAACTTGATCCACAGTAGCCAATCTTTCTGGAGAAGAACAGACTTCACCATTTAGCACATGTAGCTTTATTTCAAATGACGGGCCCTTCTGGATCTCACATCTGCTCAATTGGAGCAGATGTACTAGATTTATGGTAGTTTTTGAAGTCTATTGATAGTGATAGATTAAACTTTTTGTCAATTTATGTAGTGCCATCTGCCTGCTATAATGCTGTTTAACTAAGTGCTAACTGTTAACTGATTGTTGATTGCTAATTGTGTGGTGGTATAGCACTGAACAGCACGGGGACAGAAAGCCACAGTTGTTCAGTTCCTAGTTTCACAATGTAGAGAATCTAGGATATACATATCTATCTATCTATCTATCTATCTATCTATCTATCTATCTATCTATCTATCTATCTATCTATCTATCTATCTATCTATCTATCTATCTATCTATCTATCTATCTATCTATCTATCTAGCTATCTGATAGATAGATAGATAGATAGATAGATAGATATACACATACCTATAGACATCCAAAGACGAGCTTTAAATGTCCTTCAAGCTCCCTGAAGAACTATTTCTGAAGACTACTTAAAGAAAGCTTTACCTAAGAGACTTAAGGCAGTTGAAAATATCAAATATTGACTTTCAAGCTTGTTACAACTGCACAAACTCTGTATTTGCCTTATTATGTTTACACATGTTTCAATACGTTGCTGCACCCATTTCACATTTCCCTAGCAAAATCTAGCAAAATGAAAGGTGGCTCCAGACTTTTAGACAGTAGTGTATGTTTGTCTATGCTAGCAGTTGCACAAGCTATTTAGCCAAGGCAAAAGGTTATCTGAAATCAATCTGTTGGATTTAGGTAAGAAGTTATATTTAAGCTTTGCAGGGTCACTGGAAACGTAACACACAAACAGTAGGATTTCCTGTGGTTGTTGCTGTGAATTCTCAAGCTAAACAGACGCCATCCAACCAGTATAGTGTAACTTAAGGTACACCACAAGCCTCTTTAGTCAACCTTTAGACAATATGTTTAAACATTCATTCAAAAAAATTCTGGTGTTTGGAACCATGTAGCACTCAGTAAATACTCAGATTTGCTTATTCCAGTGCATGTTGTGTCAATATTTCTCTTGTCAAAAGTAAATCAAAGCCAAAAGGTCCTGAAGAGATTGGAAAAATTGCAATATGATCTCCCAGTGTTTGCCCTCATTCTGTAACTTATTTCTTTTAGAGTACTGTTTTGTGGCTTCAGGCCGCTTCGGCTCTTTGCATGTTTGCATTTCAGCACCAACTGCTCTCCGATATTTCTGCCTGAAAAATCAGAGGAGGTGGTGAGGTGACTCAGTTACCATGGGAAAACAGTGGATGATGCTTGGTGGGTTGAGGTGTCCAATATGGCAGCACATTTCCCTCTCTGATCACCCCTCCAGCTGGTTTAAATGAGAGTTGGCTGCTGAAGCATTTTGCCCCACTTGTCCTGATATGTTTGTGATCAAATGAGCAGTCAGGCCCCTCAGTGCTCACTCATTATCTGGACATTGAGCCTGAACTCGATGTGGGAGGCTCCTCTGCTCAGATAAGCCTGGAATGCTCCTTGTTTAGTGACACTTCAAAGCATACAGTGCAATGAAATTGATGCTGCTGTTGTTTGAAAATCACATTTTCAATTTTTGAGAGGTTTGTGAAACCGTGCATGAAAAGTCAACATTTTGGGGATGTGTGGTTTTACCCCCAATGGGGGATATCTATAGCTTTGAGATTCTTTCTAAACAGCAAAGATTTGCCTTAAAGGAAAACAGCTCTGGGCAGAGGAATAAAAGGCCTCTTTTCAAGATTTTGGGAAAAACATCCTCGTCCGATATCACTCAAAGCTCAATTTTATGGTTTTGTGGCGCGTTTTCAAGCCATATAAAGTCATTTTCACACTCTGCCTCCCCTGGCAGCAGTCGCATTGTGCCTCTGTGGGTTGCTGGAATGGTTTGTTTGCTGCACATGAAAGAAATGAGTCTGAGCTGTTTCATGCAGCTGTTTATTCACCATGGCACTGCTTCAGAAAAAGTCAGAGAGAGACCGATTTCTTTGTGGTTGGCAGTTTGTAAATTAATTGGTTTATTTGGTTTTGGAAGATTGCATGCACCACATATTTGGAGCAATCAAATAGCCAATTATGTGGTTTCAGATTTCATGTTTAGGTCCAGCTGTGACAAGCTCAACTATCCATAGACAAGCATGGCTGGATTTAATGTCTGTTAAAAATGGCAGATTGCTTGGCATCGCGACTAAAGACAATGCAGAACAATAATTTGATTGCAGAAATGTATAGTGGTAGTAAAAAATTACTACAGTATCATCTTTCATGTATTAAACCCTTATTATTTCAAGAGTTTTATCACTTCATCTTGGGTAATGTCATTACTGGAAATCAAGTTATAAATCTGATATTCCCTTACAGGGTTAGTAAGTAAAGATTTGACATTTTGGGGAAAACATCCAAACACCTGTGTGGAGAAAATCTGCAAAACTGCAGGAGATAAATTACATGTATATTTTTCTTGCTGTATAACTTGGACAGTGAAATACAGACATTCATATAAAGAAGGCTTGCTGACAACAGAAACATGAAATAGGATCCGTCAGTCCTGCAGTTTACTGTTGGCGAAAAAGGTATTTTTATTCACCAATCAATTACAACATTAAATCTACTGACAGGTGAAGTGAAAAACGTGTCATTTTAAACAATGTAATGTTCTGCTTGACATTCACGTGGATGCTATCTTGACGTCCACCTGAACATTATTTCAAGTCAATTTGACTCCCCAATGGCACCAGCCCTCCCCCTGAAGGTTGAAACAGCCCACCAGATCCAAAAATGTGCTCAGAAGCAGCTTGAGAAATACCACAAAATCATAATAGGTTTAGAGGAGTGTATGGTCCTGGCTATAGTTTTAAGATTTTATCTGTTTTGATTTTATATACTGTTGTTTGTTTGTTTGTTTGTTTGTTAATTAGTTAGTTAGTTTATTTGCTTGTTTTAATCAATTTTAAATCATGCTTTTTATTTGTTCTTGTTTCTAATGTCTCTGTAAAGCACTTTGAATCACCTTGTTGTTGAATTGTGCTATACAAATAAACTTGCCTTGCCTTGCCTTAAGATACTATGCTCTTCACCAGTTACCAAAAAGGTAAAAATGTTAAAAAGAAGAAACAGGTTAGAAAGTAAGCAGAACAAATCTTAGTCATTCTCATTTTCTGGGCTTCAATTAAGACTGTTTAGTTAAAGTCACTAACAAGAACAGAAGGTGCAAAGCCTGGGGGGGGGGATGAGATTGATGAAAGGCATCTGGAAATCATCCCAGTACAATCTCAGCACCAAACTGAAACTCTACAGGAGCTGTTTCCTGTCGACTCTTCTGTGCGGATCAGTATGCTGGCACATGGCCAAGTGCATGGCTGACAGGTTGTCATCTTTCTGCAAATCATGCCTGAGAAAAATCCGGCATCTTTTGGCCAAAGAAAATCACCAACAGTGAGCTTCACCATCAGTGTAATGACATGAAGACCGTGGTCATCAGGCTGAGATGGAGATCGATCGGCCATGTCCTCAGATTGAAAAGGGATGCATGTGCAAATAGTGCAATCCAGTGTTTCACTATAGGGAAGCAAAAAAGAGGAAACAGACATGGACATGGACAGCTGAGGAGGAGACAAAGCACTTGGGTCATACAGTCCTGATCAAAAGTTTAAGGCCACTTGAAAAATGGCAAAAAAATCATATTTTGCATGTTTGGATCTTAACAAGGTTCCAAGTAGAGCTTTAACATGCAACAAGAAGAAATTTTGAGCATGCAATTTATTGAAAACGATGCTTAAACTGAAACAGGTTGTTTTACACCTGATCAAAAGTTTAGGGCCACGTGCCTTTTAAAGGCTAAATCTGTGCAAAATGTGGATTCGGTGTCATTTTCTGTCAGGTAGTCACACTGTCATGCCGTTTTGATGGCAAAGGCAAAAAAACGTTCCCTTATTGAATGTGGTCGGGTTGTGGAACTGCACGAGCAGGGTCTCTCGCAACGTGCCATCACTGCTGAGGTGGGACGCAGTAAGACAGTCATTTCTTAAATGATCCTGAGGGTTATGGAACAAAAGAGTCAAGTGGAAGACCCCCCAAAATTTCACCAGCACTAAGGGTCCATTTGGGTGTCTGTCAAGACACTGGATAATCCCTGACCCAAATTAAGGACGTTACTGGTGCTGACTGCAGCCCCATAACCATCAGAAGACATCTCAGACCGAAGGGCTTCAAAAACAAAGAACGTCTTCAAACGTCTCGTGTCCTTGAATGCCACTGAACTTTCCGTTTGGACTTTGCAAGAGAGCACCAAACATGGGACATTGAAAGGTAGAAGAAAGTTTAAATCTCCGATGAGAAAAAATTGAACCTTGATGGTCCTGATGGTTCAGGAGGTGCAGGGGCATTTAACAGCTGCTGGCTATGTCCAGATGTTGCATGACTGTTGCATCACCCTCGTCTGTGTGGTAACGGCTGGGTTTTTCAACAGGACAACGCTACAGTACACAATGGCCACAGGACAAGGGACTTCTTCCAGGACAATAACATCACTCTTTTGCACCATCCTGCGTGTTCCCCTGATCTAAATCCAAATAAATACCTTTGGGGATGGATGGACAACAGTTCCAGACAGTAGATGCCTGTCTTGGGGCCATCTTCCCCACTTGGAGAAATGTTCCCACTCACCTCATGGAAACACTTGCACTTTGAGAACACTTTTGTCAAAATCTGAAACACTTTGTTGCCGGGAGTTGCACCAGTGGGTGTAACAGGTGTATATGACTTCACTCAGTCGTAGCCAATAGGATGGCTTATTTAATTCGTGCGATTGAACTGTTGCTCCCAACTCATTATTTTTAAACTGTATTATGATTATAACTGTATTATAACTCTTATGAAGGGATATATGTTAACCTAAACCATGATGTTTTCATTAACCTAATCATGTAATTTTTGTACCTAAACCTAATCAGTAAGCGAAAGCAGGTTTTCAGCTGCTCCCTTATCTGCAAGGGTTTAAAAGTGAGCAAGTGAGAAAAAAAGCAAAAATAAACTGCAAAATACAAAATTACCAAAGGTCTCGAACCACAATAGCAATTTGTTAAAGCCACTAGGATGGCTAATTTACACAAGAACTATGTGCGTGTTGTAAAGCAGAGTGAACTGTGACTTCTAACACATCATTCGTCAGTGAGCAGGGTTACTGTTGTGTGACCCTAACCTTAACCTAGTTTTAAGCAGCACCTGAACCCAATAGACACTAAAAAATGAGCATATAGTATGTAAGTGCAAAACACAAAACTCCCAATGGGGCCTGAACCAGGATGTTCTGACTACCAACACTTGAAAGTGTGACACCATCACCTCAGCCTCTTCATGAGGACTTTGCACATTTGTCAGACATTGATGTTACCTGTCAGCGGCTAAAATATAGCTGCAGCTGAAGTGTTAGAGCACCTAACATGTTGGCTTAAAATCTGACAAAAATCTGGCACGTAAACAGTTCAAAATGTGTTTACACAAGAAGGAAAATACACTGAACATGTGCATGCGCATGCTTGTTCGTGAAGTATAACACAGTCTAATTCGGTGACCACTGAAAAAGCTTCCTAAAACTTATCCATAAACAACAGTTCAATTTAAACTCGCATCCATCACTGCTGGTAGAAATCTGCGCCGAAGTTTCCCTGCTCATTTCAAATCCTTGGCTTCTTTAGTGCTCAAGCAGGTATGGCATCACATGCTACAGCCCAAGGGCAAACAATGATGGGGGTGGGTGGACAGAACTTTGGTGTGGGCCATCTGTGTGCTATTTAGTCCAGTCCCAGCAGTCATGGTTGCTTAATTCAAAAACTGTCAGAGAGTTTCATTAGGTGCAGCCATTTAAAAGCTTCAGATTTCATTAGTCACAGGAAGGGCCACATTACCCTCAGGATTAATGTCAGGTTTTGCGGTTCAATGCTACATCAGCGGCTAGCATTAATCTGATTGGGTTGACCCTCTTGTTTAAATACACCCCAGCTCATTAAACATTATGTAGACTAAGAGCAGCGCTTGAGCAGTCAGTGAATTATAGACATGTTGTACAGGCAGCATTCCTTTTACACCTCAAAAATCTGAACAATCGCCCACCACTTCCTGCAAAGCTTAAGATTCGGTCTCTAAATCTTCAGCTGAGGGGAGTTACACACAGCCAAATGTTTTGTTTATACTCTTAAAGGCAGCGTTGCTCCCAGTGTTGCATCATCATGGCTGTTTCATAAGTTGTGCTTCCTGGTGTCTTGATGATGTGGGGTGGGGGTGGCGGTGACGCCATAGTTAACATGCCAGGATCTGTCGCATCAGGAAGCCTGAGCCACAAGCTCGCTATCTAGAGGAAAACATGGAGAGCTGAGTCATGCAATAGTGAAACGTCCAGAATATGATAACTCATTGAGGATAAACCGAGTCATCACTCTTCTTGCTTTAATTAGGTAAAACGGGCCCTTCGGCAGCCAGCGACTGTAGATGGGGAGTTGTGTTTGTCAGGCAGTGAAAGCGTCTTGAATTCCAGCAGCTCAGTTCTGTTTTCCTCAGTGTTACATCCAACATCCTTTGCTTAATAACAAACATGAAACTGTCAGCACTGGAAAAGCAAATAAGACTTAATCTAGCAATGTGCAACACTCTCTGCCGTTCTGCTACATTGTGTTGACATCTTTCCAAGGCTGAAGGTTTTGAAGGTAATGCATTCAGTCCTCCTGAGGGGGCGGCAGCACTGTTTGTTGTGGGGTCACGGAGCCTCTGTGTTTCATCACTCACCAATACATCACACTGTCACCCAAGCGCCTGCGTGTCAGGACTCTCAGCATGCCTTACCAGGTGTGAGAGGGCTCTGAATTCTGGGGGCTCCTAATCAGGAAATGATCACAACCAGCCGAGATGCACGGTGTGGTCTGGTTGTCATGCCATATATGCTGGGCTGCAGAAGCAGCATCTTAAGGTTGAAATTTACCGTGCGCTTACGGTCCTGGGAGCTTTACCTGCACCGACGGGATCAGTTTTCTCTGCAGAGCCGAGACCTGATCTCACTTTCCAGAGTTTTGACAGATCTCTAGAGGCAGAACAATATAAATGTTTGAAAAGCAGTTTGGATTCGATTCTCTTTCATCTTTTTTCCTTGACACAAAACCTGCAGACTGTTTTCTGTGTCAGCCAGAGGGGGTTAGACCTCTGTGGAGGAGTAGCAGGAGCACAGCCATACTGCTGACTTGGCAGTGAATCCATCTTTTGCAATTAACACGTTGTTTATGGTCCCACTTTGTTGCCCAGTAGGCTCTGAAGTAAGCACATAATCCTTAAAGTGGAAAAGGGGCATCACCGTTTAATGCCCTGTATTACTCAAGTGCTGCTCAGTCAGTAACCCCTCTGCAGCAGAGCATGTCAGACAAGTATGCAGTTGATGTTAAACTTTAAACACATCACTGTTATTTCCAAAGAAGTGGAAGTGGAAATAAACAGAATGGCAGGAATAATGTGTTTTTGGTTGCAAATGATTGTCCTCCTCTGTTTGATGTAAATGTGTATAAATGACTGTAGACTGGGGAAAAAACAATGCTGTGGCTTGAAAGAACCTTGACCCACTTTTAAAAAGACAAATCCCTGAAATAGGAAATGAATGAAGACACTTTTAAAATAGAGAAACAATGAAAGAAATACACCCAAAAGCAAACAATGCGAACGCTTCCTTACTTTTGCCTACGTGTTGGTGATGCCAACAAGTCTTGTACTGTTCACTAAAGTGGAAAAATCCTAATGATGACTACACTTAAGTGTGAAGAGCTTATTGAGTTTTCCCTGGGAAGCCTCCCCAGTGCATCGTTTGGAGCTGTGCTGTAGGCAGTCACTGCAGAGACTCCAATTACTGACCAAGTCCCACTTGGCTGCCTTCTAACTGTGACCAGCAAATTAGAAAGAGAGAGATAGAGAGAAATGGCATTTAAAAGGCAAGGTGAAAGTTTTTGGTTGCAGTGCGATAATGGGCAACAAGAAGCCAAAAACGACAAACGTCAAGCAGAGTTTAACAAGTGCATTGCCCGAGCAGAGGGAGAGATAGGCCGCTCTTTGTTCATGAGTTGGAAAAGCGCCAAATGCCTGCTTCTTAGGATGTTCTCCGATAATCCAGCAGCGAGCAGCTGATGTATGACCAGCATTAATGTTCTGCCTGAATTTCCTGAGCAGAATCTTCCAAAACACATGGAGAGCAAGTAAAATGACAACTAACCAGAATGTTTAACGTTTATTCAAAAGCATGGGTGTCGGTGCGTTAAGTAACACCTGGGGCAGTAAGTCAAAGTGAGATTCGAATGCTTCTTATTTTTTGTGAATATATAAAGGTTAGCAGTATAACAGCTTCTTTACACATTTTAATTTTCCTCAATTATGCATTTTTTTGGTGTGTTTTTGTTGTTATGTCATTTTAAGCTATGTCATGTCGAGTGATGTTACCATGTTGACCGACTGGTCCATCAAAGACTTCGATTTGGCCCACTGGGCAGCTTTGGAAAATGTGAAGAAGGGCATAAATTTGGGACTTTTAACTGTATTTTCGAACGTGTTACAGCTTCTCTTGCTGATAAAGACATTCACCTTGGCCATTCATGCTATAACAAAGTAATTAAGTAACAGATAAACAATAAATTGACACAAAACGCTGTTTTTTCACTACTACACAACACATATGTTTTTTTTTTAAAACTGACTCACATTAAAAATATATAATTATGGATTATCTACACAATGAGCTAACAGAACGTTTTATACATTTATTACATGTGTTACAACTTAACACCAAAGAGTTGTGCTGACAGAGTTTTTTCCACAGCATATATGTGCAAGTGTTGCAGTGTTGTGTCCTTACTTGCTGAAGCAGAAGAAAGACACGTACAAGCACAGGAAACACTAGTGCTGGAAGTGCTGGTATTATACCTCCTTGTAACATTGGTACTTGTTAATCAACTTTTCATAAAAAATAAAGGCTCTAAAGCCAATATATGTTATTGATTTAAAATTGCTTTTTAATGAAGGAGTTTGAGGGATCAACACACTGGGTAATTCCACATCAGCTACAAACGTTGTGCAGCCTTGTTGAAACCTCTGATCTATCTAAGAAAGCTGAACAAGGCGTCAGCACCATAAAATGAATATGAAAGATGGACATTAACATTTTTTTCTAATTTTGAATCTTCAGTGTTACCTTGTAGCTGCCACCATGTTGGTTTTTTGGAACCAGAGGTTAAGATATTTTGGAGGACAGACAAATCTGGTAATTAGTGCCCAGAATGACAAACTTCTTGGATGGTTTAGTTAAAAGAAGACATCAGTAAAACTTTTCGGGGGGCTTTTTGCCTTTATTAGACACTGCAGTGAGGGGAAGTCAGGAAAACAGGAGAGAAAGTGGGGAAAGACAAGCACCGGAAAATCTTACTTTGGGGTTGAACCAGGTCCACTGCATTGAGCCCTGCGGCATATGGGCACCTGCTCAATGCTCAACTTGGCGCTCAACATCTGTAAAACTTTTGACACTAGATCTCCAGCAGCAAACAAGGTTAGTTTTTATTCCTTTATTATGATGTATTTTCAGTGTATGGACGTTTTACGATTTTTAAAGCCCCTCCAGCTTATCAAAGCGAATTACATCATAATGTAACAGCTCACTCAGCACGTGAGGTATTTTTTGTGAAAGCGAGCAGGACCATCCCGTCTTAAGCCATGGCTTAGGACTAGATGGGAAACACAGTAGCAGGGTGTCTGTTAGAAATGTCTGCTCTTAGATATTAAAGCAGCCTGAATTTTATATCCTGCTTCCACAAATATAAGATTCTACGATTCTTTAAAGTACACAAATGTTTTTCCTTCCTCATATGAAAAGTGAAATTATAACTTCAGAACAGATTTATGCCTGCTGTAGTAATGACAGCAGGAGGTCAGTGTAAGATTTCACTCATTGACTACGTGCAGCTCAGTGCATGGTGTGGTGCACAGCCAAAACTAGGAGCCTGTGAGATAATACTTCCCGTCTGTTAAAACACCTCATGTGTTTGCAGCATGGAGTATTAAGCCACAGTTGTGGTGAAAAATTGGATGGAAGAATGATTCAGCCTCTGCAAGCAAAACCAATTATCTTGAGTTTCACGGGCCAAGACCAGCTGCCTGTTGTATTGTAAATGAAAGCAGAGGACTGTCATCCTTTTTTTGTGACACTGAGCACTTTCAAGGGATCCCAGGCTCTTTCAGCCTATAACTTATTTCTGTTTCTCCACTGTTTTGACGTGATATCATGTTTCCCAAGACAGGAGCTTGTACACTTGGGAGTGGAGGTGGATAAGAGTGGATGTGCTGCGTTTTGACACCGAAGTAAGATTACTCTGTTCTCTGCAAGCAGACACATTAACCAAGTGAGAGAGCAGGGGAGCAGAAAGACACATGAGAGGTAGATGTGTGCTTGTGCACTTCCACATTGGGCTTAAGAGGCAGAAAGGACAGCTGGTTCACTCATCCACGTTCCATCTAAAGTCCCCAGACGGATTGTTTCTACTACAAAACTGATGCGCAACTGTTTAAAAATGAAAAACACGATTTTCTATAGTACCTCAGGGGGTTTTCTATTTTGGTAGTAAAATGGTTTAATTAACAAAGTGATGTTAGCCTCAAGATGTTAATCATTACGTGTGTAGCTTGTGTGTGTATCTCAGCTGTGGGTGGGCTTAAAATTCCTTGTAATTTTTTAAATAAGACTTAAACTTTAGCAGATTTGATCAACTCTAACTGATAGCTGCATTTTGTTGTAGTTCTCTATCTTTCAAATAAAGAAATTGCAGTTGTTCTGGTATTATACTGTAGAGCTGGTATAGTACTTAGACAAGATAAACAAGTTTAACTTTATTTTAGGACAAAGTCAAATGCATATTGCAATAGATATAGAATAATGACATCATTAAAATTTAAAAGAGCAGGGTCTGTCTACCCCCAGCTATGAAACCTTCTGGGAGACCAGAGGTTTCACTGTGCAACTAACATGCAACAAGGTTACTGCTTTTGTTTTCCCTGGTATTAATGATAGCTTTCCCCAGCCACCTGAAGTGACGGACATGGAGTTTTTGTGGAAAGAGACTCTTTGTCAGAGGAAGCATTACAGCAGTGACGTAGTAGCTTACTTGGCCCATGATCCATCACAACTCACAGGTTATTCTAATGTGTGAAGTACACAATGAAAGTGATGGGTTTCGTCACTGTCTGACTGTATTGCACAAAATGATGAGGAATAAAATTCCATGAGAGTGACAAATATGACCTTGAACTTCTGCACAGTGAAGATGCTTTAAATAGTCATTGGATGAAAGTTTGACTAAAATCTGACTAATACTCCAGGGAGAAGCAGCATTTCTTGCGATTATTAAACTGCCTGTAAAATGCTAAATATGACTTTGACCTTGAGCACAATTCAGGTGACTAATACTGTCGGAGGTGTAGCAATTATTGTGACCTGTGGACGGATGGACGGATGACAGATGCCTCGCTATGGCATAAGCTCGCTAGTCCTTTGCCTGGATTAGCTAAAAATATATTCCCAGAGATAAAACAAAGACACTGAAACAGGATTTAAGGAAATAAAGGCATACAAAAGTGATGATGCTGCATTATCAAGCTGTCTGAATATTATTTTATATCACTTTATAGTTCCTGTTAGTCAAGAAAATGCAAACTGAATAAGTCTATGAAGGTGTGTCCAGTTTATTCAGCTCATTAGAGTCTAGCTAGCTGACTGCAGTAGGGACTAAGGCAGCTGGACAGCAAATGATACTGCTTATCGTGTGTGGAGTTCAACTTTAGTGAAGCATTGATTATAATCTTTAGTACATAATGCATTTCTGTTGTCTAACAGACCTTATAATGAACTCAGCCGTACCTTTTTAGAGGCTTACTAAAATAATTTCTAATTATGATGTTCTATATTGCTTTGTGTAAACTATGATTCTTCATAACTGCAAAATGCTTCAAACAAGTCTAAGTTTCATGAAAGCATTTTGGACGAAGGATGACATATTTTCATATTTCTCTTGCTTATATTCCACCTGCATCCACTCTTCGTGACAGCTTTAGTTTTTCACTCCCACATGATTTGTTGACACTTTGATGAATCTTTTGTTATCCCGCAGCAAATGTTTCACTCTCGTTTGAACCGCTGTTTACCTTTACTGTTACAGATAGCCTAAAAATCCCACGTTTTTCCATGGGAATACGTTTGGAAGAGCATCTTTGCTTTAGTGAGGTTAAAGAAGAGGAATAAATTTAGATTTTTTTTCTTGGATGTCTGCATCTTGGAGATTAAAACCGTGCTGCTTGCCAGGTACTGTATGTATGTGTTGAAAATCTGCTGTGAGCATTCAGAAAATCTCTTCGGGTTTTGTAACATTTTCAGCGACTATTTGAAGAGGAGCTGTGGGTATAGCAGATGAGTTTGACTGACCTGTTGAGGTTACCACTCTGTCTGTTGTCAGTGTACCTCTCCCAGTGATGAAAACATCCTATCGGCTCCTCACGCTTGGCCGGCTCAGACCCATCACAACAAGCCTGTCTCTCTCTGTGCCTGTCAGACGTAGTGTGTGTATGGGTGAGATGGCGTGGAAGACGAGGGAGTGATGGACCAGAAGTGACACATGACCCCTGAAACAGCCAAGGATTAATGGCCTCAATAGGCAGGCTCCTCTAGAAAGATGTGGATAATGAGGACTTCCACAAGCCACGCAGCATTCATACATCTGTTTTTCCGGATCCACGTTCTCCTGCTGCTGGAGCTTCCAGATGTGAAGCCACCTGCCATGGTGGCAGGGGAAGACTCCTCCAGAAAATCGGTCTGGACTTGACATTCCCCCGGTGGTTTCAGTACAGGGCATAGCATTTTTCAGTCAAGGGCACTTTTGGTGGTCTGGCGGTTCTTAGGTGAGGGCGACCTCACTTGTGGCGTGACAGCTCACACACACACAGGTTTAAGAGGGTGCAAAGTCTCCAGTCAAGGAAAATGAAAAATGGAGCCATTGGGGTATTCTGACACTTTGCACTATGAGTGAGTCTGAAAAGGTTCAAATGCCGACTGGGAAGTGAAAGCGGCAGGTATGAATATGAGTCACCTTCATGAGAAGGCATGCTATAACCCTTCAGAACTGTTCATGTATATATACATATTAATCAAAGGAAACTCACCAACGGCCCGTTTGGCAGCCTTAAATTTCGTCAGAGGTGTTATATTTAACTTTTTACTCTGTTGGTCAGAGGGGATGTATTTTACCATCCGGAGTTTGTTTTGTCTGATTTTGACCAAAAGTGGAACTTTGGAAATTCCTTCATTTCACAATATGAGTCAGTGTGCCCATATTGCGTGTGTGGTATCTTTTCATTAACCGGAAAACTTTTCTCTTACTTTTTACAGTTAAGAGTCTGTTCAGCCAACTCATACAGACACAACCACATTTCACATTCCTTTTCACTTAGAGTCAGTGATCATTCTTTGTGTTTTGTCTGCTGGTGTTTTTGAGACTTCTGATATCAGTTTTTGTCATTTGGTTGAAAACTGTTAACTTGGGACTTGTTTTTTACCTTTCTGGGAGAGAGTCCTGCCAGTTTATAAGTAAATTGGTCGTCATTTTGGATTGGGATGGAGAAGAATTCACAGTTAAGAAGATTGAGGGAGATAAGCTGTTGAAGAAATGGACTGAAAATCAGATGTTATTTTAACTGGAGAAAAAAAAACAGAACTCCTTGGACAAAAATTGTGTAGATTTGGTCCAAAATCTTCATTGATCTTGGCTAGTCCACTCAGTTAACTCCCGAAGATACTTGTGATTCTTTGACCCCTACTTGGCTAGAAGTGGACTTTGAATCCGAGCACTGCTTGGGCTGTGACATTTCACAAACCTGCAAGACAACAGCCCGTCACATTGTTCTTCAGAGTAGTCCATGTTTACCTGTTGACTCTGTGGCCTCAGACAAAAATCACAAGACAGGAGGCAGATGAATTTGTTTCCATAGGGCATTAAAAGTGCTAGGAGTGAAAAAATAAACACCTGCTGTTAAGATCTCCCACTGTCAAAACCAGCAGGAACACACAAGGTCAAATAGCCGGGGCAGCACTTCATGTCCGCTATTGGATTTTCAGATGCTCTGCTTTTCACCGAGATCAAATCACTTCCTGCCAACCTGATTAGAAATGCTGGTGGGGGGGTGAGGTGAGGGTTAATGGTCTGATATTAAAAAGGATCCATGCTGTTGCTTCTGTCTTTGAACGAGACAAAGCAACATTCAGGAAAGATGGTTTCCCAAACCTGTTCTGGAGAACATCTGACAGAGAAACTTTAATTATGGCTCCAGTTAAACTCAGTGTTGTGTCTGCTTCTTACTTGTTTGGTGCGAGACTTTGCTGGTACGTCTGGGGTCATTTTTACACTCATGGTCGAGCTTAGTAATCTCTTTACTGAGTGTTGTAATCTAAAGCCATTACACTACAAAAAATATGACAGGGACACTTCAAAGTGAGCTAGCTTACGATTACAATTAAAATTTAAGTTGTTTATAAAATGATTTATAACATATCTATTACTGATATAAAGAAATCAATCGGTGCATATTAGAAATAAAACGTATCACCTTTCTTGCAGTTAATCCAACTGATCTATCCACACCTTATCCACCAAGTCCAAAGATCACCCAAAAAAGAAGATATTTGCTTAAAATGATTATTTAGTCATCCAAATCATTTGTAAGATACCTTTTTACTCTTGCCATTTCTGAGGCTGTCTCTTGAATTGAAAGCACTCCCTCAGTTTTCTTTGCTTAATTATAGCATAGCAAATAACCCATTGGGTCTAGTATAACATAGACCATGTTATGCTACACGCATTTCAGCGTATGTTTAGTTTTTTCCTTCTAATTCCCTGTATCAAGGCATTTGAATCCCAAAAATATCAAAATGCAGACATGTAAAAACTTAAGCTATTCCATACCAGCATATGAGATCTTTACCAAGGTAAATTAGCCCGATATAAGCCAAATTACCAAATGTAAGGAGGCTTGTTTCAGTGTTAGAACGTCATGTTCTCTTTGTAATCTTTTTCTAATCTAAAGTGTTTTATCATTTCTGGTTAGTCTTTATCCTGGGACCAATTGATCCCTCTTAACTAGTTATTTATCTAATTGTTTTAAATCCAGACAGAGAGTAGGAAGACCCGAGTCTTCCTCCTTCAGCTCCTGAGGAGCTCACATGGGGTTATGGCTTATGCTCATTAGTCCCATTGTCCTAAATCCAAAACAACACCAACCAGCAGTAACCCTCAAACAGCACTGAGCAAACATACTCATAAAATAGAAGCTTATGTTTGGCTAGTGAGCTTCAGCTCTCCAGTCAGTTTCACTCATGTATATCTCCTAATGTGACGATGGGTCTGCGAGGATAACGGGCAGTGGGGGGGATTTCAAAGGCTATACAGACACACAGATAGCAAAGTGCATGGCCAAGGCCTGGCCCAGGATGTCAGTGTTCAGGGTGGGTGACAGTGTTATTCCCTGCCATCTGTTTCCCAGGCGGCGGTCCAGCAGCGCTATGTTGAATGCTCCGGCATGAGGGAATAGGGAGCAGCCCACCATGCCACACTACAGGCATTGCAGCATTTGATATTAACATAACTGTGTGTGCCGGCCTCCTATGTCTGTTTGTAGAGGAGAAATGGGTTCAAGCTGCACATAGATACATAAAAAAAGCTCCCTTACACTCAGACTGCCCATCTGTCTATCGTCTGTCTGTTTTTCATGTCTGTGACACTCTCTCATATCAAAGGAGGACTGGCACTGTCACAGTTTCCTCAACACTGCTGAGCTATAAAGTTACAAAATGCCCAGGGAGAATGCAGCAAATTGAGATTATTGAATTAGTCTTGTTTGTTTTATGTATACATCTCAGCTTAAAGCCATAAAGCTCTGTGAATTTCCCATGAAAATCCACTTTAGATGCGTAGGGATGGTGAACGGCATCAGTGTTTGGTGACACTGCAAATGGCGTAAATGGCGTATCGTTTTCTGTGTGGCTGTGTTACCCAAACACCAAAAGGAATGTTATGAGAGCAGTCAGGGTCTCATCACTCAACCTTTTATGAGAAGACCTCACAAAGGCCCGAATCAGTCTTCCTCTTCGTCTCCGCTGTCACCCTGAGGAAAAGTGAGAATGCCGTAAATCACTTTGGCAGCTCTGTGTTTTGAAGCGCGAGGCTGCCTGTAGCCGGCATCATTTTATAAGTTCTCCCTCTTCATGTTGTAGAGAGAAGGGCTCTGAAACCGCGTGATTTAAATGCTGATGTGTTTGCTTAAAGCGGTGTAAAAGGGTTAGGTCTAGGGTGGATGAATGAAGAGACATACACAGAGGCAGCCCGAAGTTCACCAAGGAACCTCAATCCAACCTTTGTCCAGAATCTGAACCTCGAGGAATTCAGCTAATGCTTTGACTATGGAAAGTAGAGGCTTTATTGCATTCTTTGAGGATGTCAACCTGAACGTATAAGTTAACTTGCATTAATGTGAGCTTTATGTACAATGAATTACATTGTGTGAGGCCTCAGGGGAGGAAGTTAGGGAGAAAACTGGGCTACCCACTAGGAGAGTGGCAAGGGCACATATCACGTGGGCACAAATGTCCTGAGTAGCTGATTCGATACATGTTCTTCCCCAACTAGCCCCCCCCAAAAATCAGTCTTAAAAATAAGAGACAAAACTGTAGATGATAGCACTAGCACAGTTTACAGATATCCTGTAAATACATAACTTACAGTCAAATATAAAGTTACTACTTTGAAAACACTACAGCTTTAAATCAGGTGAAATAAAAAATTCAGATGAGAGGTATATTTGAAACTTTCTGTTTATTTTTTTTGGTTTTTCATGAATATAATTCAGGATGGATGAGCCTGCCTGTGGACTTTGTGTTTATTATTTATTATCAGGATTGTCGTTATGGACGGGCCTCGATGGTCCAGGCCCTAGCTAAATTCCACTCATATACTTCAACTATGTGTTACACTGATTCATAATAAAGCAGATAAGTTATTGCAGTGCAAGCTCAGCTTAACTAATCAGTTCATAGTAATTTAAGGCTTTTGCAGCAATCATGTAAACAGCATGACACTGAGCAGATCGGCTTATGCAGGTCAGTCTTTGGGAAGTACCCTTTATCGCTCTTTCACACTTAAAATAGGTCATTCATTGATCAGCTTGTGCAGCTACTTTTAATCCACGAGGCTACTCAAAAATTGCAAAACAAATGAAAATGTGTTGAGGATATTGTGCACTCACAGTCGACTGCCCTAGTGTGTGGTGACTTCATTCATCCACTTCTGCTCCGAAATAAAATGTCTCCACTGTTTGTCTCCAGGTTTGCTTCTGCAACGTAAGACAAGTTCTTTTATGACTTTCGCCCATTGTGTCCGCTGTGTATGTTTGGTTGTAATTGTGAGTACTTATTTTAAAAATTGCAAAGTGACATGAGCCGAACTCCTGTCAGAGTTGGTCTGTTGCCGACCCTGTTAATTACTGACGTCAATGTAACATCCGTAGAGCAATTATGCATTTCAAATTTCAAATGGAGCTTAACCTTTGGATTTGCAATAATATAAACATTTATTTGAAATGAGATGTATTTCCACAGTACTCTCAGTTTCAACCTGCCATCTTGCAAGCAGATTGAAACTGGAACTGGAAAACTCGATGTGAAAACTTAAATATTTAATGTGAAATAATCTTAAAACGTCATAGAGGATGCTGTTAATCAAATACAAACAACGAAGTGGTACAGGAAGTTTGGGAATCTTTTCAGTCTCATGTGTTTACATTGTGAACTTAACATGTTACAACCATTGCTTGTCTTCTCCCAATATCAGCATCATAAACCTTGTGATGCTTGTTATTCAGTGTCAAGTCAGTTAGCTCCTAGCATAAGAAATGGTGTGACAGAGTGACATAGCCTGAGTCATCCCTGTGGAACATGCTTTTCATTCTTGCCACAATGTGCATCCTTGTTAGAACAAGAAGAGCACTGAACACATTCAAGAAGTTTGCTGCGCTGACGTTGAGTCTTGACCGTGCACTTTCTTTTTGGAACTGTTTTTCAATTAACAATTAGTCAACCTTGAGATGTTTTCTGGGTTCATCTGTTGCAAAGCCAACAAGCTGCGAGTATCTAATAAGATGCCTGCATCAAGGTTTTCCAGCCACAGGTAGCAGCCCAAGTGCATGACTATAATTCAGCAAGCTGATATTATCAGACATCCGACATCTACCATGTCTATTTATGGGCCCGGTCGCACAGGCATCGAGACTGGCAACTGCCTGGTAGCCATCGGTTGCTAGGGAAAAATCATATGCCCTGTATACTGGCTGGTGAACAGTTGTGGGAGGGGCTTGCTGCCCTTGGGTGAATTTGGTCGCAAAAAAGTGATGCACCAAAAAGCTCCTTCTGTTGCTAGTTGCTGCTGCACATTCCTGTAGTTTTGTATGGAAGACCCTTACTTGTCTGCAAGTGGCAGTGAAACTGAACATGCAAACTGCAACACCTTCAACCAATAGTCAAACCATTGGGGAATACATGTTTTTCTCCAGTAACTGGTGATTGTCAGGGTCACCAGTTGGTTTCAAGGCCTGTAGGATGGTTTTGTAAAGGTATATGAGCATCCACTGCCCTGAACCCTTTTAATTTTTCTTTCATTCATCTAGTAGTACTTACTTGCCGGAGAAAGTAATTTGTTAGTTAAATTACTTTCTCATTACTCTGACCTGAATCACATTTTCACATTATCACCAGTTAACATTATAAAACTGAGGCTACTGTAACCAAACTTACGAATTATTATTAAGAATGACCAAACTCCCACTAGCCAGTATCAGAAGATCTAGGATCGGCAGGAGCCCAAGGTATAAACACCAATAAGGAGAGACCACAGCACAATAGACTGTTCACAAATTTGTTATATTTGACACACAGCAGCTGCAACAATTGTAATGAAAGCAATAAAATAAAATACTAAATATTTCCCCCAAAATAACAAACTAAATAAAAGTGCGCGCATACAGCTTTCTCTGAGTCAATTGTATGAGTGATTAATGTCTGATAACTGAGGGATCGTTGGGGCCCGTTCAGTTTGTTTAATGTTTGTCCTACCACACTCCGATGAAGGAAGAAAGTTCGTAGTCCTGCAGGTATCTGAAGCTTCAATGGGAACGAAACTTTGGCTTCAATAAAACCTCGGCAAATCCTATTCAATTTTGGGTTGGCTCGCCATCCAGTTAACTGGAACTGTGGAATCACTGCTCCTCGATGGGGCTTGCTTCAGACTGGGTCCGTCTGTCGAGTCATCCTTTTACCAGATAACAAAAAAACCTGACCGATGACAGGGTGAAACTCTGAACGACCAAAAACAACTGCAGCAGACTTGCTTTTAACTCCTAGCGATTCGACTTCGGGAACATTAGTTTCTCTGGCACATGGCATTGTATGAACAGGAACGAAATGGCAACACAGGAAATCATGTGATCAAGGTCAACAGCAAGGGTCACTGGAAGCTCATTGCTGATTGGCCAAGTTAAATGACAACAGATAATCTTATTTGTCCACATCTTCCGTTAAACATAAAAGAAAAAGAAATGACTAAATTATTTACATCATACACGAAAAAAACTACTTTCCACTGCTCTTTTTTTCTAGCTGGGCTACACTACAGTCCCACACACCAACTCAAATCCCTATCCTATTGTACAGACATGCAGTCTTTGTTTTTTGTTTGTTTTTATGAATGAACAGAAAGCTAACAATACAAAGTAAAGCTAAAAAAAAACAGCCTACAGAGACTTCAAAGTGATCGGCGCAGTGATTAAGTTTAGCTCAATTTTATTAATATTTCACAACACCAGTCACCTCAAGGCAATTTATATTGTAAGGTAGAGATCTACAATAACTCTAATTCTACTTTAGAAGCATGAACAGGTAGAAATGGAGACTCATCGCTACCTGTTGAAGTTCAGGGTCTGGCTGCTGGGCTGGGGTTAGCACACACGTAGCTTCATCATCATTATGTGTTCTTGGCTGGATTTGTGTTAGCATGCAGTGTGTGCAGAAGAGCCAGACTTCTATTAGCAATACAGTATATATATACAGTTGTTTCTGTCCTGGATGCAGTTTGAACTTTACCATCGTGTTTTTGTCCTTTTGTACAATAAAAATTAAAGTAATGTGCACGAGAAGAAAAAAAAAACATATTAGATTTTTTTCCCTTCTTTCTATCTACCTGGTGTGCAGATAACTGAAGCACCTTTGTAATGCAAATAAAGTCTAAATTGTAGACTATTGAATTTAATACAAAAAATGTAATGTGACAGTAACAGCAACATCCAAGTGATGTTTAAGAAACACGTCTAAGAAATGAAGGCAATGTGATGTGTTTAAAGTTGGCATGATTTTTAATGGGCGCAGTATTATTGTAGTTTTTAATCTTTTAATAAGTTTTTTTATTTATTTATTTTTTATTTTACTTTTATTTTAGTGGAATAAGGGCCACAGTCAGTAAACAGGGCAAAATAGCATGTGAGTGCAGTCCCTAAATAGATGTGTGGTTAGTTTTACAAGTGATTTTCAAAAGTTGCGCTCTTTTCTAAACCGCATATTCTGAGAATGATAAAGAAAGATTACTGCACTCTGAAGTTAAAAATCCCTATTCTAATTTTCTCCATTTCTTTCACATGTGTGTAATGTATTGCTGTTTGATTTGTGTCCAAAACATTTCATCACTGAGATAAAGTGTCATAAATGCATGCATGCTTGCATGCATAAGTCTACAAAAATTCCAAAACACGCTGTTCAAAAGCTGCACTGAGAACAAGTCGGATCATTACTCCCTGATGCCCTTTGTTTGAAGAAAAAGGTGTTGACTGACAGCCGAGCTCCTAGACCCTACTCAGCCAGGGTTCAGTGCGGATGCCTGGCTAATGAGGTCGCCTACAGGGATTATAATCGGACAGGGAATATTAGTGTTCTCAAGTGTCAGTCACAATGACAAAACCTCCCAGTATTGCAGCGTGAAAGGGAGATTTTCAGCTTCCGATTGGTTCATATTCAGCATACAACAACACAGAGTCAAGTCGCAGACTCCCCAGGGTGGTTTTAAGACATTTTACGCCTATGACAGTTAATGGAGGAAGGAGTTATGGTGGGAAATCTCACCATGAGTCCAATTCTAGCCCCGTGGACAAATTATCTCCTGTTGGCTATTTGGCAATAAAATGTGGTGGTTTTAATCTTTAATCTCAAAATAATCAGATAGATAGTCCTCAAGCAGTGCCCGCTTTGCACTAAAATGTATTAATGGGCATCAGATTTGACCTTTTCCACCTTCGGAGGTGCTCACCTCTCCCTCCCTGATCAAGTGGTTTTAAAGAGCAAAACAGAGAAAGAGATGAGAGATGGAAAGAAAAACATTTAAAAAAACGCACCGGCTCAAAAGAGCGATGTGACATATGGAAGTCATCACAGGCCTGGACTCCCATCTGTGTCGGCAGTCGTGGCCTGCTGGCACCCAGCAGTCACTGCGCAGGATGGGAATAATCCAGGAGAGGATCCGTGGAATTGTGATAAGAGGAGTCAGAATCCCTTGAGTACAAGACTTCAGTGTCGGGGGGGGAAGGGAGGCAGGGTCCACGATTTGATGGTGTTATTGTGAGGTGCAAGAGATTTCTGCTGGTATTTGTTGGAAACAGGTGCCCTGGCAGCTCAGTGGGGTTCACCCGGGTTTAGTAGCGCTAAGTTTCTCACGTCTGTGCCCGCAGCAAATACCCCGAACATAACTGAAACAGCAACACTACCACCTCCTTGTTTCACATCAGTCTGTAGCAAACTGTAAATGTAAACGACACATTCCTTTACCATGAGACTGAAACAGTTTGTAGACTGTGGCGAATGCACTTCCTGCCCTGCAGTCGCAGAGATACATTTGATTTATTTCTCTTTGATTTGTGTTTAAATAACAGCAGCGTTTTTTTGGCAACTGTAACAAACTGAGAGAAAATGAAATGAAAAGCATAATTGGAAAAGGAAATTGGTTTCTCCTCTTAAATGTACATGTTTGCATTGTTGAATTAGCCCAGAGGAATGCTTTAAAAGCATGTTATTGTAAGCCTCTGCATTGAATGGAACAGTAATTTAGGAATCTCCTGACCACATTCCCTCAAGCTTTTTATCCTGGTTCACTGACGATGTAATCAGCAAGCCGAATTATATTTGCTCCCTCGAGCAATCTTCTGTTTTGATCTTCTTCTTCTTTAAATGGCAATACACACAAACAATCAATCAAGAGGTGATTTAAGTTCATGCATCACTGAAAAGATAATATTCAATTAATTCATTAATTAATTATCAATAATTCTAAAGAGTTGTTTTCTTAGGATTTGTAAATCCGCCCAGCATGAACATCTTCTTTCCTCGACCTCACTACCTGGCACATTCTAAGTTTGTTTGTTTTTTTCAGTGAAAAATTTATTGTACGGCGGTAAATTTTTTATCACCCCCATTTCAGAGGACCCCTGATGGTAGGCTGTGGAGCTGTATCAATCTTGAGAGTGAATGCCCTGTAGCATTTTCATGGGCATGCATCTCAGCGTACATTCAATACACAAGCTTCACGGCACTGTGAAGACCTGCATCCTGTGAAATGCCCGAGTCCTTACTTTAAATTTCAAACCCACAGAATAAATGCAACATGTGATCTGGTGTGACAGTGCAGTCGGCTCACATGGGTCCTCCACCCTGCGCTGCTCAGTGCTGCCCTGAGGGCATAGAGGGCAGGACCCTTCAGATTTAACACCTCACAGACATGAACACATGGGATTTATTAGTGAGAGAGAGCCAGTGTGGCTGCATGCAGATAAAAAGTCTTGGCCTTTGTTTCAGACAAAAAAAAAAGTTGCTACTCTCTTCCTGTTTCCTTTCTTCTTCTTTACCTGCATTTCATGTGCCTCCCTGCTGCTCATACATCTTCAGGGGTCTTGTGGGGAACAGGAGGAGTCTTTTCAAGCTTGACTAATATGGTCGAGATAGCGTGCAGGCTGACGATGGGGGTGCACCTTGATCTGGGCCATACTTTGTTTGTCGTTGCGCCTTTACCTCCACTCTCCTTTTTTCCACTCCTCGCTGGTGCTCTGCTTCAGCAATTCAGTCAAATGAAAGAGCAGCTGCCTGACCTCCTTTCATACTGGCTGCCGTGGTCTAGATCCTCAGGACAGAACGTCACACGAAGGCCATCTCCAGCAGGATGTAGGCCTTGTCATCGCTGTGGTCAACAACTCTTGCCTCATCTCCTGTCTGTTCCCTATTATTGAGGCTTCTCTTATCATCAGGAAGCATTTCTATAGGAGATATGTTTTGTTTGTTTTGCTGTTTTTGAACACATTTATTTCTTTCAATGCAAACAATAAGACAACATCCTAGGATGAGGAGGCAAACGTGGAGGGGCCGTGTGCAGCTGGAGGTGACACAGCATGCTCTGATACAGTAATAGAGTCATCCATCACCCAGGATCATTAAAACACCTTGACAAGCCAGCTGAGACCACTCCAGTGACCATGGTGACCAGTCTAAAGGTTGATGTTTGCTCTCAAACTGCAGCTTCAGGAATACTCTGTTTAAAGAAAACACAATTGAAGTGGAACTGGGAACTTGTGTGCTAACCTTTGTGTGACTAGTCCTCTTGTGTCACTATAACCAACTGAATATACTTAGCCAATATTTCTTTTTTCGGTTTCGGTGTGATCTTGCTTGCTCTACTTTGATATATACAAAAAATGACTTTTTGCCACTAAAATAAGACAAGAGTCCACTGACCATGAGTTTTCATATTTTTTTCCACAGTCCAGAGACATGCATTGGCTGTGGTATGTTTGTCTGTCTCTTCTTTTGTTAGCACTGCAATGGACTGGGGACTTGTCTAGTGTGTATTTTGCTTATTACCCTTCTGCCAGCTGGGATAGGTTCCAGTTTACCCATGAACCCAAGTTGACTCAGTGGTTAAAAAAATGGATTGTTGGGGGAAAAACAAAACCTTTATAAAACTATATGTATATGTATTTTTATGCAATGACACTAAGGGGACATCTATACAGTAAGAGGCTAAAAGCGATGTGGTAAACATACTGTAGGCCATGCACAGAATCAGTATTATCAGAGTCCGTTTTATTGACCAAGGATGTGTACACATACAAAGAATTAGACTCCAGCTATTTCAGTGTGTAGTATATGGAGTGTCAATGAAAATAACTCTTAGCAATCAAAGTTGAACTTAACTCAGAAGAAAACAATTGAAGCAATTACCCATAGTATTAAAGGATACCATGCATTACAATCTGAACGCATGGTAAATAATTAGATGGGCAAATATTTCCCAAGAGGCCACGGCAGAAGCTGGGACTTTTTTTGGAAGGCCAGACCAATAAGCTGATCTCATGTCTACTCACTGTTAATTGTATCTCTTTATGAACTACTACTAAAAGTATTTGTTACAATTAGGCAATAAACACAAGAAAGAGGCATAGTTAAAGTGTCAACATTTGCCCAAGCCACCTGAAACAAACGTGGTAGCCTCTGTCACCATGTTTAGTCTCCTGCTCCTTCAAAAGTACAACAAACTGTCTTCGACTCAATGTTCTGATGAAGTTTATTATTTTAGTTACATCAACAGCATGGTTGTTTTTTGTTGGTGTGCCACTTTGTCAAGCATACACTTACCTAAATGAATGAATGGTCCCTTTCACTGAGCAAATACCACCCAGGTCCTTCATAATCTCAAACTCTTTGTAATCTCATGTACAAAGATGAGTCACTGAGCTGTGTCATCACATACATCCATCATCACATCACAGCTCTCATTCAGAAATTTTCCATAGGGGAAACTGGTTTCCCACTCACAATAAACATCCCTGCATTTGCTTTGTAATGTAGCCATTCAGAATAATAAAAATCTTTAATATCTGTAAACAAAAGATTTCTTCAGTGCTCTCCAAAGTTACCCTACAGTTGTTCCATAACTGACAGAGTTATCACCTCTGTGTTAATGGTTATTAACAAAAAAGACTTTGTAAGAGTTGGTTGTGGTCACGTTTAAGGTTAGGAAAACATTGTGGTTAAAATAATGGACTCTAAGTCAAGCCCATTGACCTAAACAACACTGTAACAGTGTCACAATACATCTGGCTTAGCTACTGAGACAAGGCTGTCATTAATCGTTAAGAGAAAATGTAAACATGGCTGGTTTTAAAGGTTTGTTGATGCTGTAGTTTTTCTCTTGAGGACAGATTCAGATACCAGTAACAGATGCTGTTTATCCAGCAGGCACAGGGCGACTTACAAGTCCTATTCCATTTCTCTTTGGTGCAGGATGGCCAACTCAGATTTTATATTTTTCACCTTTAGCACTGGTTTGGTCTGCCAATTCTTGGAAAAATTAATAGGTATCTGAGTTTTCTAAACCTTTGGCTTTTTATACTAGTTTTTTCCCTTCACTTCAGTAATGAATAGTAGAATAATCAGCTCATATAAGCAGGTTTCCAGCTTTTATATATTTTATCTGTATAATTAGTAACTTTCCAGTTTAGGGTTTTATTTCACATCTGGTAAAAGCAAAAATATCATGTGTTTCTCAGGTCTGTAGCCTCAGATTATAATGAGCACAGCAACAGTCCTCATATATTAAACTGTTAGAACTCACTTGCATTCCGAGACAAAATTGCCTTTTTCGCCTTGTTCGTCGCTCTTTAAGAGCTTTTTGTTTGTTTCTTGCACTCTGAGCCCTCTGAGAATTCACTCACACTGAGCCGGAGCAATTATGTGCAATTTCAGCTCTCAAGCCCATCTTCAGCAATCACCATGGCAATATTTTAAATGTGGTTACAGTCAATCGAAACAGACACAGAAAGTAGAAATATATTCTCGTTCCTGATGACCATTTTTTGTTCTTTTTTGATGTTTCACCGGCTTATAAACAAATGCATCCTTCTTCAAATCCACATGGACAAAGGGATAAAGAGTTACCAGTTAGTGTGTTTATGCACGAGACAAACACTAAATCCTTAAAAGCCCTGGAGAGTTATTATTCCTACAGTTTATAGGTGTATTTTTATTAGGGCCCAGCTGATAAAAAGTCCCCGTGAGCCCCCAGCGTGTAAACTACCTGCAACAAGTGATCAAGATCCTATTCAGAGGACCCTATCTTCTCCATCTGTGGCATGTCGACAGGCATCCTCCTGCATTCCAGTCCTTTTGTTTGCGGAGGTAGGGGAAGGACATTAATGAGTCCACCATTGACTTTACATCCTTGGAAAGTCCGCCTTGGCCTCACACCTGCTGCCTGCACACTGCTGGAATCTCGGCTCCATCACTGCTGAGGATGTGCTGGCTGGAAAAAATGCGGGCCGCTCAACGGTCCGAAGGCAGCGCAGCATGCGTCGAGGAAACGTGAGGAATGTGAACCTGTGCATCACCTCCACATCCACCAGGACAGCCAAGAATGTGGCTATTGTTTAATGAAAATGGGCTCTTCAGCATTGATATTGAGCAGCTGTAGACTTAATATACTTTCAAGATTCATTGTGCTCTTGTTGTTGTTGTTTTGACTGGGATGTGGAGGCAAAGGTCAGAAGCCAGTTGTGTGAGGACAGAAGTGTGATTGATGATTTATTATTTATTAATGCACAGTGACAAATTATGTGTCTGTGAAGTTTGCCAAGATAAACATTCTTCTACAATTTTGACAAGTGGCATCCTGAAAGTGCAGCCTCATCCTGGCAATGACGCAAAATGTAAACATCCACAGGGTAACAAAACACCAGCTTCATGTGTTTCCATAGTTACTTTACAGGGAAGAAAACGGTTTATCCTCTCACCTTATTCCACCCAGGTTAAAGGAGTTCATCCATCCATCCACTGATGGATCGGTCTTGGGGACAGCAGTCTTCCTTCTAATTAGCCACTTCCTCCAGCTCTTCTGAGGGGATATCAAGGCATTCTCAAGCTAGCCGAGAAATGTAACCTCTGCAGTGTTTCCTGGGTCAGCCCCAGAGTCTTCTCCCAGTGGGACATGCCTGGAACACCTCACCTTGGAGGCACCCAGACGCCATCCTAGTCAGATGCCAAACCATCTCAACTGGCTCATTTTGATGTGAATGAGGAGCGGCTCTACTATGAATTGAAGCTCCTTTCCCTATCTCTAAGGCTGAGTCCAGACACCTTTTGGAGGAAGCTCATTTCTGCTCCTTGAATGTATGATCCCATCCTTTCAGTCCCTACGTGTGACAATAGGTGAGGGTTGAAAAAGATCAAAGGGTAAATTGACAGCTTCACTTTCACACTCAGATCTCTCTTTATCCCAACAGACTCATACAGCATCGCTGTAAGTACAAGCTTCAAATAGCTGGCACGCTAACTTGTAGGTGCTTTAAAGATGACATCATCATATCATGTGCTCAAACACCACAAATGATCATATGTGCATGTATAACATGCCTGATGCTTGAGGGTTGCAAAATGTTTTTTACGTTGCTGAAAATCCCCTGAAACAAAGCACTGTAACCTTTCAGCACGGCTCCGTTGTGGAGCTCCTTTGTCCTCTTGGAAACTTGAATTACTGTCTAAATAGGGTAAAAAGCAAAGTGGGGTTCAAATCCTATGTGAAGCCAAAGAGTACTTATGCAGTGAAGCATGTGCTTAATTGGTGGGAAGGAATTAGAAAAGGAAAGTGAGAGTTGCAGGACAAGGATTGTCCATTTAAAATTTTTAGTTTTGATTTATGTTTTGTCTAATAAATCTTGGTACATTTCTGCGGTGATTTCACAACTTTAATGACAGAACTGCAGCAGGTAAGAATTTCATATTCAACAATAACTGTATTTGTATTCATATCACAATCAGAACTTGTAATGAGAAATAGGGAAATAGTTTTCAACACTCCAGACATTAGATTTAGAGTGCCTCACCTGTGCTTCAGATAAAGATGTGCAGCTTTCTGCTTCCACTCTGAAAACATGCGTTTAAGCATTTGGGATGATGACAGTCAGATGACTGCCACTGTATTAGACTTTGATATGTAATGGCACCCATTCTAAACCCAAAATAAATGCTCATGTTTTATCCAAGCTACAACAGCTGCTACTGTACATCTGATCATCAGTGTAACTGACTTATCAGGCCTGGCAGAAGGATTACATTCTAACACTAAAGAGTCTTCTATTAAAGTGATACGGAGCATAAAATTTTAAAGCTATCAGCACTTAAATCCACACAGGCCTTAAGACAAGTGTTTAAAAATTGCATTAGAGTTTAAATGGCAATAACAGCTCCACAGACACCTGGTTCTGTGATCTGGAGCCAGTTTATGTTACGAGTCCAGATAGACTCATAAGGCATTCTCATGAAGACTCTGGCAGCTCTGTAAAGCTCGGGATATGGCTAATACCTGAAAAAAATGTTCTTGTGAATAGACAGACAGATATATCTCTTTACCAGTTTTTCAAGTCAAAACAAATACTTTATCACTTTCTCTGACAACATTTCCTTCACTTTGAACTTGCCTGTCTGTAACATGGTAGACATGCTTGCCCTGCGCTAAAAGCATGTTACACACTGCAGGCTGCCGCCAAAATTGCTGAAAGGTTATACATACAATCAGGAGATTCTCCATGATTGGTTGCAGAAGCTCAGCGGGGATTCGGACATCCTGCTGTTTCTGTGTCTTGGCTCTCTTTTTCCTCCATGACCTCCAAACCTAGAAGGTATCACCCTGCAGAACTGAAGGGATTCAAAGGATCTCAAAGGGCCTCCAGTAGATTTATGAGCGCCATACTCGTGTTTTGCCAAGGTGTCCCGTTTATTTTTGCTTTACTGTTAGAGACTTTAGGTTGAGCTAATGAATCAACAGACACACTGAAGTTACAGATCCACGGAGAGTTGCTCTTCACTGTTCACCTGGTTTCATGATTTTGTTCAGTTAGCTGTGAATTTGTTTTCATTTAGGAAGAACAGTTCTGCACAAAAGCTCAGATGAAATTTATAAAATTGATAAAAATTCTCTTATACTAAAAAAATCTCATGATTCAATATTTGATTTGGCATTGCTTTCGTTATAAAGAGTATATCTGCATCTCGAGATTGACCTAGTGAACAGTAAATTTTATTCATACACCTTCATTAATTTGCTCTCATGCTTTCTCAGTTTTAAGATATGCTGTCGGGATGGCTTTGGTATGACAATCCTAATAGCACGACAGTGCAACTTCATAACATTATTAACACTAAACAAATAGCAAATACAGAAAAAACATACATATTTACACAATTGTTAGGAAGCAAAGATGCATTTAACCATAATGCAAGAAAAAAAGAAATACTTGGCAACGGTTCCTCAGCAGCACTGATGGATAGTTGATTTAAGATTTTAAATAAATTACTATGTGACTGAAGTGCACACTTTAAACTTTAATACAAGGAAGTTTACAATTTTCCATTAACTGTTTAGGAATCACATAATTGTTTATACATTTTTATACACACTACACCATTTTAATACACTGGACAGACTAGCATCATTTTAAATATAAGGTTTGTTTTTAATACTTTGCTGAAAATCATTTGTATTCAATGACTGCCTGAACTCTAACTCCTGTTTTTGATTATTTGATTATTTGACATAGTCATGTAAAAAGCTGCTACAGAGGCAAAACTACAAAAATGTTGTCAACAAATCAAGAACCCAACTGTAACTTGTGTTGCTAAGACGATGAATTCATGAGACTTAATTCTTCATCCTTATCATGATGGAGTGTGATAACTTTGGTGATGTCTTCTCTTTCCATCTAAAATTAAAATTTGCCTCATACTTTCTTATATAATCAAATAACTTCTAACCTGTTGTGAGAATATCAGCAGATACTTGTTTTCTTTCTCTGGTTAAAAGATTGTTAAAATTTGACAAGCTGCCAAATCTGAGAGCTGATCCAAGACCTGAAAGTGAATGTTTGCCTTTTTGCTCTTCTCACTAGGCATTCGGGATCTATTTCTAATACACGATATGCATAGACTCACATGATTGGTACAGTGAGGGAAAAATCTGAGCTGCAGGCAATAATTGGTCCAATTTGGTTATCAGAGCTTTAGAACTTTCATGTTTTAAAGTTAGTTTACTGAAGAAGAAGAGGAAGAATGCAACCTTCTACACTTAATAAAAAAAATTAAAAGTGAATTTAAGATATTTTTGACTGTCCGATAAAGAAACACACTGTTGGAAAATAATCAAGAAATGCCAAACATTTGCAAGTTTCTCAAATAATATCATTTGATGGTTTTCTATGCCGTACAGTCCTGCAAAAAACTATTCAATAGCTTGTAGAACCACCTTCCTATACGACTTTATTAGCATCTCACGTTATTGACCCACTCTTCTTTAAAATGTTGCTTCAGTTCATTGAGTTTTGCAGTCACTCCTTTATGCACAGCTTGCTGGATCCTTTAAGGTGTCCAGGTACGGTGGCTACAAAACAAGTCCAAATCATCACCCCTCCAGCACCGTGCTTGACAGTCGGTAAAGCTGTTTGTGCTTTCTAAATGTGCTGTCATGAACTTTAACTGAGGCTTGTAGAGTCTAAGATGTAGCTCTTGGGATTTTTGCACTTAATATTCCATGATCTGACCTTGGGGGGAGTTTTCTGGGATGTCAACTCCTGGGAAGATTGTGCTACGCTCATAATTGATGATCATTATCTCAAGTGCATTTTATTCCGAGCACCTGGTTGCTGGTTGTTGGAAAAGAGTAAGGTTGTTTTTTTCATATGGCTGTACATCCTGCCAAATACACATGGGTAAACAGGATAGAGTAAATTTTCTTGATTTTAAGCCTGCTGTGCAGAAATAATCACGTTTAATCAAAAACACAGTGAATCTGTGACATTGCAACACAGTAACAGTTTTCAGCAATAACCTCTTTAGCCACTATTTTTCACTCCAGTCTTTGAGACTGTAGTTGGTGGTGGTGGTGTAGCATCAATGAAATGTATCCTGAGACACAATACATTCTCTGTTTCTTTCTTTCTCCTATATATTCGGTGTTATGCTTGGCTTGTCAGGCTGTCAGGGGTTGGCAGTTTTTAAAGGCTAGAATAACATTTGTTCACAGATAGAGCCTGGAAATGTGGGCTGTTTTAATCACTTTCAAATGCTAGATAAGGGTACAGTGAAAGGTATATCTCAGTAATAACACGGCTATTAATAGCATTTGCCATCTGAGCTGGGAGAAGAAGGTGTCTGAGCTAACAGGCAGGCTGGATGATATGTCGACTGAGGGTCAGCCTGTGTGTGTGTGTGTCTGCGTATGTGTGTGCACGCGCTTCATTTTTCCACTGGTCACTGCTGACACCCATAAAAGTCCTGCACATGACGGGGTTGCAGCAGCAGAGTCACAGCAGTTTGTTTTTTTATTCTCCTTCCAAGAGAGGCTTTAAAATCTCTCCTTTGGCCGTGACACGAACTGAATTTTATATGAATCGCATTTTTCGCTGAAACTGAGATGAAGTGCTCCTTTTGATTAAAACTTTTATAATGCACAGTATATGTCACTTAATATTAGATTTTTGATTGTAAATGATCCAACAGATTAAAACTGTGTTCTTTTCTGCTCCCAATTTATTCAGAAGCAAAATGTTATTTTTCTTTGAGAGACTGTGACTCATTCCTAACATTTCATTCTTACTTTTAGGTGATGCAGCTTTCTTTCCAACTTAGTCTCCAAGTTTGCTCATTATATTTTTCTTGTAACATAGCTGCTTCTATCGAGGGTAATAATGAGCGTTTCCTCTTTTCAAAAACACAAAAAAGAGAACTGGCATTATTGCTCCACCTAAAGTCTCCCCCTTCCTTTCAAATATGTCATTTCTGCATTAAAAAAAAAGTTGCCTATGGAGCTTGAAACTACATGTGACAGGAGCCTCAGCTCTGTTTCACTGTTTGCCAGAGCACAGCTTAACCCCCAGCAAAGTGTATATAATGGGCAGACCTGACTTGCAGGGTTTGACATGCAGTCCTCCTTTTGTAATGAGAGGTCAGCGCCTGCCACGATGGAGCCGTTTACAAGTGTCAGAGGCGAAGAAGCATCTGTGGGGACGAGGCAGAAGCCCCTGCAACTGAGACGTGGTTGTTTTTTTTCAGCTGCTGTCTGCACACAGTCGTGCAGGGGTCTTATTCAGAGGGGTCAAAAGGTCAAGTTAAGCATCGCACTAATCCCTTCACAAGCCTATTATGAGACTGAATGTGCAGACACAACATGTGCAATATTTTAAACTCTTAGTAAAGCTTGTGACATACTCCTGGTTTTCTTTTTAATTAAGTTCATTCTATTTAATGCATCCTTTGTTGCTATGTAAGATGGTAATGTTGGATATTCTCCATCTCCAAAGGATGAAAAGTCAGTCATACCCTGACTGTATTTTATAAAAATAAATATCAAAAACATCTATCAATGTAAAGTTATGGTATCTTTTCAGGGCGTGGCTAGTTTCTGACCAGTTTGATTGACAGGTTTCTACACTAGGGTTGACCATGGTGTTTTCATTTTCTCATGCACGACTAGCTTCTTTAGACGTTCTATAAAGTTACATGTTCAATGGTTTTCTATAAATATGGCTTTGGTTGAAAGTCTATTTTTCAAATCCAAGCTAGTATCGGACATAGATAGAACATGCTTATGCTCACCTGGATGTAATCTAGAAGCTCTACAGACATAAATACCTGTGGCACAAGCCTCATACTTTCTGTTCCTTTGTTGTGTTGTTTCATGCTGGCTCCGTATGCTCACCCTAGTCCTCACTTTTTAACTGGCTTTGATATTCAAAATATTTCATTGGAATTTATTTTAAAAGCAGAACTTCATGGTGTTTCAAAAATAATTTCCAAAAGCAATTTCTGACAGTATAGAATTTAAAAATACTGAATGCATTTTTAACCTTTGTAGCAGCATTTATAAGTCTAGCTAAATAACGAGCATTTTCCATTGTTTTCAATGAGCTGCTGTCTGTGATGACACACGTCCTAATTTCAAGTGTGAATCCACTGAAACATGTAGCCAGCAGCAACATTGTAGTGTAATAGTAGTGGCACAGCATTATATCCAGGGACACCAAGAATATATAAGTGTATAAGGCAAAATTTTCCTGGAAATTTTAAGTGAGGTGACTGCATAACAGTTCTGTTTGACAGTAACTAAAGTAACTTAACCTTTTAACTCTGCAGAACGCACAATACTGTCACAAAACAAAACTGAAAAATATTTTCTAACTGGGATCCAGTGTCTTGGGTTGATCTTTTTAAACCGCTGCTTAAAGCACTGCCTTTTCACTATCTAATTGCATCAGTAATTTCCATCCACTGTTTGCTCTTTCTTTTTTATGGGCAACTGACAATACTTGGTTAACTTGTTTACCTTTGGGACAGAGGGACAATAATGACAAGTACTAACATTAGAAAAACAGAAAGATCTAATTGCTACATGAGGTAACAACTGGTAAACCGAGGACTAACCAAAAATATTAATATAACAATTAATCCAAAACGTTTAAATGAAAACAGGAACAAAACTCATGTAAGTCATTGTAAGTCAAAACAAAAAAAAAACAAACCCCACCATGAGTTCAAAACTCAAAGCCTTGGGACCAAGACCCAGGAATCATAACAGTTTTAAGCTCAAGTGGTGAAACAAGTTTGTTGTTTACACGCTCAGCATGAACAGTTGTATTAGCTCCTTTATTTTGGTGCTAAATAGTCATTGGAGGCTAACACATGGCTCTTGCTCTCAGTCATGCCATAGTTTATCTCGTTCTGCACACTAGCAAATGTAAATGCATGGCATTGCTATAGATTTCATAATATGACACTTTTATATCACATAGAAATTAGCACAGCATTAGCACACAGCACAGCCCCAGTGTGAACAATCATTCTTTTTTTACTTGGAACAGGCTGGGTCCCTGGGTGCAAGTACCAACGAGACACTGTCTGGTATGGAAAAGGAAACATTGTGCTGGGATGATTGTTGATTATGTTTTCACTACTTGCAAACCAGGTTGATTTTTTGGAAACCAACAATAGCATAGCAGTCCATGTAATATGTAGTAGGATGCAGCTGGTTAAATCTGCAAAGAGTAAACCTCAAAGTCACAGCAGCAGCACAGGTCAGCTGATCTACAAAGAAAACAAGTCCACTGGAGCTCATGGTACAAATCAATTTTGGGAGTTATTTTGAGATGAATCATTTTTTCATCACTGCAGTGCTACACCCAATCTTAGGGTTCACCAACTGCAAAGTTGAACCTCTGGCTAAAGTTGTATTTTCTTTCCCCGTTTTAGTCTTTCACCCTGATGTGTATGTATATTTAACTATATTTAATTGAAGTACTTTACTATGTTCAACAGTCGTTGGGGCAGGTTGTGTGTGGTGGAGTTTTAAGGTCAGGTATTTTTTCTCTGAAAACAGTAGAAAACAATGCCAGAAGGAATGAACCTAAACATAAAAGTAGTGAGCCAGAAAATCCAAATAATGAGCTGAAAGTCCCTAAAATGCTTTGGGTGATCATTTTCTGCGTATCCATCATTTGGACTAAAGCCTTTGTATTACACATAGTAATTTGATCCTCTGTAATTATAAAGATATTGATTAGTTCAGTATTTTTGGCTCATTATCCTGGACACCACATGTTCCCACTGATTTCCCATTAAATTTTTCCTCATTTGCCTCCAACCTGCTGTCCCTAATTTGCTTAAAACTTATCCATGATTAGGGATTTGTTGGAAATATCCACTTCTAATCAAGCCACAGGAATTGAGCCATGTAATGTCTGCTGCAGGGGCACATGTGTTGGTGCGCGATCACGTGGTCACCCAAACAGATTAACACAATAGCATTCTTTCACACACACTAACATCCTATGTAATTAAAAAGGAGCAAATTCTGAAAGAGTGATGCCAATTATAGAGATCATTGAACAAACAAGCTGACACAATGACAGATTGACTGACTCGCACACATAAACACACACACACACAGGATGTCCGAAAGTAAGGAAGCAGTGTGTCAATAGGAAACAACACAGCGTGAGCCGGAGTGTGTCCTGTGTCCCTGAAGTCACCGTGCACTGGAACCAGGTGCCTTCCTCTGTGTATTTTCCTGTTTACCAACTCGCCCGCCTGCTTGTTTGGGTGTTTTCTTTTGCTCCCTGAAGTCAATATCTTCCTGTGGGCCATGTAGCTTTCCCCTAACTTCACTGCTCTTTTCTGGCCACCGGACGTCATTAGAAAAATGCTGCACATATCAGCCAAGGGAAGTCTGATGGAGTCCACTGTGCGGTGCATTGTTTTGAAATCATGCTGGTTTGAGCTTTAGCTATTTCTGGAGCCACAGAGCTGCCTCCTGCACATCATCTGCATTCAACTGTAAGAAGTAGTTATTTTCCACCTACGCCTTGATTGCCAAACAAAACAATGCCATTTCCAAGGACTTCCTTTAAGTATAAATTCATTTCCTCTCTGCGGACTGACAACTTTATTAGTCACTCAGATGCTGGAAATCTTTGTCAAACTGCTGTGTGAAATTCTCTGAATCGTTTTTCACACTTAAAATACAGTGAGTTTATTTCTTTAGAAATATTGACCAGTTATTGATGAATTATTGAGAATAAATGCCTGTCAGCATGTCTCTAATGCTGGTAGAGTGCAGTAAGACAGACCACAACTTTACTGTTCAGGAAATACTCTTAGAACGTGTTAGCAGGGCCTGCACAGCAGCAGACGCCTGTTCAGTAATGTTCTCCTGCAAATTAACATTATTTCTTATGTGGATGAAACTCATGCTTTTATTCTTTGGAGCTTGCAGTCGTTCTGCATTGCAAACTAAATGACTGACGATAAAATGGTTTCCTCTCTATTAAACGCATATTTCAACTAAAAATCTAGCTTCAATCAACCAGCACTACAAGGATTGTATCATACTGAATGTGTCTTGTAGCTGAAGCACAGCTTTACTGCAGCGCACTTCTTTGTTTTAGTTGTTTTGATGCAAGAACGATTTTGCTTTGAACACCCACTAATTCCTGTTCTCTGTCCTCAGTTTACTATCAGATTTGGGATTACGCTGAATCCCCCACAAATCCACAGACATTTCTAAACCCGAATCTTCACGACCTTTTTGACCTTATGTTTGAGATATTGCTCGCATGTGTTTTTCGCACCCTCAGTGTGAGCTTTGAGACTAAACAGTTTTGGGGACTCCCTAAATATAACTATGCACTGGGGTGGTCCTGCAAGAATTACATACTTTTAGGGGCTTTTTTTTCTCATTGCATTTGCACCACCAGTACGTGGTGTACATTGCACCAGTATGCAAAGTGATATGTTATCCAGCAGGCTACAATGACAACAAGAAGTTGGTGAGCACATAATTCAAGCTGTGTATTTGTTGTGTGGTCAAGGTCTCATGATAATAACAGAAAGCACCTATTATATGCTGTTTTAAGTAAATATGCAAGGAGCCACTAACTTTATACAGAGGCTTCCAAAAGCCTGACTAATTAAATCCTTGCTTGATTATAACAAAAACCATAATCATCATTATTTAGGCCAGTGATTAGATTGTACTTATCTTTTTTTTTTTTTATCAAGTTACAAGGAATTTTATTGTCCTTTAAATACAGTTTTTAAAAAGAATAAACCAAATAAATAGGAAAAAAAGACGTGCACATAGAGGATGATGCATGGTCATTAGGTGGGGAATTATACTACTAACCACAAAGCCTGTCCCACAATCCACTGCCTACTCACAACTAAGCCACAGACAGTCTCCACTGCAAGTTGTCACCCGGTGGAGGCTGCAGCATACGTGCTTGTACTCGCTCTTTTTGAGACACTGAGTAGCCACCTCAGTCACAAACCACACAAAGTGGACTGGGTAGGAAACCCTCTGAGACAAAGCTAGGAGTGACTCGTCTCACTTAAGAAAAACTTTCCGAACTTTTATTTCTTCTTGATACTTTTTTGATTGTTGACAAAAGGCATTCTTTCTGCCTTCTTGGCTCAAGCTGAGCTAAACTGTGTTAGGTACGTATACAATGTCAATTTATAAAATCCAACATCTATCCATGCAGTCTTGTTTTACATAATTTAGTGGAAGACTGGGTTATTTTAAAGAGCTCACTAATCTGAATGTAGTGATATAATAATAATTAGATAGTATTTGCTCAGCTGTAATTAAACAAAAGTTACTGTGGTCCAAAAAAACCTAGTATGTGTGTCAGTCACAGGTCCTTTACAATGACCTTTGCCTTAAACAGGTTTTCAGAGACAGCATAGACTGCACAAATACGCACTACTCTGTCTGTATTTGCAGTGTTACGCCCCAGATCTCTGCTGCTTTCATGCCAGCCAAAGACAAACTCTATGATAAGGAAGGATTAGCCGGTCTTGTGCTGAATTGCTCTGCTGACTCTTGACATATCATGCGCTTTCTCCAGCCTTTATCGGGCTACTCTACCACTCATCTACTGTACTCTCCACTGATATTTCTTCCCTCTCGCCTGCAACAAGTTTGGTTATTCCCTCATCGGTTTGGAATTTGAGACTCTGACAGACAAATGGAAGCGTAAGATGTGTCCCATGTTACCGTCCAGAGGCCTGCAGCTCTGGAACAAGCCTCTGTCACTTCACACCACACCAAGCACACACTGTTATCATCCTGTACTCTGCCAAATATGCCACCACCTCACCAGCTGCACTTGTATCAGCCAGCATTTTTTATCCTCTCTAAATGACAGCAGCTCATGCCCTTGAGAAAACCACCTCGGCAACAGAGAAAAACTACTTAAACTTCAGAACAGACCCAGTTCAGAGGTTTTCCATTTTACTTGAGTGGCTTTTGTAATTTTACACTGACCTCAGTCTGGGTCAAACAAAAGTCAGTCATAGCTCCCAAACTAAATCTTTCAATGTGGGTGTGATTATTGTCAAACTAATCCGAACATTATGTCTTAAATGTGATCTGACCAGGATGAAGCCGAGAGCTGAGCTGTTGTCTGTGGGTTACTCCAGGCTTTTTTTGGTTTTACGAGGTAATCTCAGGCTTCACTGACTTGAGGTGGTTTCACCAAATTAAATACCTTTCAAGTATTAATCCTTTTCACAAAACACCTTTAATGATCATGGATTCTTTTACCAAATACTTTCTGACATATTACGCCACCATGCTTCTACACTAGAGTATTTACACAGAAGGTATTCATGAGGGTCTGTGGTCTACGGAAAGGAGCAGATTGCATGTGATGGTCTTGTTAAGAAACATAACTCAACCGTGGCACAAAGTTCTGCAAATTGCTTTAACCATGCTATCTCATAACCTAAAAGTCGATTACATTATTGAAGACAGACCTGAGAAATTGCAGACTGTAGCCATTCGTTCCCCAGAGCCCTGCATGCTGCGTTACTGTAAAATGTGATACCTCTTCATTAATCCTGCTGATTGGAGCACAGCCCAGTAGGATGTATGCACTTTGAGACCTGACTGTACAGCTTGACTTTGTGTGTGTGGGCATGTGCACACATAAACTCACATCTGTTTTTTGCGAGTACATGCATGTATGTTCATTCACATCTGAGCACATGTGCGCATGGTAAGTGGAACACGGGTGCCTCGAGACTCCCATCTCTCCACCTCTGAGCGTGTTTGTGTGTGATTTGAGCACCAAAGGAGAAGTCTTGCATCCATCTCATCTGACAGCTCCTGACCTTCTGGTAATCCCAGTATTTCTCACTATCTCACTCCCTATTACCTCACACATAAATGAATATATGCATGGACAGAAGGCATGTGACCCACTGCAGCATCAAAGCCAGCCAGTTCATTCATCTGTAGCTGAATTTACATGCAGTCGCACTCAGTTCTCCAACGTCAGCGACTGGCCGAAATCTGCCGTTGTTCCATCTGCATTCCGGCTTTAAACTTTGGAGTCTTATTATGTCATCTCAATAGGCCGAATCTGAAGAGCACTTTCATTTGTCTTCAGTCACTGGAGAAATGAGAGAGTTCCCCATGATGGGATACAGTTTCTTCAGTGGTTTTGTTTTATGAGCCCAGCTAACAGCTTGTTTTGTTTGCCTGTCAGTGTGTTCACCAGTTTGGTTCAAACTGAAATATCTATGTCAAAAACAACTATCCCATGAAGTTATTCCGTGAAATTTGGCGCTCATTCTCTCACCCCCGATTGGTCACAGTAGATGGCTGTCCCTCCGTGAGCCAGTTTTCATTCCCACTGTTGCCAAATGTTTGCTCATAGGGGGTCTTTTTTATTGTTGGGGTTTTCTCTGTATCATTAGAGGATCTTTACAACATTAACAGCCTTGAGCCAACTATTGTTGTAATTTTGCACTATATAAACTATATAAAGAACATTGAATTGAATTGAATTGAATTATAGAAATTTGGGGTTCCTAAATTAACTCCAGCCAGCCAGCTAGCGATTGTCTTCTGCTTATCCAATTCTAGGTTGTGGGGGAGCTTCAGTCTAATAGGTATTCAATGCGTTAGCTTCAGTCCCCTAACCAACCACTTACAGGAATAATGAGACCCGTCTCATTTCCAGTATTCACACAGGTATGACGCTTGTTTGGGAAACACTGTTGTGACATGTAGTTGCACTGGATACTAGAGGTGGGAATTATCAGTATATCCTACAGTGGACAGTGTATTATCCTACAGTATATTATAGTGATATCATTACACATTTAAACATTTTGCAATATGCCGAGTATTGCAATTGACACATATTAAGGTATACTGTGATTTATCACAACTGCAACTTGTACCCAAAAGTCCCAAAAAGTTGATTCTGTTCATCTACACGTACATCCAGATAAGCAGAATCAACTTTTGGGATTTCCTTACCTGGATGATTGGGCATGCATCAAGACGAGCCCGTTTTCACTCCCGGGGCGTAGCATATCGACGTTTTGTCACGTCCCGCGGCGTTCGTGAGGAACGCGAAAGGTTATGGTACGCGCCGGGTAACCCTAACCGTATTCCTAATCTTAACCAGCACTGAAATGACGTAAAATAGCATTTTCCAAAGCGATTTGAAGAAAATGAACTAAAATGAGTGAGTCCAAACGGTTCTTATGTTTACTCATTTTTCCGATGTCGTTATTTAGGAATGTGTTGGGTACCCAAAAGTGTAAAATGTTGACGATTTGTCACCTAGCGTAAAATATTACGCTTAGGGAGTGAGAACGTGTTGTCAAGACATATATCCCAAAAGGTAACCTTTGTCATTATCTGTCTTAACTGTTTTATCAGTTTGCATTACAGTGTAGTCCAGCTTAACTGAACGCAAACATGTACGGACTAGTGTACTACTACGGGTATTTTGAATGCAAGATAGTACTTCCAAGTTCTCTATGAGATAATGAGCTGTCATGAATCCACAAGCTGTGATGTCAGTGCATCACAAGTTAATGCTATCCTTTCTGCTTTACTCAGCAGAACTCCCTTCTATGTGTCCGTGACTCAGGGTGTGACCCTGAGCGTGCATTTCAGCGTGCATTTTCAACATCTTTGCATGGATGCAGGTCTTTGCACATAAAGTAGGTGATGGATTACATTATTTAACTGGAAGATAGCCTTGTCAACCTAAGGGTGTCAGGGTTGGTTGTTTTTTTGGGTTGAGCTGATTTAATGTTAGCTTTACTGTCCTCAGGTTGCATTAACCCACATGGTGCATGAGATGGACCCTCATGTTTGTAGTGTTCCCACTGTAATGTTTTACTTCCCTATGAGATTCCATGCAAATCCCATTTATCAAACGCATCTCTTTTGTCCTAGCCTGATTTAAAAAATCCAAAAGAAGGTCACATATTTTATTTAACTGCAGATGTTGCTTTTCTGATTCCCTTTGTTCAGTTCACTGGTTTGATGTGCCCCTAGTTTTCTCAAACAGCTGGAAAAGTAATAACACTGTTAAAGAGATGGTGTACTGTTAGTGATCATCATATAGAAAATCCCCCTAAATGCTCCAATCTTGTTCCCTATGGTATGTGAAATGTGATTTGCCCTGTATTTTTCATGCACATAACTGTTTGTAAAAGGATATATCTGCATGTTCCAAAAACCAGATGTAGCTACAAAGCCAGTCCTATTAATACGTAACAGACTGAGCAGACAGAACTCAATTTGTTAATCACATCTGCACAAATACTTGACACGGATGAACAATAGTGGTTTTATTTCCTTTTATTGTCTAAAATTACCCACCCTTGAGTACAGCCTAACAGCTCCTATAGTTTTGTTCCTCTCTTGAATGTGATCATCACTCTAGGTTACGTTCAGAAACTTGCCCTGAAAGTGGTATATGGGGGAGCAATGAAAACATCACCAGGCCATTATACATTTTTACAGTAGAGATAACTCTCATAGTTGTTGCTACTGCAGGAAGGTGTTACTCCTGTTCTATATGTGAATCCCTGGCTGCAAAAGTTTGTCTCAGCGGTGCCTGATTTACTGCCCGTTATCTTCTGTTTCCTCTATCGCGCCGAACAATCTGGTTTCACTCGGGCTCCCAGCTCTATTCAAAAGCACTTTGTCAACACAATGAGAAGAGGCGGTATTCCTCCCAGCCAAAGCACCCAAAATTATGTATCGTCGTAAAGAGGAGGGAGAGAAAAAAATGGTAAGACTTGTTTTATAGAGCTGGTGCTGAAATTTCCTAATTTCTTCAAGATGTTGGGATCTTTTGTGGAGGAGATGAAAAGAAGTTGCATTTTTCCAAAAGCAGCATATGCTTGGGATCGCTGTTTGTCTCGTATAAATAAAAAAAAATATTTATCAAAAACGAATTGCTGAGGGTAAAAATACAACTCTAATTATGGTGATCTATTCTGCCTAAATAATACCCAGTGGAGCATTTCAACTGATTAAATGAACTAGTAAGATGGGTATAAGAACTGTAGTACAGAGAAGCTGGGTCTTTCATAAGTAAAAATGGGGAGGGGACTGGATGAGACTGAGGTTTTTAGAAATACTATTTGTCAATGTGATGTTGCAAAGGGCTTTGAGTTTCCAGCATGTGCATTAAATAATACACCTAAAAGGTTCAGAGAAACCTGAGACATGGCTGTTAAATGGTGATCTTGATGCCTGTGTTGGCTTTTGTTGTGGAAACTATTTTTATGCACTCAGAAAAGCTTCTGATAACTACCTCAGTCACTTCTTCCACAAATGCAAGTAAAAATTCCACCATGCAGAGAAAAGTAAAGACATATGACCAAAACCCAGAACCAACACAAGACCGAGATCATTTACGAAGCTCTCGGGCAAAGCGGAAAGCTCACTTCTAAAATGGAGTGGTACAGCCTAAAGATGATGGTTTGTTATCAGCACACAGTTCTAAAGCCAGCATCTTTGATAATATGACTGCTGCAAAAACAGCAATGCTAGCTGTCTCAAAGAAAATGGCAGAAGAAGTGGATAACACGAGAAGGTCAATGCAAATTAACCTTGAATTCTTTGAAGAGATCTGAATGCTGAGTTTGGTCAAAATCATCTTAATTATGTCAGACATCGTTTGTGTATTGCCATTTGCCACTCAGATATATACTCAGCTTTTACTGTCCTTCTTATCAACAAGTCAGGGCGGAGCTACTGACAAGAGGATGGACCAGAAAACCTGCAGGTGCATGTTGCCCGCCTTTACTTCTGAAATAATTGCAGCTTCAGTATATACGCTGCCTACGGTACCTACATACAGCACTAAAAAAAGAAAAGAAGCAAATATCGCTGTGTTGTCAGAATTTTATTATTGATAGACGTCATATACACCAGTTTCAATGAGATGTCTTCGCTAATGAGTGTGCAAAGTGATGACTGCCTTGTTAGACTAGTCAGTTATTACCTATAACTTCTATAGTTTGCACTACACCTCATTTTCTTTGGATTTGTTTTCTTTTTACCTTGAAGTGCTTCTACATAGATTTTTTCATCTTTATAATATAAAGTTACCTCTTTACAAAAGATAACTTTAGTAACGTGTATTTTCAGTGTCACTGTAGCATATTATGTATGTATATAGCACTATCTCTGCCAATGACAAGACGTAGTGTCCAGTAATCACTGTTCTCATCACACAGTAGTGTTATAAATCTAACTTTCTGCTCTTTGTTTTGATTTGGTAAATGGATTGGTACGTATAAAGCACTAAAGCACTTTTCTACTCAGTGGAGCACTCTACTACAAGTTTCATTCATTCACTTTTATCTAAGTCTAAGCACTTTTTGAAATTCGCACACTCTCCAACTCCAATGGATGCAATGCAGGCAATTCGGGCTCAGCGTTTTGCCCAAGGATACAACATCCTAACTGGAGTAGTCAGGGACCCACCGACGTTCCGAATGATTAGTGATTTATGAGTCTCTGTTAAGTTGGAGACAATACTCTGGCGGGGAAAGTGTTAATGGCTACTGTAACATTAAAAAGTCACAACCATCCACATAATGATGATATTTGTGTTTGTTTTTTTAATTAATAAGTAAAAATAAACCTATTTTAAGATTAGTCTGAAAACTTTCCAAAAGTTTTGCAACTCCGTCTTGTGTTTGAATTCACTCAATATTAATGTTTAATGTGAGATTTGAAGCCTTTAGTAACCAGCAAGAATATCTAGCGTTAGCCAACCTTGCTAGGTTTTCTATTATAATATTGACCTTTATAATATTGTTAACCATTGATTTTTTTTCTGCCCTTTTATTGATGTTGTTCTATTACTGGGAAACTGTGTTGCGGTTTATAAGGTCATAAAGCGGCACTTTGTACTTGGAGTCTGTTCACTCTGGGCAAATATGAAGTTGGACAATCTGAACGGAGCAGTGCAAAAAACAAAACATTAAACTGTAATATAGCTGTAATCTCTGGGAAGTGGCGAGATTTGTAATCAGCTTTGCCAGGCCTCTGCAGTAGAATGGCAAACAAAAGCAGCTCAAAGATTGGAAGTGAGTGACCCTAACTTGGAAGTTCGAGGTTTACTTTCTACAGCGACTGATGGCTGCATACTGGACTGTACTCTGTATACGTGACTGACATCACCTCTGATGTAACTGTGTGACAGGACAGGACTGCTTTTAATTAACTCTTTTCTCTTTAACTTATTCACAGTCTTTGCCTTTTTGAATGAGTTTCCTCATTATAATTCACTTTATTGTGAGCTATTGTCTAGACCACATAAGAAGTGCTAGCAGGGTTCTGGAGGATTTATATCCAGCTGGTAAATCTAAAAATCTATTGCAGCCATTATGGTCACTGTAAAAATACCATCCACTCCTCAGAGATACACGAGAATACTGTATGCATCACAACCCACAGCTCACACCAACCATCCCAACACAGGGGAACACCCATGCTGCATTTCCACCTTCATGTAGTTGAAATTCAAGCACTGCTGCATAACTCACCGAATGTAATTTCTTTGGTTTATAGTGACCAAAAACTAACAAACAGCTGAATCCCTCTGCACCAAAACCCCCAAATGAGTCCTCGGCTGTAAGCACTCATGTTAGAATCTTGATTTGATTAATTTTGCCTGTCCTCTTGTTCTGCGCAGATGTGACACTGGTTCATAGCCAGGTTTGTTGCTGGTTTTCAGAGAGCATCCGTGCTCGGCCACGGTGCCCTGCCTTCCCCTCTGCCTGAGCTTCTCTGACTCACACACTGAACACTGTTGCCAGGGCTACCATTTATTAATATTGGTCCATAACTTTAAGCCTCATCTCCAAGCTACAGCATGGCTGATGGCTGACAAAGGCACTAAACCCCCTGGCATATACACAGATCAATGAGCATGCAAACACAGGCACAGAAATGACTGAAGGTCTGATTGATGCAGATTGTGAATGAGAGCTCCCATAATGGAGCAAGCTTTCTGAAAAAACAAAACAAAACAAGAAGAAAAAAAAACAGGGTGTTCACTGAGGATGGAGAGAGAAGTGGGAATGCAGAACACTGAACACCAGTGACCCCCTGTGGTTATGTTCAGCAAAGTGATCAGTTTACCCTCACCATGCTGAGATCAGGTTTTTATATTGGACCTATATATGAAATACGTAGCCTTAGGTTCACAGTTAAATAATGTAATTCATCAGCTACTTTAAGTGCAAAGACCTGCTTCATACAAAGTTGTGGAAAATGCAATCTGAAATACTGGTATGTGACACGGTCGGAACATATTTTCACGGTCACACCCTGAGTCACAGACACAGAGAAGTGAGTTCTGCTGAGTAAAGGAGAAAGGATTGCATTAACTTGCAATGCAGTGACATCAGAGGCTGTGGAGTCATACAATATGGCATTATCTCACAGAGGACTGGAAAGTGCTATCTCATGTTCACAGTACCAGTAGTAGTATGTATGTATGTATAAGTTGTACGCATTTCTGCATGGCTGCTTTGTCTTTTCGTGAGCTTCTCTTACATATAGCATGTGTCCATTCAGACCTGTTAGCTGCCTAGATTGTATAGGTTTTTCATGAGTGCCAAATATTTTCGGTTTGCTATACATTGCTATACAGCAATGAAGGACTGCTAGGACTACCGCTCTGTATACTGTGCACTTCATCTCCAGGTTCAATCCCCTATCGCTCCATACTCTCTTTTAGAGTCTGCTACGCTTGCTTTAGCGATGCATTTGGATACCTCGATATTAAGACTTTCGGAAGCCAAAAGACTTCCACCAAGATAGGTGAAGTCAACATTATTAAGGTCTTTGCTGTCAGTCTTTATTTCAGGCATGTTTGCTGTTCATTCCTTTGCAGGCTGAAGACTTCAGTCTTCTTGGTGCTTATTGTGAGTCCAAAGTGTTTAGCGGCTACAGACAGAGAATCTGCATTTGAATGGGGTGTGGCGTTACAGCGCTAGGTGCTATGCACATAGGTAAGTTGCTTAAATCTGCAGTCGCCACCAAAGGGCGATACCTGTGGTTGCAGTACTATTAAATTTGGTGGGAAAACAGCTCTCTGTGACTTGAGCTCTCTAAACACTTTTGTGATGAAGGTATAGGCTCATTTACTCACTTTGTATCATCCATTCACTAAGTTTTGGTCATAGCCAATGAGTGTGTGGTTTCACAGTCAGACCTACCCCACTCTCATTACATTAGATGGCGTCTATGAAAGTGCATGTCTGTAAGCTAAAAGATCAGCTCTCATGCTACTATATATGCTCCATATAAGGTTGTTTGTTTGGTTTTTTACTTCAGTCTACTGCTGCTATGGCGGGTATAACGTGTTACAAAGCAAAGTCTGTAATCACTTTATATTTTTGTTATGATACTGTACTAAATTTACAACTTACAACTTTGCAGCTTTCATTTCTTCCTATGCCTTCTACTACAGAATCACAGTGCCCAAGATCTTTCTTTGAAGTGGTGTTTCTTCTGTTTTCCACCAACATTTTTGTTGGCTTTCTGCTAAAACTTGAACACTAAAATGCAGCGATCTGAGCAGATGTCCAATCAGCCAACAAAAAAACAAAATATAATGCCTTTGGGTGCCTTTAAATCTCTGAACAAAAACACCTTTTCCCATTTAAAATAAATTTTTGACGCTGTAATTCCAAAGATTCGGTTTTTGTAGGCATCAGTGAAAACAAGTCGTTTGTCTTTTTCTGACAGTGCAAATATATTAGTGTGCATTTCAACAAAAACACACACATTAAAACTTCACAGCCTGGAAGAAGGTTTGTTCGAGTTTGCAGAAACATCAAGAAACAACATGAAGCACTTATGCCCCCAAATGCTCATTTGAGTGTACTGCTAACAGAGCTTGTGTCAATATTCTCGGTCAACACCAAGGCCGTGAGAACAAGGGGTACTGCGAGTGCTGCAGCACCCCCTGTCGGAAAAGGCTAAAACAGCACCACCTGGCAAATAGAAAAAAAAAGGTTTAGAAACATTACAAACACTATCTGTCGGTATTTGTTTAAGAAAATTGTGATATTGTGAAAATTGTGATTTCAAAAGCAGTGATAAAAGCAAATATTCTTTGCTTTTCATCCCATATTACACACAATTAGGTAGAAGTGGAGCATTATTCAAAATGAGCTATCAGCCAATATCACAAGCTATCACAGTGGTATGAACATTAATTTCTAGTTTTTTTTAATGTACATATATATTTTGTTAACTACCGTGTTATAAAAAGAGTTGGAGAGATGTTTGTTTTATCACTTGGCAACACATATGTCCACGGATGTCTCCACAAAGAAACCTATTTAATTATTTATAAATGTAGGGCACTGAAGGAGGAAAAGAAAAGGTTATATGAATTTCTCTGGTGTAAGTTCTGTGAGTCACAGTGATGGCAAAAGCATATTATATATATATATATATATATATATATATATATGGTAATCGGAGCACTAGGTGCGGTGACTCCCAAGCTAGGCGAGTGGCTCCAGCAGATCCCAGGAACAACATCGGAGATCTCTGTCCAGAAGAGCGCAGTCCTGGGAACAGCTAAGATACTGCGCAGGACCCTCAAGCTCCCAGGCCTCTGGTAGAGGACCCGAGCTTGAAGGATAAACCGCCCACAGGGGCGTGCTGGGTGTTTTTATATATGTGTGTGTGTGTGTGTGTGTGTGTGTGTCTTTAAGTATGTATATTAATATATTAATATATTAATAAGACCTCACAGGATTACAGATTTCCTCATGGAGTATTGTCGTCACCCAGCCAGGTGGACAGGAGAACAGCTGGATGGGCGGTGTGGACACCCAACTGTGAGAACACGATAACGCTAGAATGAGGTGACATAGGATTTTCAAATTGATATCTTAAATGTATCTAAACACCAAGAACAGACCTGTAGCCACTGCAGCCAAAATTGAGGAGTTGGCAACTTGGCAACAATCGGCAACTTAGGATACGTGTCAATTTATTTTTCCACAGTCTTTGCATCTCAGTTGCTGAGGATTAAATTGGCATTTGTGTAATTTCATTTGAAATAAGGTGTCTGTACACTCTGACTACATCACGCCTTTTAAGCATGCGTCATCCTCAGCTCAGAAAAGATTAAGATGTGACAAAGTAAAACTTCCCCTGGGGGATTTTGGATTTATAGAGTGCAGACAGGTGTTGTGTACTCGATACTTTCACTGACATTCAAAAAAATGGTGCAGAGGATGAACTTATTAACACTGCAGCTGTCACACACTGAATTGATGGCATTATTTTAATGCATGCTGCAAATGTGTAGTATGATGGAGAGAGGTCATATGCTCTGAGAATGACAGCAACCCACTATGCAGAGCAGAGCTAGAAGAAAAATGTTCCCCTAAAAGAAATCCATGTACAGTTAATGCAAAAGTCTTTTACAGTTAATATGAATGCAAACAGCACATAGTTAACAGGCAACAAAGACTAATTCACTGTGCATATTAAGTGTACAAGAGAAACAAACTGCCAGGGCGTCAGCTTCAACAAGCGCTGTATCTTAATGATATCAAAGAGTAATCTCTGCAGATAACATTCAAAAAGTCATCACTTTGCCCCAGATACCAAATGCAGATGATCAAAGAAAACTTCTCTTTAGTGGGCCTGGAATCATTTAACAACACATGGCAATAATTGTTCTGTTTGTTCTGCCAGAATAGTTAAGCATGTTTTAGAAAACATCTGCAGTGATGGACAAAATATTATGGATATGGGTCATCCTCAAAAACATCTAAGATGATCTTGTTTTTTCCTATTTTCTATTATTTAAACAAATAGCAGAAATGACTCCATCCATACACTGACACATTCATTTATTCCTGGGGTCATAGAGGCATCAGAAGTGCAGAAATATCTTCTGCCTGTGCCCATTTTGGGGTTTTCTGGGTGGCACTGTGGTTCTCATCCAGGTTGGAGATTCCCCAAATTACCTGACCAGAAAGGCATCCAGGAGGCATCCTGTCACTCATGTAGGGCACTATCTCTATCACCTTTAACTTTAGTTAATGTCAAATTTAGTCACCTTTATTAAAAAGTTTAAATAAACCCTTGAATAGTTCGGCTTGCGCAAGCTGAAATGTTGCAGCAAGTATTTCTGAATGTCACAGCAAAACTTTGCCTAAAGATGATTACAGACTTTATGAAAGGAAAATAAAGCCGTGACTCATTTTTCAGCAGAAATACATGTCCTGAAGGACCGCTGAGGGTCTCTGGACACAGCGCACTGCCCATCAACAGTTTACAGGGTTCGAATAAAAGTTGCATAACCATTTTTACTGCTTGTTCATCCACCTCTCTGTGTTTTCCCTGTGTTATCAAGATATTATGCAAGCTAAACAAGCTTTATGGGCAATACTAGGTTTTATTGACCCATAAGCAGATTGCTATTACAATGCACAGTGACAGATGACAGCCAAACAGCTTTAGCTCAATTTACTTCTGTAATGGAGGATACTTTGGACCAAGGTCAAAACAGGATAGAGGCTACATTGAAGTCATCATTAAAAAGTGTATAGTTACAAAACTAAAGAACCCGAGACTTTTGTGGCTTACTTGGCAGTACCAGATTCAACTATTAGCAGATTTTTTTGCCAAGCCACAGCCCAGCTCTATATTACTTTAATTTACCTCAACCAGTAAGAGAACTAGGGTCATATTCAAACAGGGCTTCATTTACAGCTCATAAAAATGTCATTTTTAAAGTTCCTGTTTTCCTGTTTTCATTTGTTACTTATGAAAATTCAGAACTTTACATGTTTATAAATTCATGATGTAATAGAAGAAAAGTCCTTTCAAACTTGTCACTCTCCTTTAGTCCATACAGTGCAGTCCTGAGACAACCGTGATTTCAGAAAGTGTTCATCTGCTGTAGATAGTATTTTAAGCCTGTGACGTCTTCTTTCTGTCCTCCACTTGTCCAGTTTCCTCAGATTTTTTAAGGATGCACTGCGCAACATGCAGAGATATGCCAGGTTTTCAGCTAATAGTCTTTGGATGTCGTCGTCCTTGTTTCTGAGTTTTTTGGTCTTCTGATATCTTTTTCTTTTATTATTAGGATTTATGTCCACTTCTTGATTTCTTTATTGGTCACAATTTGAATTTTAGTTTTGACTAGCCTTTGCCTTTGTCTTTGTTTAGTTACTTCCTGTTTTATTTTGGAGTCCTGATCAATGGTCATGACAGTTATGTAAAAGTTAAAAATTGACCTCACAGCCCGTTGTTTGTCAGTGGTGCAGCTGAAGTCAGCTGAAACTGAAGAAGTCACTTGGATGAGTGATGAAGTATTTCTTCCACTGAAAATGCTACATGTGGATTTTGGTTTTCTTTTGGACTTTAAATCAGTCAAAATAAAACATTTTTGTTTTTCAGTATTATCTATATATCTATATCTATATATATATATATATATATATTATAGCCTTGTCTAGTCTTGAGTCCTCACCTTGCCGTTCATGACATTAGGAATAACCTTGTTAGTATAAAACAGTGATTTCATGTCTGTCAAACTGGGTTATTCTTGTCATTTTTCATAGATTCAGCTGAAGAAATGGGAACAAACTATTTATTTTTCAACAGGCTTCTAGTAACAAAAGTGCCTAAAAGTACTATTTAAAATCAGTTCTTTGCTACATTGTCTGTTACATGTTGCACTAGTTATTCCTGAATGATTCATAGGTTAGTATTGAGTGGCTTAACATACAAAAACAAAATGGCAAAAAAAAAAAAAAAACAACAGCTGCCAGATGCCAAAGAGCAAGGGACAAATTACCAGTCTGTAGCAAAAAGAAACACAACAAAAACATCAGTCTAAAAGTGGTCAGGAACAAGGACTGCACTGAGAATGAGAGTAAAAAAAAAACAGCTAATGTTCCAAGTAAAATTTTTAATAATCAAAACCACCAAAAAATAACAAGAAAGTCTGGCTCCGTGGAAGCAAAATATAAACGAAAAAGAGGGGTTGCTTAAGATCTTTCCCCAGTAGCAAATTAAGTGTTTGCTCATTCTTGACATTGCCAGATGTTAAATGTGATACAGCTTTGCTGCAGGAAATAGAGGGCAGGGCAGGAATTTGTGGTAATGTTTCACTGTGGGCAAAAGTCTCTACAAAAATGACCCAGAAACACTAATGTGGAGCTGCTCAAGCCCTTCAGGCTGATCTCTGTCACGTCATTGTCAAAGTCAGTCGAGCTTATGTCATAATATTAAATGCAATAAATACATATCGTCCTCTGTCTTCCTCATATTACAATGAAAGATTCAGTTTTTGTGTTTTTTGTCAGTATGGGATGTTAAACAAGAGCTACACTGAGTGGTGTGTAATTTGATTGAAAAACCCTCACAAACATCCTTGAATACCAACTCAGGCTTTTACACTGATTATAATCAGACGGTTTTCATGGCTCTTCACTGGATCAGATAATAAGACGTCCAACCTAATTTCTGGGTCACACGATCTAAAAATACTAGACAAGATGCTTTGAGTGTGACATTTAATTGTAATAGAGTCGGAAAGACTCGTTTTTCACAATGGATTTAAAAAATACTGTCAATAGAAAATTGTACTTAGTAGTCAGTATAATCTTTTAATAATATAAGTTTATATATGGTAGTGATAGGATGTGCGATCCTTAATAGTCTGCAAAAGCTTTGCGTGCATTCCAGAGTGCTCTGGCGTTCACACCCAGACCAGCAGGTTAAGGGAAGTCGGTTATGGGGTCACACTCTGACACACACACACACACATACATGTACACCTCCACATTCCAATGTAAGGAACAAACGCCCACTAAAGTATAAATAAAGACCAGGGCAGTCTCAGAGTTGCGAGTCTCTGAGCCTCACTCTTGTGCGAGCGCTCTGGTGGCTGCCCTTGCTAGCAAGAGAACTGTGTGTTTCTCCTCTCTGATTCTCAGCTGAAGAAGTGTTTTAGAATACATCTCTTAATGTTGAAGTAGCACATAAGCAGCATTCATGCAATCCATGTTTATTGGCTTTAGTTTCATTTATTTTTTTAGCAGAGAAACTGCTTGTTGCTTTAGCCATGATGAGAACAAGACTGACTCACAAAACAAATATTTTCAACTTCCCTCCTACACTGTCGGCAGGTTTACATGAGTGTCTTTCACTGAAATGTCTACACATTGGATGTATTTGTGTACACATTAAATGTTGTGCATGAATTATAATAATACATTTATTCATATAGCACCTTCAAAAACAGAGTTTGTTTGGCTATTTTGACGCACAAGCGAAAGCAGAAAATATCAACATAAAGCAAGATCACACTAAACAGCCAAGAAAGCCAATAATATATATACTGACCAGCCACTTTTCATTTGTTAAACCTGTAGTAAATGTCAAACCTAAATATCACCCATCTCAGTAAACGTAGGCATGCAGACATGTTCAAGACTAGCCTGCCAAAGAAATTGCTGATCTGCTGGGATTTGCCCTCACAACCAGAAACCATCGTTTACTGAGAATTATCCAGGGAGCAGCAGCTCTGTGGGTGATATTGCCTTGTTGATGTCAGAGGTCAGACATTGATGTTGTTTTGAGTTGATAGGAAGGCAACAATAAATTAAATAACTACTCATTACAATCAAGATTTGTAGAAGAGCATCTCTGAATGCACAACGCATTAAGCTTTGAAGCAGACAGGCTACAGCAGCAGAAGACCACACCAGCTGCCATCCCTGTCAACTGAGAACTAGAAACTGAGGCTATAATTTACACAGGTTCACCAAAATTGCAGAATAGAAGATGTTGCCTGACAGACGATTTTCTGCCACAGTCTTTGGTGGCATCAGTATTTGGCGTTCAGGTTGGTTTAATGGTGTAGGGGAAATTTTCTTGGAACACTTTGCACCATATCAGCTGAGTTTGCCTAATTCTGTTTTGCTGACCATGTAAGCCAATTTATCGCCAGAGTTTATGCATCTTCTGATGGGTGCCTTCAGCAGGATTACAAAGCTGTCATAGTCTGGGTCGTTGTGATGTTTGGAGTGTGTTTTTACCTGCCTCTGAGTCCAGATTGAGCTGGGTTCTCCTCTCTTTGGGGCAGAGCCAGCATCCAGCTCTTGCCAAACACACCTGTGCTCCATCAAGATGCAATTAAGCGCCTCCACTTGTCACCAGATTGTCTGCTACCTTCCAGTGGTAAAGTGACTCCCTGATGTTGTTGTTATCTTGATTTTTTTCAGCACTAAGCTTATTTTCCTGTTTTCAGTATACTCCGCCCAGGAATCAAAGTAACCCTGCTCTTCTGACCCCTAGTGAACCCCTGGTGCTTCTAATCCTTTTTTCTCAATGAAGTTCTTGTACAAAGTAAAGCGAGTCTGCATTTGAGTCCCGAATTTTGGTACAGCCAGCTCGGCCCCTGACAAAAGCTCAAAACTTCTGTTTTCCTGAACATCACAATGAGTTCATTGTACTGAAATGGCCTCAAGAGTCACAAGATCTCAATCCAATAGACCACCCACTGAATGTGGTGGAATGGGAGATTCATATCATGGATGTGCAGCCAACATATCTGCAGGAACAGTGTGATACTATCATTTCAACATGGAGCAACATCTCTGAGGAATGTTCCCATCACCCTGTCAAATGCATGCTGTGAAGAATTAAGGAAGTTCTGATGGTGAAATGAGGTCCCAGCTGATAAGGTGTAGTACTAACTTTATTACTGCATTAGGTAAACCTCCATCTAAGTGCTCATCAAGTTCAGGATCACAGGCTACACAAATGCAACAGTGCTGATCACTACACAGCTGTGTTGCCCTATTAAACCGTATACCTTCGACTCATCAAGCACAGCTTTGTAACCTTGGAGCAGCTAGCTATTCATTAAAATCACAGGAACCTTTGCTTTCATATTCTCTGATGTTCCAGCCTAAGAGACACTCTGTGATCCCTTTACATTACCCAGTGTTATATCATAGGCTTTTTCTTATTCCAGCACACTGTGCTCTGAATGTCTGTCAGGTTTTGAAGTCATGTTCAAAGCTAATGGATCCCAGAGCACCATAGAGGTGTTGCATCTCAAAAATATATTCACATCAGGTAGTTATAGTGTCAGTAAATCATGGCATTGGCTTGTTAAACAATCAGTAGCAGTGGGCAGTGAAGCACTATGTTATTGCGTTGTGTACTGACTACCCCCATATCTCATGAATGCCAGAGTCCTTCTGTCAACATGACAATGACAATCCTTCCAAAGGTGTGGTAATTGTTGGATGGCCAAGAAACACACGATTTTAGTTTCTCATTCAGTGAGTCAATAACGGTTTGGTTTACAGCAGTATGTTTCTGATAAACAGTCCAATGTGTGTGCTTGTCTGTGTGTTAAACTATGCAAAAATAACAGAATTGGATTTGTTGACAACCCGAGGTGATAAAAAATGTTTAAAAAGACAATGTAAAGAAACCTTTCACTCTATCAAATGAATACATTACTTTCACACTGACAGCCTGTTGAAAAAAATATATCAGCCTTCCTCATCTTGAATAGCATGCACTTGAACCTGCTGCACAGCTGGTAGAAATGACAGTCATGCCATTATTAATGGGTTTGTCTACATTTCAGTGCTAAATTATTAGCAAATTGCACATATACAAACCAATGTGTGACCCAATGACTGGGTCATTTTAACACCCTCTGTTGCAGATTTATGAGTATGCTTGGGATCATTTTCCTGTTTAATGTCCTACTTCTAGGCAAGCTTTAGCTGCTGGAAAGATGACCTCAGATTTGAATACTTTGGTATACAGATCTGTTCATGGTCAACTCAGTGAATGCAAGGTGCTGAAGTAATGTGGCTGCAAAACAAGCCAAACTCCTCTCTCCTTGGTATGAAATGTTATTGCTTCGTCTGGTTTTCATCAAACATTCAAACATCTCCACTTTGGCCTTGTTTATCCAACAGACATTGTTCTAGAGGTCTTGTTGTTTATCCAGATGTAACTTTGCCATATTTATTTTAGACAGAAGAGGCTTTCTTCTGGCAAGTCCTTCCAAAAGGCATGTCCTTACTTTCTATGGAAGCATTAATGGTGTACTGAGCAGTAAAAACTTTCTTTCTAATTAAGGCAGAAAACAGTAATTCTGTCAGGATCAGAGGGAGCGTCTGGCTTCCACTGCCTTCCTGTGTCTACCTCTGACCGCCTTCTGGGCGGAGCCCTGTTCCCTCAACTGCCCTACTTACCTCTCATCCATTGGCGACAATCAGAAAGGCTGTATTTAAGACCAGCGCAGTCTTCTATTCTCCACCAGTTTGTCAGCTAACTCGTGGTGGTTTTCATTGCTACTTGTTTTCGTGTTCATGCTCTGTACTTACCTTGATTTCCTTGTGCCTCCAGTTTCTTCATGATATCACTGCTTTACTCCCCTGCAGCTCAATAACCTGGTCTCCTTGGCAAGATTCTCCACACCTCTCTGCAACCCACTCACTGGAATTAAAACTGCTTTTACCTGCTTGTCCCCCTGCCTGTCATCTCTTCTGTATTATGAGGAAAACAAGGTTGGAACAAGAGTCACTCACTCACCTCTCGAATGCTCACTCGGCTGCCCTCCTCAGAGCCTCACAACCTCCGCCTGCAAGCCTGCAGAATCAGTATTCCTCTCTCCTCCCTGCATTAACTCCTCACTCTCATAACCTGACCTAGCTCTCGCTGTTCCAGTGCCTCCCCGATAGAGACTCCCCACTATGTGCCCTCATCTTGCCATTTCTAATCTGTGTTCACAACAAAGCTTGTTTAAATCTTATCGGTGTTCCACTTGGTGTCTGTATTTGGATCCACATCCATGTACCGGCCTCCAGTGACAAATTCACAATGTAAACCCATTACGATGGCATTTTCTGTGGTCATGAAGTTTACTTCATCTTCTTACAGTCTGATTTTTTACTGAAACCACAGACGTTACCTTTGATGTCGATTCAAAACAATACAGGGTTAAGGCACTTCCAGAAACAGATGCTGCATCCATCTTTTATTCATGTATCCTGAACATATTTTAGTTTGTCCTAAAGACAGACCGGAGGGACACATGTGGCCAGGCTCTGTCCAAAGGAAACATCCTCTCGACTGCAAGACCCAAGAAAGTCAATGTGCTCAACCCCTAAAAAATAATCCCCCTTTCAATTTCAGCTTTTGTGCAGCTTCATCAAATGAAACGTATGTTAATTAGTGAGCTATCCAAGTGTTGATAGGTGAATTTAGATGGTACCTTCATTTACAAACACACCATCTGTTTCCCTGTGGCTTTAATTTGATTATATTACATAACTCACAACAAGAAAGCCAATTTATGTCTTTGCATAAATATCAAACTATCTCTTCAAAATGAAAATGAAATATTTAAAAAAAATTGAGAAGCTAGAAAGATATTCGAAGACAACTTAATGTATTGCTGCTGTAATTATTCTCCTCATACATTTCCCTGCTCCTTTTACCTTCCTCTTCTTCCTCCTCCTTTCAGCTAAGTGGTATTATCTGTTTGGCATGAGTTCAACGATTTAAAAATACCAAAGGGGGTTTTTTTTGTTTGATTTTTATGGGAATCTCTGCAGAATTACAAGTAGTCTTGGTGTGCAGACACAAACACGACCGCATGTCTTTATTATCTGTCCTCAGATAAATACTGTCATGGTACGTCAGTCCTCGCCGGTCGATCTATTTTTGTTATGTTCTCTCCCAGTCCCCTGCTTCCTTCTATGTGGGTATGTGTGTGTGAGTGTGTGTGGCCTGTGTGCTGGTTTACAGGCAACACCAGGCCTAAGGAGTTCCCTCGCTGAAGCCAGCCATATCTTCCACCAATCAAGATTCACGAGCTGCAGCTGATGATCCTCGTCAGCAGTCTAACAGAGTGGCTGGACTTCAGTTGACGCTGGAGTGACATCGTCAGCACAGCCCCGGCTCTGAGGTGTCTTTATCCCTCGTCCTGGAGAAACGTTAATCTAATCGTCACATCTTGTTTTGTTAGGAACCTGGGAAAGAAAGTTTGGCGGGAGCAGAGCACACCTGTAAATATTGTGTGTGGGATTTCACCACATACCACTGACCAAGAGCACTGCACAGGAGTCAGGAGTAACCACGAACAGAGTCACGACTTTGGAACAGTTTGCTTTTCAAGTCTCACTGTTCTTTTCACTCTTTGTGGAAAAGAAAGTGTACAGACACTTTGTATATACTTGTATCGACTTCCGCTTACTAAACAAAATCACAGTTAAAAATAAGTACCCTCTGCCCTGTTGTCCTCAGCCTTGGAGTTACTGCAGGGGACACCATTTTCACCAAACTTGAGCTTTGCAACGCGTACCATCTGGTTGCTTACCATCTGGTTGCGGAGGTTTTCCAGGCTCCGGTGAACGACATTTTGAGGGACTTCATGAATCACTTTGTTTTTGTTTACCTTGGCAACTTTCTGATGTTTCCGAAGACCCTGTCCGGTCATGAGAATCCTGTTTGCTTTGTTCTTCAGTGGCTACTAGAGAAACCTCTGTTTGTAAAAGGTGAGAAATGCAAGTTCCACATTTGTTGGTTTCATTGTAGAACAGGAGCAGCTCCGGGCGGAGATGGCCGAGATTAAGGCTGTGGTGGAGTGGCCCGAACCCCAGATTGCAGATTGAGTAACCACAAACTGAGCCACAACTTTTTTGAACTGTTTATTTTTTACCCTTCACTTCTCACTGTAAATAAATTCACTGCCTCTAACCAGGAAGTCCTGTGTTTGGGTCCTGTTCTTGCCTTCCACCTGACAAATACTCTCCAATCACACAGTCACAGAATATAAGCAGCTTTATCCATGTTGTTCAGTGTAAGACTGCTTCTCTCTTCTTATATACACAATAACAATATCAGTAGTGTTCAAAAATGCACAAAAGTGGGAATTTCTAACCCACAGCCACTGAATTACATCATAATACAATCAAAACTGTTGAGTCAGATGCAAGGGAAACAAAAAAAACCCCACAAAACAAACAGGTGGGTGTTTTTCATGGATGGATGCATATTTTTGGTCAGGAATTTTTCCAAGTACTAAGATTCACTTCCAGTGCCACCACACAGGATTCCTATCAGGGAGATAATGAGTGGTGACAGTGGAGGAGGAGAGAGAGGGAGCGAGAGAGAGAGGGCAGTAATGCTTTTACGAGCAACACCCCCACACACTTTCACACATACGCTGCATGCAACATCAGATCCTCAGCCACTCCGTGTGTGGATCTGTTCGCAAAGGGCTCGGAGTGTCAAGATGCCTTCTTTCAGCTGGCTGCTGGCTCTGTATCTTGCAGCACTAACAGGTAAAAAAAAGTTCCTCTTTATCCTCTTTGATTAAGATCTGCTCTCTGTGTGAAGACTTTTATTGAGCCACTGTGGCGATCAATATTTCTCTTTGTTTACAGTACAGAAACTGTCAAGTGGCGAACAGCTCACATGTAGGAGCTGCTGTTATAGGGACAGTTACAGTCTGCATGTACATACACTGCATGATTTAAGCACTTAGACCATTTAAAGAAGACTTGCATTTAAAGAAGTATATGCATTCTCCTCTGTCTGTGCCGGGTGGTTTTACTTGTCTGTATTTCTTTGCACAAAATTTGACTGCATAAACTCTGCGGAGCGGTTTTTGATCAGCAGTAACTTGGACATGACAGAATGGAGTATCTTGATTGATTGCACTTCTCTTGCTGGATGAACTGTGGTTAATGGGATTGATATAAACTCTGTGTGTCCAGTCTGACTCTTGTCCTCAAAGCCTTGAGTCACTTTGGTCCCGCAGATTGCTGTGACCTTCAGATTGTCCGAATAGATTTGGTACAATAAGCCCCTTTTAAAGGGAAAGATTACTTTAGACTAATCCAAAAACGTGCCTGCATAGCTCAATTCAGTCACTTGTATCACTTTTCCAAGGTCTTTTACCTCTGTGTGCATGCAATTTCAGGAAACACTGATGGTGCTGTTGCACGAGAATCAACTGAGAGGAACTGCTCTTTGACCCCACCGGTAAGATTAGCTTGTCAACTGAATGTCTATATAAGGGGATACTGTTGATTTCTTTGCTAAAATTACACAAAGGAAGCTGAAAATAAAGCTGAAGTCAAAGATGTGACTGATCCATATGGAGGAGTAGAGGCAGGCTGAATAACAGACCAAACCAGGGTCCAAAATATCTGGAAGCTTGTTTTTCACACCAATAACAATTGAACAAATGATTTTACTCAGCAAAAACTAAACATCAACTTAAACACTAACTAAAACTTCCAATCCCAGAGATCAGGACATGTTGCATGAGATTTGTGCACGTAGTTAATGATTGCAGCACATGGACTGCAGTTAATGATTATGGAGGGAAATACAGAGATGGATGAATCAGCAGCTCCTCGAGTTTTTATTCAATCTGAAGATTTTTACTCTTGCTGTGTGTGTGTGTGTGTGTGTTTTGTAGTACCTCCCCAGCACAGCAGTAAACACCTCTCTCCAGCTGGAGGAGCTACGAGTGCAAATGCGTGCCATGAATATTTCTGCCTACATTATCCCTGCCACCGATGCTCACCTGGTACACATGCTGTCCATCATAATTATGTCATCTGAGATTAAAGCTCGTGTGTGTTTGTTGTGTTTGAGTTTGTGTATGCTTTTTTCCATTAGAGTGAATACATTGCACCACGTGACGCCAGGTTGGCCTTCATGACTGGTTTCACTGGTTCTGCAGGTACAATCCTTTTCTGTCTCGTCCTCCTCCTCCCCATGACTCACTCCCGACATCTTCGGTCACGCAGCTCCTCTGCTTTCATCCCACATCCTCGCCATACATCTCGCTCCTCATTCATTTGTTTTCCCTGCTTTCACTTGCTGCACGACAGCATGTCCTCAAATGTAGGCACTCGCCCTCGCAGTGGAACTTCCCTATGAAATGATGAGCTCTGTTTTCACGCTTTAACTGTGAAAGAATAAGAAATGGTAAATGGCCTGTATTTATATAGCGCTTTTACTAGTCCCTAAGGACCCCAAAGCACTTTACATATCCAGTCATCCACCCATTCACACACACATTCACACACTGGTGATGGCAAGCTACATTGTAGCCACAGCCACCCTGGGGCGCACTGACAGAGGCGAGGCTGCCGGACACTGGCGCCACCGGGCCCTCTGACCACCACCAGTAGGCGGGTGAAGTGTCTCGCCCAAGGACACAACGACCGAGACTGTCCAAGCCGGGGCTCGAACCGGCAACCTTCCGATTACAAGGCGAACTCCCAACTCTTGAGCCACGATCGCCACAGAAAGTGACAAGAAAGCAGATGACAGTTCAGTAGAGCGCTGATTACACTCCATCAAACCTATGTGAAACTCTATTATGAGAAGCCATATTGTCTGGGTTTTTATTAAGATTCATTGATGGGTATTTGTGATGTGAGGGTGCACCAGTGGAATGATAATGTAAACCCTGATTATATATCCGCACCACATTACCGGACTGTTATCACTGTTTCTTGCTCACCCTCTCATTCAATCACACATACATCTTTTAAATTCAGATTAGCTGTCCAGTCACACACTGAGTCAACTCTGACATTTATAGTCATTTGTAATTCACTGTTGCTGCTGCCCTCTCTATAACGCAGCTGTTTTCCTGCCTCTCCTCAGGCACTGCTGTAGTTACCCTGAACAAGGCCGCTCTGTGGACAGATAGCCGCTACTGGGTTCAAGCTGAGAGACAGATGGACTGCAACTGGGAGCTGGAAAAAGATGGTAGGAGTGGTCCTATTTTGCTTACTTGTTATGACAACACAGCAACCATTCGATTCCAGTTAAATGTTTCCTTTTTTAAAAACCATTATAGCAGATTTAATATCAATAAACATCGCTCATTAACAAAAATCTTTAACACCAAAGCAAAAATTAAGACACTGCAACTAATGGGACTTATTACTTTTTTTTATAGCTTTTCATGACAGCCAATGTCATTCAAGGATTGCAGAAAAAAGAGGCCTGTAAAGGGCCACATACACTCACCCACCACCAGCCACTTCATTAGGTACATCTGTTCATCAGTGCGTTAATGAAAATATCTAGTCATCCAATAACATGACACCATTGGCTTTAATCACCCAAGCATGGTCAAGACAACTTGATTCAAGTGACATTGAGTGTGGCATCGTTGTTGGTATCAGACAGGCTTGTGTTGGTATTTCAGAAAGTCCTGATCACACCAAACACATCAAAGCTTGAAGCAGATGAACTATAGTAGCAAAAGATCACACCAGCTGTTCACTCCTATGATCTGAGAACAAGAGACTGAGGCTCAGCAATTTACACCAGCTTCACAAAATTGGACAATGGATGATTGGAAAAATCTCTGTTGGTTTGCTGAGTCTCAACTTCTGCTAAGACATTCAGATGAATTGTTGTATCTGTTTCTCATATTACTTCTTTTCTTAAAAGGCTATGGTGGGGTTATGTGATATCTTCCTCTACTGCTGTGTATATGATACACATAATAAATATACTTACATTACAGCCATGTATGTATTAATCCACAGCTGCAAGTGCTCAGGATTTGCATTCCTGGTCGGGGAAACATTTGCTGAAACAGTTTTAGGAAATTACTGAGCAACAAATGCTTCTTAGGCTGCAACACAGAGAGAGGTAGGGGAGGCTGAAAAGTACTGTCAGGCAAATACGGGAAAACACATTAAATGCATGGCTCTGAATGTTGATCTGACCTCTGCTCTTCAGATAAGCAGCTTTAAAATTCAAATTCAGGAAGGATTTGCTAATATTAAGTATTACAATGAAAGGAGTTTATTCTTTACAGGAAAAATTCAGAAAACAATTCCTGCAGAGGTTCAAAGTTCAGGTGGGATTAAAAAAAAACAGCAACAAAAAAACCCAACAGCTGCAAAAACTGACCACTTTTTAGTGGGGTATTTCCAAATATCTGACTTGCATAGGCCCATCCACTGTTGCAAATGCTGTTAACCACATAATTCAATTGCACTGCAATAACTTAAGAGTGTTTTAAACATCATCATCAAGTCAAGTGAGCTTTCTAGATGGACCTTCACCCCAAAGAACCCCTTCTAACACCGACATTGAACCAGTTCGATTGGTCAAAGTTTGCTTTCAATGTTACAATGTATCATTTCATTGATAGAAACTGTATTTTCTGATTAACATTATTTGTGCTCATTTTATTTTATATTCTTTTATAAACCCAAAAGTTGGTTTTAAAATTGCTACAATGTTTTCCACCTTCTGCATCATTTTCTCAAATAACCTGACTGCGGTCTGTCATGTGTGATGCTCTGTAGTGTCCATCAGCAGTGTGGCAGAGTGGCTTATCTCAGAAGTGCCAAAGGGTGACGAGATCGGCTTTGATCCCTTCCTCTTCTCTCTCAGTGAGTCTCACGTTTCTTCCCCACCTGTCAGTCTGGCTTAACATCAATAAAGTGCTCACCTAAGTAGATGGGAAAATTATTGACAAAGCCTCCAGACGCCATGCAGACTGTTTACTTGTGATTGATTCGGTTCAGCGTGTGTAATCATCTGCAGTTTCCTCCATTAGAAACGCAGGGAGACTACAACATCAATCTGGACTCGAGCGATCGCAGCCTCAAGTCCATCACAGAGAACCTGGTCGACAAAGTGTGGAAGGAAAGACCGTCGGTCCCGCCTGACAACCTCACCCGCCTGCCTGACCGAGTCATACGTAGGTTTCCTTTATGTGAACGTGTGTTTACGATTGTACTGAGCACACATCTTTCAGTCTGTTGGTCTACCTGTGTGTGGTCCTTTTTATCTGTGTGCTGATAAATACCTGCAAACTGGACAGAGTGCAATAAGCCGCTCGCAAAACAGAGCCATAAATAGCATGTCGATGGTTTTACAATAGGCTGATGGATCAAATACCAACTTAGACTGGATGAGCATATTGTCCAGTTTATGGTCAGAATAGGCACATTGAATAAATGGAGAGCACCATAAACCTAATGGACTGTATGTGACTACAAGCTGCACAAAAAAGAAATCCATATAGCATGCAAATATTGTCTCATAGTTTAGACATGAAAGCTCGTTCTTCTGCTTGGCTAACTGTCTGGAAGAAGTCCATTAAGTAATGAGAAGCTTGCACGTCAGAGTAAAGGACCTATTTACTAGAAAGGCCTTGGAGTAGCCAAAGCATTATATTTGAAAGATCCATCAATCCATTTTCTTCCGTATTTCCAGCTTAGCATCACGGTTGAGCTGGAGGCATTCCCACCTGTCATAGGGTATGATGAGGGGTACACCCTGAACTGATCACCAATCTATCGCAAGATTAACAAATAGAGACAGGTGCTGCTGATCTACAATTCTAGTAAAACATTTAAGAGCTACAAGTGGAGCACTGAAAGCAATTTATTGATTTAAGATCATAGTAGTTAGTTGCTATAGGAAATAAAGTGAAGTTTTATGTCTGAAAAGCACAGAATACCTCATAAACCTTTGCTTTTGAGATCTGTTTAGAGTTACCAAAGATGCTGTTTCGCCATGAGACTGGTTACTCCCACAGATGGGTCACAATGTGTTGGATGCAACCCCATCAGTGGTATTCGGCCTAGATTCCGCAAGGTTTTGAAAAGACCAACAAGCCCCTGGATGATTTTGTAAAGAGAAATTGTCTACTTCTTCTAAACAGTGGAAACTGTTTGGATGGGATAGGATTTTTTTTCTCCCCATTCAGTGATTCAGTTTGTGTTGCTGTACCCTGGTTTAGTGCATCTGCATTTGTCCTTATTGACTTTGTCCAGCTCTCCACAAATTTCTCACCTTTCTGTGTAAGTCATTTCAAATGCTGTGCAAAGTAGACTTGAATTTCTGACAGAATTTCAGTAAGTTAGCAGGTCTTTTACGTCTGTTAACAAGACATTTTTGTCACTTACAAGCAGCGGAAGGAACTGCAAAAACAACTCTGGCATGCCATTAACTTCCTAATAGAGAAGGTGATCTGGTTAGCTGTTAGGTTTATATGGTTGATTGTCATTTATGCTTAGAAATATTCACTCATATATGCTTGGTTTTATTATCGATTGCATAATAATGGAGGTTTGATCCGTAGTAGTCTGTGGAGACTCTGTGCGCCTCCCAGAGCACTCTGGCATGCACACACAACTTAAGGTCAGGAGAAAGGTTATATCTTCTCTTACTGATTTATGGTATAGCAAACACAAGTATATCTGTTTTAGTCTAAGTGCCTTTTGTTTAGATGAACTGCTGGACTTCCAGACCAGCAGGATTAGGGAAGTCGTTTATGTGGTCACATCTTGACCCCCCCCCCCCCCCCCCCCCCCCCCCCCCCCCACACACACACACACACACACACACACACACACAGATTAAATTCTCATAGTAATAAACACCCAGATATTTACTGTGTGAACGAGCAGTGTGACGATAATCTGTATTGATTGTTTGACCTAAAAATGAAATACTGTTAAACTGTTAATAATCAAGAGTTGTGGTTAAAGACGTTCTGTTCGAACTATTTTGGCATTATTTGCTAATAATAACATTTGTTTTGTTTAAACCACATTATTTGTGAAGTGAAAATGTTAGAATCCCAGTATGAACAATTAAGTGTTATTTTTCTTCACATGCCCTACTCTCTACAAACTCACTTTGAGCAAAAAGCACTCAGACAAGTCCAAGTTAAAATTGTAGCAAGCAAGTGCTTTCTATATAACATTCAAACATATTCCTACTCCAGTGGATGCATCAGAGAGCGACGTGGGCTTAGTATCTTCTAGATTGAACCATCTACCTTCCAATTAGCAAACGGCCTGCTCTACCTCCTGAGCTACAGCCACTCTTCGAGGATGGACAAAAGCACACTGTACGACAAATTAGCATCAAATGTGTCTCACTGGATGCAAATGAAAATTAAATATGTATATTTGTAGAGAGGACCTGGCAGGAGAAAGTGGAGCACATACGAACTCAGATGGGGGACAATCCATACAAGCCCACAGGCCTCCTGCTTTCAGCGCTGGATGAAACGGCTTGTAAGTAACTGCAATCTTATATATCTTATAATTCTGTTCAGAAATGCCTTAGTTAATTGTGGTGCATATTTATATTGAGCTACAACTGGATCACTGAGAAAAGCACCTGAGGCATATCCTGCTCTAATGCATTCATTGCAGGTCTTAGACGCTCTTCACCACCACGAGGGCAGAATTTAAATTCCCCCCATTTGATTCAAGCTTATTTGAATGTCCAGAACTACATTCCCCTATTCAGCATGACAAGAAGGAAATATCAGTTCATTTTAAAGTCCCCCTGAATAGCTTTCCTTATTGCTCTTTTACTTGCCCAACATCCTGTCCCAACAAGCTACTCAGCTGCTGCATATAAATTAACCTGAAAATGTCTCAGATCTGTTTTAGATGTGTTTGTGGTCCTAACTGTTCAGTACCAGTAACAACATGCTGCCTACCAGTGACATGCAGCTGCACTGCATATTTGTTTGCTTCAGGCCTTGTTTTCTACAGTGTAACAGCACAGCAGTCAGTAGAAAACTGACTTTTTTTTTCTCATTTCTAATTAATTAATTTCTTTAATTTAAAAACCTATGAAACACTACTAATATCGTGATTAAAATAAGGGTTCACTAAAGATGATTTGATTGCATTTTAAGTAATATCCTTACCTTTAGAGGATCTACAAATATTAAAAAAGACACATAGCAAGGATACCTTTGTCTAAAAGTATTTAAATAAATAATAAATAATAATAAATAATTACTATAATAATAAATAATTACTGTTGCTAAATAAATGTATTTGTTTTTCTGTCACATTCGTAGACTCTAAAAAAGCTTTTTTCACTTCCATTAATGTTCTTAAAGTATTGCTAAAGTACAATAGTTTATTTTAGCAGTTTTTGTGTTTTAAATACTTAATCTTCCCGTATGAACTAATGGTGAAGAAGTTTTAAGTTCTAAGAAGTTTTAACTTGTCGGTGTATTGGGCTGATCAGATATCAACTGAAGTTAAACTAGGGCCAGGGCCTGTCTTTCACGTCATGACATGTACCAATATGAAGCAAGTCAGTGTAACCTTTATTGGATGGACAACCAGCCAAGTAATCCATCCATTAGGGCTGGGTGATATGACCACAAATCACTCAATGTACTGGCAGACCATTGGGATCTCAGGTAGCATGTCTACTTGCAGAGAGCACCTATTGCCTGATGGAGGCAGTGTCGAAAGTAAGCCGGCAACACGTTTTTGATTCTGGAGAACTCCAGTGTGGCTCTCTTTCCTGTTTCAATGGACACAAGCACAATAAAATACAGATGAGCTATTTTTGCCACTTGTTTCTCAATTATGACCCAAAATGAGTGACTGAGCACAAAACCTCATCAGGAGAGTCAGCTATCGCCCCCTGCTGGCAATCAAAAGAATGCAGTTTTAAGGTACATAAACTTTATTTTCCATCTTCCGATCTGGAAGCCATGTCCATCTTTTATACTGTCTAAAGCTACCACTGGGTACAAAATCTTCACCCCACTAATGAACATGTTAACTTTAAAGAAAGTAATTGCAAAAAAAGAATCCTTTAAGATAAAGAATATTAGGATTAAAAAAGAAATCACTTAGAAACGTATTCAAACAATTTCTCTATATGTCAGCCTAAAATCACTCCTCCAGCTCCATCACTCCACACAGGTTAAATGATGTGATTGAATCGGAAATAAGCAAGATTTCTGCAGACTGAATTATACAAAGGCAGTCTACCCACAAACCAACACAGGAAGGGTACCATTCGGAAGACTGTTCGTGACTCCTACTTGAATTAGAGCCTGTTTTGAAATAGCAGCTACACAGAGAGAGTCGCGTAAGTCTCACAATAGATGCAAAGAGCGCTTCATGGCCCAAATTGATCCCAGTGAGGAAATAAATGAACTTGCTGACAGTGAGATGTTTTCTTTGTTTGTTTTTAGGGCTTTTCAACATGCGTGGCAATGACATCCCGTACAACCCTTTCTTCTACTCCTACACTCTACTCACAATGGATGAGATCTGGTAGGTTCATTTTTTTAGACACTACACTTCACCGAATAAAAATCGTTTTGTATTTCCTTATTTCCTATAATTCCCATCACAAATACCAGCTGCAAACCTATTATCAGTGGTTTATATATTATGTAAAAGGATATGCAGTATTTATTTCCCTTCACGTCATGTAACAGGCTCTTTCTCCACGTGGAGCGGGTGACTGAAGAGTTGAAGGTGTACTTGAATGCCTCTTGTGAAGGGGCCCTCTGTGTGCAGCTAAAAGGTTATGATACCATCCTCGATCATCTGAAGAACTATGTGACCAGGCCTGGGGTTAAGGTGTGGATCGGTACAGAGTACACAAACTACGCTCTTTATGAGGTCATTACACCACAGGTATGCAGACCTTTTATTTCCTTTTATGTGTTGCACAGCATAATTATGCCCACCGTGATAGTTTTTTATTTATTTATTTTTTATGTCTAACAATCTGTTTGCACTGCTGTTCTCGATGGAAGAGCTGTTGTAAATTATAAAGCTGCACTAATCAATTCTTTGGATCAAATGACTGTTTGTCTAATGCGTAATATACTGAAGAGAACACAGATTCATATTTTCCCAGTAAAACTGTAAAAAATAAACTAATGCATCTATTTTATTTTTTATTTTTTTGTCTGCCTACACTTATGGTGTCAAGGGCTCAAACCTGTCACAGCTCAGATAGGATGATAGTCTGTGACAGGGCTCCTTCTAAATTTACAGTGTGCTTAACTGAAAATATTGGACAGATGACCTATAAAATAAAACTGCAAAGGTTTATTGCTTTATGCTCATTGTAAAGTTGATGGCCACAGACTTCAAGCTTTAAAAAGTTGAGGAAGGACTAGCACTTCCTGAGCTATGAGAATCAGAATCAGAATCAGAATCAGAATACTTTATTGATCCCTGGGGGAAATTATTTTTTGTTACAGTGCTCCATTTTAAACCAACATTAAGACAAGACAGACAATACGCTAACTAAGAATAGTACAATATATACATATATATATACATACATACATACATAAACATACATAAACATAAATGAGAAAGATAATGCTGCAGACATAGTGTCTAGTTTTCACACACAATGTGTTAGTGCGCACTCTTTGATGGATGATCATTTGAGCTCCTTCCCAGGACAGCTCCAGCCACTCTCACACTCTCAGCCATCTCAGACTCCTTTCCACACACCAGCGCACTACTGCGTAAAATATCCTCCTGAGAACCGAGGGGGAAATAAATCTTCCCATTGACGTTTTTTGTGATTTCTTTTCTCTTTGGAGCTAAAAGAGGCCACCCAAGAGGCCAACACATGCGATATCAATGGAAAGCCCAGGATGTCCTCTATTTAATACATCGGGACTTGGTAGAGTAGCTCAAATAAATCAAAAGATACAGACTAAAAACAAATATCCATGTTCTCATGACAATGACAATAAAGTTTCTGATTCTGATTCTGATTCTGATAGATGAATGGGCTTGTTCTCAGGACCTGATTAGATCATTGCTGTCAGCTGTCCTCACCTGGCACTGCCAGAGCCACGAACCACTTCCCGCCACCACGTAGCAAAATTGAATTAACCCAGGGAGCCGTATGGCTTAACCTACAGCCCCCCTCACGAATTAGAAAGGAAGTCAGCTCCAGCAATCTGCACCTCCCAACCTATGGACCACTACTAGGTGGTTACTAGCAGTTAATCCAAGCATTGGCATCTTTCATGTTATGAAACCACTGCAGTGGGGCGTGGAATGAGCAGAGGGTGAATGGGCATCCCAGGAGGTAATAACGAACAGAGTCAACCCCCCATTGGATTGCCAGGCACTCTTTTTTGGGGGTTGATGCCAATATATTCAAGTGGGACTTCTGTTAACAATGAGAGGCACAAAAGGCTTCCTTGTTTAAAAACTTTTGGAAAAGCAAAAAATACGTCTTTAGGGGGGAAAGAGGCACAAAGGGCACTGACATGCGAGTGCTGTGGCCTCGAACATGTTAAGCAAGAATTATTTGTCATGTTATTTGCATTGGCTGCATGGGCTGTGGGTCTGACATGGAGCGTTGGAGTAGTTGGTTGCCAGTGTAGCACTTCCTGGGCTATGGGAAACCCTATCAGAACACGACACACAAAGTGTTTGCTTTATTGCGAACACTTTGATAGGTGATCGCATTTGAGCTCTTTCCCTGGACCGCTCGAACCACTCTGCTGCTACCTCAAACTAATGTGGCAAAGGGTGAAGGCAGGATCCTATCCTTAAATTTAGTGACTCAGGAGCCATCAGAACAGTGACAACCACTTCCTTCGTCAGTCACGGACATACTTGAACTCCATCGCTTGGAGCAACCAGTTCCTGACCCTAGAGTAAGCCACTCCACCCTTTTCCAATTGAGAACCATGACTTCAGACTAGGAGGTGCCAATTATCATTCCAGCCATGTCACACACAGCTGCAAACCGGGCCTTCACAGATGTGAAAAATAACTATTCTCTGTGCAGTAACGCCCCCCTGATATCACATATCACTATGAAGATCCCCATGTTCTTTAGTCAGACCATGTGGATTACATGATTTGAAAAAATGACTGGTCAGGCTGAGTTTAAGTACCCCTGGGTCTTGTTTCCACCTTTTTAAACAAGGCCTTTCTACTAATAAATATGTAGAATTTTACAAAATGGGTAATAAAAAATAATAATTAATAATCATTATTTTTTTGCATCATGTAGGACAAACTATTGACAAGTTCCTACTCTCCCGTGCTGACGACAAAAGCTGTGAAAGATGAGACTGAGCAGCAGATTTTACGGGATGCTCACGTATGTCATCCACTCAGACACGCATAATGCCTCCAAAGGAGATACTGAGTAAACATACATCTGAGTAAATGCATTACCCCATTCAAAGGTGCCTTTCAACATGCCATATGCATTTTTAATCTGCATCATTTTCATTGTCACGGTGACTCTGTGCAGGTGAGGGATGCCATTGCTGTTATCCAGTTCCTGATGTGGCTGGAAAAGACCGTGCCAGAGGGGAATGCGACTGAACTGACCGCTGCAGAATACGTCGACAAGTGCCGCAGGTGGGTGGGAACAGGGACGGCTGACATGAAGTATTTGAAGCCAACTATTTAATTTGAAAATGTAAAGTTTAAAGGAGTTGTTACACATGAAAGATGAGAAATTTTAGAAATTATGAAACTCAAACTCAAATTTGTAACAGTATAATTAAAGAATTATGTGAACGTCATTCCAGCAAACAGAAGGACAGCAGAGGCCCAAGCTTTGCCACCATTTCTGCAAGTGGACCTAATGCTGCTCTTGCCCATTACAGGTGAGATTAATTTTCATCCCGACATCTTTATACTCATTTTTGCATTTTTAAGGATGCATTCAAAGAAGATTACAGTAAACTATCATGCTGGATGCCAAAAATGACCTAAATGTTTGCTGAATCTTTTTAAATCATTGTGAGGTGCTCAGATATTCAAGATTTCATTGGTGCACTTTTTTTTTAAATGGATTATAAGATAAAAAATCAATCGGAATTCAAGTGTAGGCTTTTCCATTATGACCCAAGATGTTCAAACCAAAAAAAAGAACACAAACTAAACAACAAGGTCCTTAAAAAGCATAAAAGTTTAAGGTTAAAAAAGTAACAAAAGATTTAATTATAGGTCCCTTTAGGACCTTATATGATTGTGTAAACCTGACATTACGCATCTGGATTTGTAATTGTCTGTAGTTCCACAACAAGGCAGCATTGTAACATTTTTGTGGTATCATTAACTTGTTGCCGCTTTTGTTGGTGGTTGTGGTGTACTCGCAGCAGTCTTAACCTTCTTAAATATTTCACAACCAACATGACTTTTCCAAGGCATTTATTAAATGAATATTGTACCTTAGTATTTTTGCATGATGTTCTGTAGTTCTCATAGCTGTAAAAATAGGATAACATTACTGGATTTTTTTAAAAAAAGAAGGGGAGAAAAAAAACACTTAAAGCCAAAACAGGAACTTGTTTTTGCTGGCATGCTAAATCTCTGGTAGAATATCCTAAATATACATCCAAAATCTTCTTTTTGCATGTTTTTTGACGGGATCTTTTTACTCCTAAAAGAACTACTTAGTTTTCCCAAATATACTGAAAGCTGGTTGAGCTAAGATTGTCACAAACTCAAGAAACACGTTTCCTGGAAACAGTCATGCAGAATCATCACCTTTCATTTTACAGCTCCTACAAATTATTTATAAACGTCCTCAGCTCACATGTCACATACTCGAGTTCTGATAATGCGTTCAGTTATATAAGGTGCCAGTCTACAATAACCATCATCTCAAGCCCCCCGCCCCGAATGTTATCAAATGAATACCCTACAATATTATAGAGAGAAACCTCTACAGTCAGATGATATGACAAACAGCAAAGCATTTTGTAGTAAACTGTGGCTTTATAATTTTAATTCAGTGTTTTGTTTAGTTTTTTTTAAGGGTCGAGTACAGGAAAAACACTGTCACAGAAGCTGATTCAGATTCACTGTACTGTGGGCAAGTCCCTTGATGGTGATGGTGATTGATTCGTAGTGTTAGACTGTTTGCAAGTCAAGCAGAATGAGCGGTTTTGTTAATCGTGAATTAAAAAATAAATAATAAATAAAACTAGAGTTAAACCAAATGACAGATTGTATCCAAGTAAGCCTAAACCTGCTCAACCACTGTGCATTGAAAAGTCTTGCTTTTTAAAACTGATATTGATGTCTGATTTGTATTGATGTTAAAAAGGGACTGAGTGTAGCACTTTTCAGTTTATGGGGAAATCTGGAGTAATAGTACAGTATGAGTAATTACACCAGAATACTGCCTCAGATCTTCCTGGAACAAGACTAACTGAATGAGGCTTGTATGCAGAAACTGAAAAAATGTTGGAGTGCTTAGACTGAACACGCAAACACATTCAATACACTCATTTAGTTTTTTTGCATTCAGACTGACATCAAAAGATGAGTCACTGTACTATGTGGACAGAATACCTGTACTTTACACCTGTCTGTGGGAAGTTTTGCCCATTTATCCACAAAAGTATCTTTGAGGTCCTGGCTCACAATTGCCATTCTAGTTCATCCAATCGGTGTTGAGCTTTGTGTGGACCCATCAAGTTCTAATCCAACCATGCCTCTGTGGGACTTGCTTTGTGCACTGAGGCAAAGACATGCTAGAAAAGGGTGTTCCTCAAAATGTTACCACACAGCTGAAAACAGAGAATTCAACAAACCCTGACCTGGTGTGGCATTAGACTGCCACACAGAGAAGTATGACTTGACACGCCACATAACTCAACTGCACCACTGTCCAGTAGCATCATGCTTTATTCCACCCCAGATGCTTACACAGGATTGTATAAGGCTTGTATGCAGCTGCTCAGCAATGGAAGCCCATTCATGAAGCTCCTCTCACACAGTTTTTGATGACAGAAAATGTTTAAAACTATGAGATTATCGCGTCGGCAGTAAGTTGGTGACTTCTACACACAGTTCCTTAGCTGTAACCTAGCTCTGTAAGTTTATGTGGTCTGCTACTTTGTGGCTGGGTTGTGGTGGTGGTTCGTTAACTGTAGTACCCCTTACAGTTGATTGTGTGACATCTAGGGGGGAAGAAATTTCACACATTGTTGCAGCAGTGGCATCCTATTATCGAACCGCACTCTTTAGAGTGACTCATTGTTTCACGTTTGTAAAGCAGACTGCATGGCTCTGCTGTGGCTTTATACACCTGTGGAAATGGGACTCAAAACACCTGAAATCAAATATTCAAAGGTGTGGCCATTTAGTGTAAATGTGCATATGTATTCTTAGGGGCTGTTTATAATAAATAGAATAGGTGTCAGGAGTCAGACACTAAACAGTCTTGTTTTTAAAAACTGATTCTGCTCTGTAATTGCAATCATCTGATTTGCATTGATTCGTAAAAAGGGACTAATTGTAGCCCTTTTCAGTTTATATGGTGAGCTAACATTATTATTAATGGGTAAGTACAGTATGAGTAACTACACTATGCCTCACAAATCTGACTGGAACAAGATCAAAGCTAACCAGTAGTCCCTGAATGAAGGCTTGCATGCAGAAATTGTTGGAGTATATAGAGTAAACTGTGGTGTTAGAATGAAGGCATTTTCCTTACAACTTATTTGTGGAGTTATTTTCTTTATGTTGCATTCAATCCTCACATCATAACCGTCATTCTCAGCACTCTTAGAAGTAGCAGATGCCCTTGATTTGAAGCAAATAGAAATGCATGCTCTCAGTCTTGTGTCAGGAATGCCTGGTTACACACAAGCATATATCACACAAATAGGTGGTGCGAGTGGTTTAGAGAGAGGTGCTGGTTCCAGTAAGGTTTTGATGAAAACATAAAATTATTTGACTGAAAGGTTTTTAGTCATTGGTTGCAGAGTTAAAGTGATCGAGTGGCTTTGCATGTGTTGACACTTTTTTGTCTTTTATAAAAATGAGTGTGTGTTGTGAGAGATGTTTTGAGAACTAAGCGTGAGGACGACTTTCCTGATGTGAGACCTGCATAAAAGGCATCGAGGAAAATCTGTAAAAGATGAGTAACTGAGAATATTTTTCTTTCCTCAACTTTTGTGCCTCACAAAATGAGGCCCGCACGGTCTCATTATAAACAGCCTGATTATATCTTTCTGAGCCTTAGAGCCCTGCGGTTATCACAAAATAACAATAACATTATTATGTTTTTGGATTTTTTGCATGAAGGCATTTTTTTTCTTTTGCTAATAGTTCAACACATTTGAAAAACACCAGCAAGCAGTGCTACTATCATTTCCTGTTTTTGTGCTACAGCCCTACAAAAGAAACAAACCGGAGGTTGACAGTTGATGAGATGTACCTGGTTGATTCTGGTGGCCAGTATCTGTGAGTAAAAATGATCTCTTCACACACTTCTGTAGTTTCATTTTATGTCACGAGCGTTTAAAATGAGTCACCGTGTCTCTCACTATTTTCAGAGATGGCACCACTGACATCACTCGGACGGTTCACTGGGGAAAGCCCACAGAAATGCAAAAGGTATTACTGATAGAGAAGATATGTTAATATTTCCTTATAATCAGTCTAATCAGTCATATAGTAATCAATCAACTTTGCTCCTTTCTATTTTTTTCAATATGCTAATTCTTTAATTCTTATTATTTTGTTCAAAACACAAGTTTCCTATCATTTACCACATGTCTTGCTTCACAGGAGGCCTTCACTCGAGTGCTGATGGGAAACATTGAGATATCCAGAACCATTTTTCCCTCCGGGACAAGAGGTGGGAATGAAAAATAAACACATCTTAAATGAAATCTTTCTGTTTCACCACTAGAGAGCCCCCTTCCTCCACCATAGACCATAGCTGTGAGTAGATGTAGCGTGTCTGGTACAGGATGTCTGACTGGAGGTTTTTGTTCATCAACAGGTGTGAACATGGAGATGCTGGGTCGCCGGGCATTGTGGGAGGTGGGCCTGAACTACGGCCATGGCACAGGTCACGGTGTTGGAAACTACTTCGGAGTTCATGAGTGTACGAACCTTTATTTGGAGATGACTTTGAGATGCCAAATATGCCGCGTGCTGTTTTTTGAACACTGTTTTATTTTTCAGTGCGTACACTTGCATCTATGCATCACAACAATATCTCAGAAAGGTTTCAGAAAATGGGCTACACTGCGAGAGAAAGGGTTTATGCATTTAATCTTTCCAGTAGTAGTTACTAAGTATCTATCTGTGGATGAGAGTCCATGTCAAATGTGTCCCAGGTGTACAAAAACTTCGAAAAAGCCACAAAGTACAAGAATTTCAAGGAAACGTATAATTTAATAAAAAAGAGAAGTGGCACCAAATCTTCCACTAAATCAACCATGTTGAAACTGAAACAATTTAACGGTTATCCCACTTTGTCTTCTGCATTATTACAGATGCAGAAGACAAAGTGGGATAAAAAAAAAACCTCTGAAAGCTTTACTTTTATTCCTTCCAGCCTCCGCAAAAAAGATGCTAGAGGGTATTAAAACACTTTGTTTAGTTATCACGCTTTGCTTACTTCTCTCCACCTTCTGAGTTAAAATGAATAAATAAATAAAATCATACAGTGTGTCAAGGATAAATAAAATTGGGCTGATTTTTAAGTGGCTGGTCCATTCTGTGCCCCAAATGGTGTTTAATTGTTTTTTAACAATATCAGGAGGAAATTATTCCTAATAGGGCTGAAGGTAACAATTATTTTCATCATCTCTCAACTGTTTAATATATAAAACATTGAAATGTCAGTCAAGAGTCTGTTGATCCATTTATCCATCCACTTTCTTCCACTTATCCAAATCAGAGTTGCAGTTTGGCTGGAGCCTGTCCCAGCAGTCATAAAACAGAGAGGCAACCATTCAAACTCACATTCACATTAATCTAACATGCATGTCTTTGGACTGTGGGTGGAAGCCCAGGTACCTGGACAGAGCATGCAAATCCACACAAAAGGTCCCCGGCCAGCTTACAGCCTTAGCTAAATGCCTGAGATTACTATATTATGGATATCCACAGCGACAGTAATGTATGACAGAGATACAAAAATCATAAAAGCTCGCCTTTAACTTTCCAGAAAACTATTCTCATCAGTCTCAGCTGTATGTTCCACCACATTAACAGGGTTAAAGAGTAAAAAAGCTGAAACTGAAGTCTGACATTTTGGCTCATGAATAATGACCTCTGATAATTCCTCTTTAATACTTGATATCCACTGACCAGCATGATCATGAAAATACACTTTAGGTTGCATGATGTTCACAAGCTTCCAATGTATATATTGTAGAGTAAATCATGGAGAGGTTTATTTGTTTTTCTGTAACGTAACTTGCATTTTAATCATGAGTTAATGTAATGTATCCCCAGGGCCTGTTGGCTTCCAAAGCAACAACATTGGCTTCAGAGCCGGCATGTTCACGTCTATCGGTGAGTTTTATTTTGTAAAGTTTTTCTGTGCAAAATGTCAAAATCCTGAAAAATCGCTTGATTTTGCTCATAGAACCTGGATATTATAAGGAGAATGACTTTGGGATCCGGATTGAAGATGTTGCAGTGGTCGTACCGGTTCAGACAAAGGTGAAAATTAAGTGGTGCCTTATTGATAATCTGGAATTATATCATTTTTTTTAATGTAACGTGAAGGTAACGTTATGTGGATTTTCTTTTCTGTCCTTCAGTATGGAAATAACTACCTGACCTTTGACACTGTATCACTGGTTCCATATGACAGAAAGCTGATTGACATGTCACTGCTCAGCTCAGAGCAGGTAAGAAATTGCATCTCATTGCATAATCAACTACAAGACATTTGCCTCCAATTTCTGAAAATGAGATACAAATATGTGCTGACGTGAAGGCATAAAATGAATGCTCGGCTGCACCTCGGTGTGAGTTTACTTCCCCAAAACTAATTTCTAGTTTTAATTTGTAAATACCTTTGGGTATACAAACCTGTCATATCAGAGGCTCTTTTGCCTGCAATACCAATGCTGGTTTCCTCTTAAAATCCCCCATTATACGCTTTAAGCTGCAGTTTGTCTACGGTTCACTGATCAAAACGCTCTGTAAAGAAAACAAAACCACGTGTGAAATCAACTTCTGTGTTTTGGCTCTTCTTTAGAAGTAGAAAATGTAAGAACTTGTTATGCTGCTTTTTTTTTTTTTTTTTTCAAATCAAGATGACATTAACTTTTGATAACCACAAACAGATGTTACTTTTGTAGAGTTCATGAACGTTTAAATCCTGGTATTATTTAAATCTAGTGTATTTTTGTGCACTTTAAAGCAAATATCCCATGAGCAGCAGTTCCCTGGTTAGAAATGTCTTGTTGATGTTAGAGAAGAATTGTAAAATATAACCACTACAACCAAGATATGCACAAGAGCATCTCTGAATGCGCTTTGAACCATAGAGCAGATGGTTTACAGGTGCAGACCACACAGAGTGCTTGCCAGGAGACGAAACTGAGGTTACAAGTCACACAGATTCACCAACATTGGATAATAGAAGATTAGACAAATGCTGTCTGGTCTCAATGTTTGCTGCAGCATTTGAATGAATGCATGAATCAGTCCTGTCTTGTATCACTAATTGAGTACACGGGATGGTGTAATAGTGTAGGGAATTGTTTGCATATGTATTCTTAGGGGCTGTTTATAATAAATAGAATAGGTGTCAGGAGTCAGACACTAAACAGTCTTGTTTTTAAAAACTGATTCTGCTCTGTAATTGCAATCGTCTGATTTGCATTGATTCGTAAAAAGGGACTAATTGTAGCCCTTTTCAGTTTATATGGTGAGCTAACATTATTATTAATGGGTAAGTACAGTATGAGTAACTACACTATGCCTCACAAATCTGACTGGAACAAGGTCAAAGCTAACCAGTAGTCCCTGAATGAAGGCTTGCATGCAGAAATTGTTGGAGTATATAGAGTAAACTGTGGTGTTAGAATGAAGGCATTTTCCTTACAACTTATTTGTGGAGTTATTTTCTTTATGTTGCAGTCAATCCTCACACCATGACCGTCATTCTCAGCACTCTTAATGCAGTTCTCAAATCAGGAATGGTTTTTGCCCACCCATCCCAAAAGCCTTCCTCATTTTGAATTGTTTCCGGGGCCCCACGGTATGAACTGAGCATCGTTTAAATCCAAAGCCTACCTAAGTATTGTTGCTCACCATGTTCATCCTTCTGTGGACCTTTATGACAGTGTCTCAAAATCTCTCACATGTTGCCAGATAGCAAGGCTCTGTACCTTTGAACAGCAGTGTTTTAAGTACAGTTTCTTGTGAAGCCCCTTAAAACTGGAGTGTACAGCACAGACATACAGCACGCAATCGATGGTTGCCCAATCGATGGTTTTGTAGATTGTTTTGCATTTTGCCACAGGAAGGATTGTTTTGTAAGTCCTTTAAAAATGGATCACGTCATTTGACTGGTTGTGCAAACTGAATTTCATCAGAGCCGGAAGTCTAAGTCGTCAGTTTCACAGACTTCTTACTGAAAATGATCTTTTCCAGAGTCCATAACACTCCAAAATGAAATAAAGTGGTTCATCTGAGGAGCAATGACGATACATTTTTTAAAATTTATAACGCTAAACATTTCTGCGTAATGACAATAGGCTGACTGTGAGGAAAACTGAGGAACCACAGGATGTTCATCATGTGTTGCATAAATGAATCATTACGTGCGAACACTTTCATAATGTGCATTTATTTCTTCACTAAAACAAAAAGGAAATTCTGTTTTATCCTTGTTAAGCAATTTTGGTTACTTTGGAATAAAGCTTATTAAATTCAGCTGGAATATTAAACAGTAAACATTCAGTAAATGTTCTTCTCTCACCAGCTTCACTGGCTGAATAAATACTACGAGACAATCCGGAGCCTGGTGGGTGCTGAGCTGGACAATCAGGGCCTTCATGAGGAGAAGGACTGGATGCTTAGAAACACGGAGCCTTTCGCTGAGATTGGCTCGTCTGCCTCCGTCTCTTCGTCCTCGCTGACCCTCATCGCTCTGGCTGTCGCTATGCTCCACAATATCGTCTGAGCATCTCCATCTCCACTGCACTTACTCCATTCGCAGCAGACTTGCACACTGTTACTCCTATGCAGTCTCAGTTGAGCAGCTATACCGGGTTGAGAGATGCAATTTAACTTCTTTTTTTTTTTATTGAAAGATGTATTTAATAATTGAATTATGTTGGTAAATGTTTGATGTGGAGTTTTAAATGATTTGTTGTGATAATTTAGAGGTTTTAAACTGGACATTTGTATGACCAGATAATATTGTTTCTATTTTATTAAAGTAAAGACTAAAAAAAAAAGGGTTTGTTAAGGAACTTGCAAAGTGGTTTTATTTGTTTCTCACCAGTCTACACTGAAAAAAGGGACCATGTTGGATTTACTTAATTCAATAGTGGACATTGGTTGCACACAAGTGTTTTTCTTTGGCAGAAACTTAAACAACTGAGTTCAATCAACACAACTTATTCATATTCAACAAACCCGTGCATTTTGTGTTGATAAAACGCGATTGAAACATGTTTAGATGAAGTAAGGTGAGTTCTTGGAATATTTTAATCCTTTGCAATTTTGTCATTTTATTTCAACACTATTGAATAGCTTTTACCCCAATACTACATGGTCACTTACATACTACTTAAATACTTAAATACTACATGTTGTCTTCATATTACATAATGTTCAACAAAGTCTAGAGTCTGGTTAACATAGGAATTGAATGGATCTAAAACGACTAACGGCCTCCTTGCTGCAGAATTTCCATTTTTATCCAGGTTGCAGGGGAGGTTTGGGCATAACCCAGAAGTGATAGGATAAGAGGCAGGGTACAGCCTGGACAGCTCACCAGTCTATCACGTAGAGACAAACAACCATTTGCACAATAAACACAATAAATAGCAATAGCATACACGTGGCGTGTGTGTAGTTGTCTGCCTCGTATAACTCCAGTGATTTTCCTGCAGTTTGAAATCTCCTGCGATTTTGTGAATTTCATGAGTCCAGCAACTAACCACTCTTACTAGATTGTATCATGTGATCTCAACAAGAACAAATTAAGTTGTTGAATTTCATACAGATCTTACATGATTTAATTACATTCAAGATAGAAATGTGAAGTTTTTGCATTCAAATTACAAGGTAGACTTTTTTAATGTAACAACCACCCACCGAAAAAAGTAGAGGCGGCTGCTCGACTTGACTGAGATGGATGCCTTCCTCAAATCACGATCACCCAGAGAATACAGCACAATGAGGCAGCAAAAACATGGAGTGTTCCTGTACTGAAATAATACACTGAAATATCCTATTTATATACTGCAAGTGTTCAGACCCTTTGTTATGACACTGAGCTCTGGTGTGACCTATTTCCATCAAAGGTCATTGATATGCTTTTACAACCTCCAGTGTCTAATTAAATTTAGTCAGCGCCAGCTCTAAGAGGGTTTGTGCCAAAGTAAAAAATGAGCTTTGAGGACAAGAAAATTGTCTCTAGATATAAGAGATGAGTTTGTCAAGGCACAGTTCTGGGGAAGGATGCTAGCATCAGCAGTATGTGGTCCAGGTAAAATAAGTAATTGGGACAGAGGGCCAATGCTGAACCCTGTGGTTACAGTTGATGAAATACAAGAAGAGGAGAGAGAAACCTCCAAAAGACAAGTGTGCAGAAGCATGATGGACACCACCAGATGTTAAAGTTAACAGGTTACCAGGATGTTTTTATTTTACAGAAGTAGTCAGCCTACCTTGCATATATTTTACATGTAAATGTTTTATTTAATATGAGTTTTTACTGATCAACAAACTGCAACAGTGACACAAAAAGAGTTGACTGGTGATTTCATACATGTTTGTCTCTAATTTAGAACATAACCAACTCTGGAGCAGCATAAGTTACCAGGTTGATATACCCAGGTAAGAGGTGATTTAGTTAGTAGAGAAACCCAAAGATTAACTGTAAAGCTACGCTGCTTTCTTGTCCAAACTGCTGATTGGTACCCAGGAAAATAAATAACAAAAACTTAAATGGACAAGTGGCACAGAGGTGAGTTTTTAACACACATTTTGGAGACAGTAGCTCATATTTGTAGTTATTTTAGGTTGCATTTGGCCTGAATTGGTAGCCCTGATGCAGTGTGAGTGCATAAACTTAGCCACAGGTCAACCTCATATGGGCCAAATGTCAGCTGTGCTGTTGTGTGTGTACCACATCTAGCCCACGTAATGTTTTTCAGATTCAAAACTGAGCTAAAAGTGAGATAAACAGCTCAAACTTTGCAACTAGAAGAGGTTCATCAACTGAATAAAGACATAAAAGAAGACTTTTATTTTGAGAAACGTGAATAACGAATGCAACAAAGTGACAACATGGTTTCTGAGTATCTGACTTCATGAAATCTCTGAATCTTTTTTGCCAAATGCCATTACCCTGGACACACAAACACGCACACACATGATTTCGTTGTTGTGGACTCTCCTCTGGGATGATGCGTGTTGGTGAAAATGCTCATATGAGTGCTTCACAACAAAACTAATCACGTGATGTGATAATGACTATGTCCACCTCTTTTTTTACTATGTAAATGTGCCATCTTAGCTCACTTCCCCTCCGTATAAGCCAACGTTCCTGTAACTGGCTGCCACTTGCAAACAGTATATATGCTGTGCTCATAAATATGGCTATGTGACAGGCATAACTGCATTAGGGAAAACCCCAAGGGATGTGCACGATATTCAAATATTTAAGTAGTCATTAAGTTATTTTTTTGTTTTTTTAAGTAACCATTTATGCAAATGTTTTTTGTTCTTAATGGTGCCTGGCAGACATTAGTTTGCTACTATCACACAAACATAACAGTAATGGACCAACAAGCTGTTGGGCAGCGACCAACAAAAATAAAACCAACAAAAATAGAGTTCAGCATGTGTGACATTGTGATGAAAGATATTTCTATAAATAGGAGAAAACACAAAGTCAAAGAATGAAAGCTGTCAAAAGTTTTTTGTGTGAAATCCTTCAAAGAAACCAACAAAAAATGAGGTCCAGTGTAAACGCAGGTGAAACATGACTTTCAAATACAGCTCTTTGGGAATTTAATCGATGACACAAAAATATAATTAATTAAACTGTTAAACTGGATGCCACTGACACTTTTCACAAATTCAAATAAAGAAATAGGAGTGCATGTTGTGTTTTGGTGACAGGTGTTGCATTGTGATTCGCTCATTTTTTTTATTCCACTATCCAATGGATGATCATCAGATCACTCTGAATTTTTCCAGAGAGTTGACTTGACTGTACCTCAGTTTTTCTAACCGCAGCATAAAAAGCTCTAATCCAGTTATTTAAAGATGTAGACTTATCTGCTTCTCATTAATCATCTTATTAATGAAGCTAAAGCTGTGCCTGTTTCTTTCACAGAAACTGTGATCACTAAAGGGAAAACCCCCAAAGTTGGAGATGTATGAAAAATGTACCACCATTTTTCCACACAAGTGTGAGAGGGCCTCAAAAAGTGTTGGCAGGGCCAAAACATGTGAGCTACAGTAGTAGTACCATCATGGTGTTGTAAAACTAACATAGGATGTGTTTTTTTTACATGTTTCTCACTTGAGCAGTATAAAAGGTGCAGTATTCTAATCTGAAATGCTGTACCTATTTCCAGTTTTTCTAGCAGAATACAAAGAAATGAGGAGGGACTTGAGACGTTTGCACAGTACTGTATTAAAATTAACTGATCATATAGGTGCACATTTAATGAAGTTACTTCTCCAGACAAAGGCACAGGAAAGTAAACAGTGGCTGTAAAATATATTAAATGAGAAATATGCATCTACAAAGAGAATCAGTATTTGACTCTGAAAAAGTCACAGAATAACTGATGCCAAAAAGGCTACTTAGGGCACACAAATTCCCAATGCATGAAGTTCTTCATTAAAAAATGACAACATCTGAAATCGAATCATAATCAAATTCAACCTGCAGCTTCACATAACTGGACTCGTGGTTCAGCAGCTTAGAGCCGCTCCTGCTGGTAGACTTGGGTTGCTGGGCAACTGTTCTGTCAGCGTGACTTGAAGGTGTGAAGACAAGCGTCGACACTTCGCACCCTGCATCTGCATCTCTGGTCATTAAAAGCACATGACGGAGCCTTTCAAAGACAGAGTCTGATTGCTCTCAGAAAAGGCGTTTTCATCCACTTTGGTGAGCTTGTGGTGAAAAGAAGAGAAGAGGAAGAAAAACTATGCGATCATTGTTCTCTATGATAGAAAGATCTTTTATGTTTACCATGTATTTACTGTTAAACACTCCCATATTAATTTAACACAAGTCTTCCGCTTATCACTACAATCCAAGTAGTGCTGCGTATTTAAGTTGAGGTACATACACACCTGTGGACTTTGATCTCTTAAATCTGACTATGAGTAGTTATTCACCTTCAAATAACCCGACCCTTTAGAAGAGCTCATCTTGGTGTAGTTCCAGACTAACTGTGATTCAGTGAAGGCGTATGCAGATGAAGTTATGTCAGGTTGAGGTGCAGATCTGAGCTACAGCCAAGCGTGGTCTGTAATCTGGAAACACTAAGAGTATAAAAGATGGATGTAGCCACCTCGATGTCACCCACTGCTTATTTATGTCTCTTTTCTAAGAGCATTTCCTTTGTTGCTGTCTTGGTGTTTTGGCTGATCTCAGTGTGGAAACAACCTGCTGTTAGCAAATGAGCATTATAATTTAATGTTTTAGTGAACAAATCTCATCAGTAAGCAGCCTGAATATTTGTAGATTTCACTTGGATTTCTCACTCTTTGAAAAAATGTTGGAAAAAAACTCATAATAGATGGACAGGCTTGTCCATTTTTTTTATGTGTGGAAGTAGAAAGTTGGCACTCAAGAACCAAACCCTAACCCTTGTTAAGGAAGAGAAATAGGGAGTATTTAAAACCAAACCAATTTATTTCTTAATTGTGATTTAACATAACATGATCTTCCATCCATCCATTATGGACCTGCAACCTATCCAGGTGCCACGTGCATCCTTATGTTTGAACATGGTGTTCATTATGGACAAACTGTTATTTGTACAAAAAAAAACTTCACAAAATTCAGGTTCAGATGAAGCAAGCCATTTCTCCAAATCACACCTGTTCTGTCATTGAAGTCTCCCAGTAGGACAATGGAGTCGCCAGATGGAGCATCCCCGAGCACCTGGGCCCCATGGACTAAGGCCTGACCACCAGGCGCTTTCCATCAAGTTCTTGGCTCCAGGCCTATCTCGGGCAGGGTACACAGGTCCCTTGCTCTTCTTGCCTGTCATTGGTCCATTGAATCGCTCGTTGTCTGCCTCCTCACTCAGGACCAATTTACCTTGGGAGACCCTTCAAGGAGGCAAAGGGATCGCTGGGGCACACAAAGCGCTCCACCATGTCACGGTGGTGATTCACAGAGGGGACAACAGCAACATGGCTTTCATTTTGTAAATTATCATCTCCATTGAAGTAACCAGTTCAATCGTTCGTTCCCTTTGGCTTATCCATATCTGCTCAGAGTAAATAAGATGATAAATCAGACTGCACTGCTACCAAATAAGAGAGTCCCATGGTTTCTCTGTCAGATCTGGTTGTCACTTGTTACACTTGGTTACAGAAAAAGCCAAAAAACAGGTGCTGCCCTAGTTCACTGTGGTTGAGCTAATAACTATTACGCTGGAAACCTGCAGGAGCCTGGATTCGATTCTTGGATCATTTCAAAGCTTTTTGATTTTCCCTTTTGCTTTCTGAAATGCTCTTACAAAAATGTCCAAAAAATTATTTAAAAAAGCATCTTCACGTGTCCGTGAGTGTAATCATAACAGCTGCGTCCGTAATAATGTTTTGTTGTTTTCTTTACACAAATTTCATTATGCATGAGTGTTTTTATTTTTTCGTTACGTTAAACATGTGCTAAGAGCTCTTATTTTGTTATCTCTGCAGCACTGTAGTCACCCAAACGTCTGAATGTTTCTGACACTACTATGTGTTAGTTTGCACTGTCCAAATCAGCTGTTGCTTGTTGTTTTCATCCCATTTGAGATCTTTTGCGAGATTGCTTGCCAACCTTTAACCGACTGACAGGAAACTAAAATAGGGCATCCTCTTATCATGTGGTCTCCCCCCCCCCCCCCCCCTCCCTCCAAAATAACAAACTAAACTTGACTTGCATCGTACTTCCCTCTTTACATTTACTGCCAGCCATTTACTTCGCCTTGTCCTGCCAGCTCAGTGCGCACTCACAAGCGCACACATTTCTGAGTCACACAAGTTGTTTTTGTCTCAATGCTCCATTTCTATCCTGTCAGGATGTGTCTGGCCGTTTTTGTTTTAACTCACTTGTCCCATAAACCACTTTGTGAGTAAATATGTGAGTTTTTGGGCAATCTGATCAGCAGTTTGTGATTTTTTGATTTTTTATGGCCTCCTGTAGCTGCAGCTGCAAAGCTGTTACTGAGTTGCTAAATATGTCAGCTCTAGCTGCCTTTCACTTCCACACTAAAACTGAAGCTAAACGACAGACTGCAAAATCAAAACCTTTTATTTGTCCTCAACATCGTGAGCACACAAAGGAGCCTGACAACACAGATGTTAAGATACACAAGAGAAGTTTTTACAGCCAGTAAATTTAACTGCAACTTTTTGCAGAAGTTCAAAGACGGTGCAGGGGTAGTAATGTTGTATAAGTGGCTGCGGGATGTCACTGCAGCTGTGACACTGCAGCAAAAGATCATCAACATCTTTTGCTGATTAATATTCCTCCAGCCAGCTTTTACTTGACTTAACTTTTATCTTTAAAACTTTTTTTAAAGATGATGAGAAACAGGTGATTTTGCACCATTTGATATGTGGTAACAGTCAACAGTGTTGTAATGAAATACTCATTAAGGTTGCATGTATCATGTTCAGTTTTGAGCCACAGAGAGCAAATAGCATGCGCTTGTGAGCAATACTTGTAACAAAACCACGAGTCTCCGTGCAGTCACCAAAAACAGGGTTTGCCTCTTCAGTTTCAGCATGGCCACGTGACTTCCTGCTGGCTTCTGCAGTTCACTCGGCAGCAACACAGCACACAACAGGCTTCCTCAGTTTTTTAATCAGACTCGGGCTGTGACCGCGCAGTCACAGAAATCCTCAGGTGATTAAAGCGGGTCCAACTTTCCCACAGCTTTCTGTCCGGGGAGATCTGAGGATCACAGAGGGACAAGATGTTGAGGCGAAGGCCATCAAATGCCTCAGAGAAGGAGCAGGTGCAGAAGAAGAAGGTGAGTTTTTTTGGTTGCTGTAATTCTTTGTTTTGATGTGTCTGTGCAGCTACACTTAGAAATGCTTATATTAAACAGAAAGTCATAGTTTTTATATTTGTTACTTTTTGTAGACTTTTGTTGCCACACACACTTGTTTGCACTTCGACATCAGCTGTCTTCTTTGTGTGCACATCTTTTCAACACAGGATGTCAGCTTAAGTTAGTTCAGACCTTTGCGGTTAAGCTGAACGCACACGAACACAGACAACACTTGAGGTTCAGCAGCAGCTTTTTGCCTAAAGCAGAATATTTCCTACCTTTTCTAACTACCGTTTTGGCTGCAGCCTCGGTACATTTTTAGAAAAGTAAAGTTCCTCTATTCTGGCAGGGTGAATCATTGCTGCAGATGTAGTTTGAGTCAGAGAAGGCTTTGTGGCTTCTGCTGACTTTGTCTTCAGCTGCTATCAAGATAGTGAACCTCCTACACTTGACACCAGTGCTCTTATTTTCCATCCAGCTCTCCACCCGCGGTCGTTTTCACGCCATGTCATTACACAACTCGCTGCGTTTGTTCTTCTCATGTCACTGCTGCGGTTGTCGGCTTTAATAGAAGATTGATTTAGCTGAAAGGTCTGTGGCTGTTAAATAAAAACTGAGGATGGGAAAAGAAACATTTGCCACCAGAACTTGTCATATTAAATGTCACTGAGGCCCAAGACTGCTGAAGGTTAAGCTTTGGTGGTTAAACTTTACAAGGTAGACCGTAAGCCACCGGTGCTGGCTGGATGTCTGCAATGATTGGCTGGCAGCAGTTGCTAAAGCTTTGCCAGTTTCCTGTGGTTTGAGCAGAGAAAGAAGGATGAGCTGCGATAAGATGTTGCACGGCGGCGTGGTTAAATGGAAAATTAGACAAAAAGTTTCCACAACAGCTACAAGAAAGTCTAAATCTGGAAAATATGCAAAAAAATGAGTCAAATTTGTCTCTTTTGCTCAAAATTACTAGAGCTTTGCCTTTCTGGTGTTTGAACTAAAAAAGAATAAAAAAAAACAATGTTGTTGCGAGGATGAAATCATGTTCTTGTATATATTTTAGCTTTGGTGCTCCTGTCCTTCCCCCAAGGTCTTGTGTATGCCACTTTTGAAAACACGAGCTATTTATTGCAGAAACCCTAATGAATCTAGCCGCACATCATTTCCTTTGTGTTTCCTGCTAAACAGCTGCAATACCTTTGTAAAACCTTATCAGATGCAGCCACATCACCGTGCAGACGTTCAATTAGCCGTGACTTCAACTTCGATAACAGTGTGTGGAGAAACACTGGCACACATTACTTCTAAGAAACCCCTTCTGTTCACAAATTTGAGGAGATAAGATCGTACTGTGTGCACGACCGCAAGTTCAGCATTATCAGTTATTCCACAGAAAACCACTGAACAACTGTGTGATCCTCTTTGCTGTTCATGAGTTCATGATATTTAAGTGCAATGCACATTTTGTTTGCAGCTCACCCTGCAGAGGTCCAGCAGCTTCAAGGATTTCATGAAGCCCAAGCCTACCTCTCCTGTTGTGTCAGAGAAGGAGTTCAGCTTGGAGGAGAATGTAAGTTTCTTCCCTGGGATTTGCCCAAAACAAGCAAAATATACAAAACATTAGTTTATAAAAGTAAAAATACCTATTTTATCTCTTCTTTTAACTTCCTGAATAGCAGTTCCTCCAGATATTTTGTTACATTGTTCCTCGTCTCTCGTACTGTGGCCTTCTCTAAATAACGCATCCACCACAGGTCAAGTGGAAGCTTTTTTTCAGTTATGACTGTTACAGAAGTGCCCAGTTGGTGCTTCCTGATTTACACGTGTGAACAAATGATAACACTTTTAAAATTAACAGAATATATTAATAATTTCCCAGCAACATTCAGGTTACTGAGTGGAAGTTAGAGAGAAATGATTACAGAGGAAGTAAGAATGAGAAGCATTGCACAGAGCCCCAGATGACAACAGCATGCAGACAGGATGTCCTCCGGTCTAGTCAAGCAGAGAGCCTCTCCGTCCGAAAATCATAAATGGTATTCCCCCGAAGAGTGTATCCATTTAAATTTGGCCTTATTATTTTTCATTTACGTCAACTCTGAGCTTAAAACTTTCTGCTGAGAATTCATCTGTTACACCCCTGTCAGCGGTCTCTGCAGACGTGGGTTTGCCATTGTCATTGTGGTTACTGAATGTTTACACTGCCAATAAACGGCAGCGTTTCTTCATGATAGTGTTTCATTAAGAATAAGTGCACGACAAGCTTTGAGGGCTTCTCCAGGGCCAAATTATTTCATATTTGTACCAAAATTGGCTTCAAATCAAGACATTTCTCACTGAATATGAGGGAATGGAGCTAAATGGACAAACTTGTGGTTAGTTTGCAAATCTAGTATTGATTTTTAAATCAGGGAAGCCAAGCTTGACCCCCCAAAATTCTGTTAATATCAGCTGACTAAAGTGTTGTATAGGTTATGCCAAATACAAAGATAATTACCAATCAGCACATCACTAATAAATACACTAAAGTCTGCAAAAATATCAAAACATCATCAAATAAACAATAATACAAATAAATAAGACCGCATGATAAAACCCAGGAAACCTGCTCAACTACTACACGACTCAACTTTGAGCGTGGATCTAGAAACTTCTAAAAGCAGCTGGTTTACAGACCAGGTTAAGTAGGATGGCACAAAACCACTCGGGCTCATGAAAGCAAATAGTAAAATTTTAAACTGGATCCTGCAATGGACTAGGAGCCAGTGCAGGGAGGCCAGTACAGGTGTGATGTGATCGCACTGTTTCTTTCCTGAGAAACGACGAGCTTCTGTGTTTTGTACACCCTGCAGGTGATAAAGTAACGATTGGTGAAGAAATAGAAATAATTACAACAGTTTAATCAGGAGGTAATGTGGACAGATGGTAGACTTCATTGAAAAAAGCTTGTCTTAATACGACATGCTTCAAAACTACACCTGAGTAGCAGAACCAAAACAGAAACCTGTGGGTATTATTAGTAGAAGGTTATGGTGGTTGAACGTGACCACTAACCAGGTGGGTGCTGTTAGGAATTCTCTGCTGCTGCTCTTCATAACTCACCTGACAAATCTATTTTACCTACAGCAATTTAAGGATAAAACTGCATCTGTTGTCTTGATGTATTCTGTCTATTTGGCACTCTTTTTAATACTTAATGTTAAGTTTTTGGGCTACAGCTCTTGACTAATTCACAAGCGCCCACTGTTGCTTTTTAGGATCTGCATGATACTAATAATCACTGTGATTAAGCTATGTGCCAGTCTCTGCTGTTAACTACCTCAAAAGCCTGAAAACTACATTTTTAGATGTCAGTAATAAGCACGCAATTTCACACAGTTTGTCTGCAGATGGAGTCTGGTAACACTCTCTAAAACTGTGCTTTCAAGCACCACAGTAGAGCGCTTGTGTGTCTGTGTGTTCGTGCTACAGAGAGACAGAGAAATACTTTGTGGATGGCAGTAACATGTGCGCACGCAAACCCCATTACCACAAACGCTCTTCTTAGTCTGTGAGAAAATTTTTATGACCTGGCTTCCATGCCACCGAGGAAATTCATGTCAGTGGCTTAGATTTGAATTTTTTTTTACTACTCTCAACCTTAATTCCAGTGACTTTAAATAACACTGAAAACTCATCTGGTGGTTTTCCCTTTTCTCCTTTTCTCCAGGTAGCAGATGGTGTGACTGCAGAGGAAGCAGTGAAAAGTGGCAGCAAACTGGGGAAGAAGTGGCGCAATGTCATTTCACGCACCATGACCCGCAAAACGTCCAAGATGGTGCAGAAGGCTTTAGCTGAAGAAGGGGTAAAGACTGTTTAAGTTTCACAAAGTAATCCAAAGGTTAACACGTGATGCATACCTAAAAAAAAAAAAAAAAAAGGAAAAAAAAAGTTCACACTACTACAAACTTGAATCTGTCTCCACCTTGTGGAGAAATCCATGTACTGCAGAGGGGTTTATTCTTTTACCTTGCACAAAAACTTGCATGCAACGTTTTCTAGATTTAACTAAAATACAGCATACTGCAGAATTTAATGTTACAGTTCAGCCAGTGCTGTGCACTCTTCTTGTAATCAAGTATTTTAGATTTGTGGGGATGCTGATGTTTGGGTAAAGAGCCTGAATAAACCCTCTTCCACTGCTTCTGCTTTTTCATGTCTATCTCCTACCAAAGTTTGGTATAATGCTCACTCAGTTCAGAGCTCTAAATTTAGCAGACTGCCACCAATCTGTCATTTAAAAATTAATGTCTGTTAGCACAAAGACAAGCCAGACCGTGTTTTTAAAGAAGAATTCACTTTTCTGCAAATCAATGACAGATGCCCAAAAGTATTTTCCAAGGTAATGAAACAAGTTTGAGACAAAGATAATGAGACACTTCTTTGACTTTTTTATTATGTATGGGAGGTAAATGTGAACTGACCTCTGACCTGCACTGTTGTCCCCAGGGGGAGAGTGGTGAAGAGCTGTCTCCTGTCCCTTCCGACTGGCTTCCAGATCTGAGTGCAGGCCAGAGGACGTCGGTGTGCTCCACAGGCTCGGAGGACACCATGCCCAGCCCCATCAGCCGCCAGCTCTCTGGCAGTAAGTGTGAAAAAAAATCACTACTTCAGGCTGTGTGAGAGGAACAGGAGGTCCGACTACACAGATGTGACAGACTGCGTGTGGCCCAAGGATACACTGAATACTTTTTTAGGGTGATATTAATTTTCTTTTAACAGCAAGACAATAATTATAATGATAAACTAGATTCTTGACTATCGAATTCTTTAAAGGAAGGATTTTTACTCAAGTAAAAACAGGAAAGGCTCTCCTCCCCTAAAAGTGTATTTTAATTTTAGATTTAAAGGAGGTCACTGACTCAGTCGACCTGATTTCCTCGGTCAGATGCATAGAGAGTCTTCGGCATTATAGCTGTTAAAACAGTGTTAAAATGTTAGACCAGGCTTAACTTTGCTGTTGGAGTAATTTAACAGAGGTAGAAAAGTTTCCCAAACAGGTGCTACTCAATCCCAAAGCTAAACTAAATTGTGAGTGCCACCGCTTTTCTTAATTTACACAATTTAAGGGATTTCATAATTACTTAACAAGCAAACGATGCCTAGTTTGATCCCAAGAGGCGAACCCAATCCTTATGAGGTTGCGTTAGGAAGGGTATAAAAAATCTGCCAAATCAAACATGCGGAGCTACCCGCTGTGGCAAAACCACAGGGAGCGACTGAAAGTAGCAAGTTGATAATTTTACAGATGACTGAGAAGGGAAGTTTTCCCAGTAAAATGTTCTTGTAACTGTTCAAGTCTTCAAAAGGCCGTGTTTCCCACTGGAGGAAAAGTGCTTTGACTTAATTATCCAGCATTCATAGTTAATAAGTCCAACCTAATATTATATATTTATGTTACAAATGCTATTTAGAGGTCTGACATCTTTGTAAAATGCCATACTACTTTAATAAAAGCCTGAAAACCCCTTTTATATTGTATAAAGGCCCAGTGTCCCATCAGCATGATTCCTGGAGTCATACAGGGATGTTTACAGTGTGTTTAAACCTCTGGGGCAGAGGCGAAGGCCTCAGGATGAATCTGACCCAGCTTCTTATCTGTCCTCCTCAGACAGCGACAGACAGAGCCTGGACAGTGGATATAGCCAGAGGGACAGCATGCGACTGGAGGAGAACGGCATTGCTTACAACGGCCCATTCTGCGGCCGCGCTGTGGTCCACACCGACTTCACCCCCAGCCCCTACGATGTGGATTCGCTAAAACTCCAAGTGAGTCTCGGAGGGGGGAGTCTTCCTCACTGGCTGCGATTTGGCCTCGTTTGCTGTCTCACTGAGGCGTCCTCCAGGGAGCTTGTTAGCTGTGTAAAAGAAGACCGGTCATTTTGATTATCATCCGTGAAGGAAGAGTTTAATCTACAAGACCCTCCATTACTGGTTACCCCCTTTGATAAAATATCATTTCAGTGCAGTTTATACAATGATGTGTGATCAGAAAAGTCTGCTTGACGGGGTTCTTAAAATATTTATAAACTCATATTTTCAAAGCTTTTACACTGGTGATCATTATCTTAAATCACTGGATAGATTTTTGATCAGATATTGAGCGAAACTTTGAGATGATCGTAGACTTTAATTTAAACTCATAATTCTGTCTTTTGTGAGTTTCTTTTATCTCCTGTCAGGCTGCCAGTATTAATGCTCTCTCTTTTCATAGAAAGGGGACATCATCCACATCATCGAGAAGCCCCCCGTGGGCACCTGGACCGGGAAGCTCAACAACAAGGTGGGCTCCTTTAAGTTCATTTATGTGAACCTCCTGCCCGACGAAAGCCCCCCGACCAGGAGGAAACGCTGCAGCAGAAAAGCCAACCGAGCCAAATCCAAACCCAAATCCCTGGAGGAAGTCCTGGACAGCATCGGCCTGATGGTGAGGGAAACTGCAGAGCAACTGTTGCGATGGTCACCTCTGTCTGATCGCAGAGATGTAAACCTTATTCTCTCTCATGTTGCAGGAGCTGAGTTCTTTGCTGTCCATGCATGGTTTCCAGACTCTGGAGGACTTTGCAGGGCTGAAGGAGTCTCACCTGAATGAGCTGAACATCACAGACCCAGAGCAGCGCTCCAAGATCCTGAACGCCACTGAGCTGTTGAGAGACTGTAAGTTTATACACTGTGATGCTGCAAAGCTCATAATATCTAATCAAAGGATGCTGATTTCAGGAGCACTTTGTCATTTTTTTATGCTTCAACTACACAATCAGGTGCACTTCATGGCTCACGTTGTGTTATCAGTGCTTCGTCTTAATATCTTGGCTCATCTTTGCTGCAGAAGGACAGTTTGTGAATTTAAACTTTCTTTAAAATTCACTCAAAACCATTTCATATGAATCAGTATCTACTTCCCCAAAACCGCAATAACCTTTATTTGTATTATTTTGACCACAGTGATGACTGTCCATGATTCCTTACTATTAGAGTTGTTGCTCATTGAAACCACTGAAAGTAATTTAACCTGCAGCATATTAATTTATTTTCATACATACTACAATAACTTTGGTGAGATGTGAACGGATGGAAGTGATTATCTGTGCTGAGAAACCTGCAAGTGTTTCTTGAATCTGCAGCTGTTTGAGCATTAAATACTAGTAGTTTTGTCTCTTTTTTTAGCCATCTGACCCACAGATTTACTGTTTTGGTTCACTCTGCTGTCCCACCGTATTTATGCACTAACACAGCAGCAAATAACAGTCAGCTGCCTGCATGTAGTGGATTTCCCTCAGGAGGTTTGAGAGAACATAAACAACGCTGAACAGGAGTGAGCTAGGGTTTAGATTCACCAGGTGGACACAAAGTGACTCCGGATGAATGATTGTGTTGTTCCTTTACTGCTGGATGCTGAGCGAGATGAAAGGACCTGTCAGAGTTCAGGAAGAATAAAAAGGATTGGCGTAAACCTCTATATATTAAACTGTGATTGTTTTTGTGCTTGTGTAGCTGAAGAAGAGTCAGAGCCAGAAGAGGAGGAGGGGGAGAAGGAGAAGGAGGAAACATCTGGGGAGGACGCCAAGGAGCCGCGGGATTCGGGTTGTTTTGAGAGCTCAGAGAATCTTGAGAGTGTACGCGAGGAGCCAAAGATGGAGGAAGAGGTAGAGAACCATGAGCCGGAGTCCGAGCAGCCACAAGAGAGCCAGACGGAGCAGCTGGAGAATGTGCAGGAGCAGCTGGAGGGGCTGACAGTGGACGAAGGATCCTGAGACGTGATGGACAACTTGTCAAACTTCTCTTACTCCTGGTCCTCTGGGTTTCTGTGGATGCAGATTTAATCCCACTGAAATATCTCTTCATGGTAGAAGAGCAGACTGTATGAACACAATAGTCACATAGCCATGGACTGTTGAGCAAGTGGCACAGTTTTGGTTGTTTCATCTGTCCTAGCTGGACACATTATTTTAAATGAATGTTTTTTTGTATTGTGTTGTTTGATTTATAAAGTTGTTTGTCATCATTTATCATAATGTATCTGAGCGTAATGGTACATATTAAAACCATTTTCATGGGACGTAGTCTCTGAGACTACGTCTAAGAATGTAAAATACTTAAATGTAACTTGAATACAACTGCTGCAAGTTATAATGTATATTACAGCAGTTTTTTCATGCTATTAGGATGCAGTGTTGTAAATATAAAAAAATTAAAGAAAATTTGTCATCAAGATGTGGATTCTGTAAGCTGTTAATTGCTACTGTTTCACATTTGTTTTCAATAGCTGTCTGTGAGTCTGTCAGCGCACACACTGTATCCAGAGGCTTTTGCAAAGTTATCATCATTTCATCATTTGTGAAGCAAATAGTTTCGCTTGCCATGTTTCAATTTAATTTTCAATTTTAATGTTTACTTTCTTTTTTTTAAAACATTTGGTTTTACTTTTAGTTATCCGATTAGTTTGTATTAGTTTTATTTTAATAGGCACTCACATAAAAGTACAAGTTTCAGGTTGGACTCTCTTTTGCTTTCAGAGCTGCTTTCATTCTTGAAGCCACAGATTCAGCAAAGTGTTGGAAACATTCGTCACAGGTTTTGATGCGTACTGACACGATAGCACCAGAGAGTTGCTGCAGATTTCCTGGCTGCACATCCATGATGCGAATCTCTTGTTCCACTACATCCCAAAGGTATTGTGTTGGATTGTGATCTTGTGACATCACCACCAGCAGCCTGAACCGTTGATGCGTGGCAGGATGGATGCATGCCTTCATGCTGTTCATGCGAAATGCTGATGCTGTCATCCAAACATTGCAGGAGAAATTGAAACTCGTCACCCAGGCAACATCTTGAGCCCATATGAATTGTAGTCTGATAAGAGTTACACCTGGTGTGGTCTTCTGCTGCTGGATCTCCTTCAACATGCTCACATTTTGGTTGAAACAACTGGTTGCAACTGATTATAGTTTTCTATCAACTATAAGCAGCGTGGCCAATCTTCTCTGGCATCAACAAACCCTTTTTAAGCTCAGAAAACTGACGCTTGTCTTTTTTCAGACCATTCTCTGTGAATCCTGGAGATGATTCTGAAATACTCGGACCAGCCTGACTGCTGCCAACAACCATGCAGCATTCAAAGTCACTCAAATCACATCTCTTCCTGATTCTGATGCAGCTTTTGAACTTATTTTCATGTGATTGAAACAGGTGTGCCTAATAATGTTGCTGGTGAGTCTATCTGAGTTATAGATGGTAGTATAATAGTATCCTGCAATATAGATTAGTATATAGATGGTATTTGTTTAATAAGTTGGACGATGGAGCAGCTACACTACTGATGCCTTTTATTTGTATTTCATTTATTCAAATTTATTTTCTCACCTTCAGTTTTACTTTTAGCTTAGGTTGAATTAACTGTGATAACCTTGATGCCCCCCCGTGCGGTTGTCATGACTTCCACAGTGGATATCTCCGTGACTCCAGCAGCTTCCAGATGTGGAAATAAACTGAGCGTGGGTTATCAACTTCCTCAGAGGTTTTATCTGTGCTGACAGAAGGTAGGATGTAGATGTTTGGACTTCAGGGCCATACTGCGAGGTGACAGTGAGGTCGGTTTCTTTTTTTAGCGCTCAGAACAGTTTTCGGATTTAAGCTTAGAGTTAAAATAAATCCACAATTCGCAGCAAACCCTGTCATTAGAACATGAGAGCCATGGCTTCTCTTTAGATGAGCGATTTGCCTGATCAGCAAATCATTTCTTGTGAATCACTGAATCTAAAAAATGCAAAGTGGAGACAATAATCCACCAAAACAGTGACGGCAAAGAGATGGTATGCAGTTGTTCAAAAAGGGCTGTTTTTGTAGAATATTTGTCCGTTTAATGAAAGTCTGCACAATTTCACCTCCCTGCAATGAATATTTTTTGTGTTACACACCTTAAATTATGTAGAGGAAGGCTGAAGATTTGCATCTCTTGATTTTAGCCGTCATAGCTAAAAAGTACATGGGATAGTCACATGAAATTCTATGGCTGCTAAAATTAGGACTATATCAGTTTTTCAGCAGTAAAACACGCCAAATTCAATGTTTATAATGTAATAGAGACACTTGTTTCTGTTTCTGCCCTCCATGTTTTATCCGTTTCGTGATAATTCAGTGAAAAAATATCTCAAAAAGTGTGATTTGGGTAAATCTTAAAGGATCATATCTGCCTGTGGGATAAACACGATTTATTTTTCCCACATTTTGGTCTTCTAGCTGTGAGTCCTTGTGTGAAAACCATTTTCTCGTATGTTTTATACATAGCATATACATCTGTGGGAGTTTACACCCACGCTGGCAGCTCTGTGCGGCTGCTCAGCTGAGGAAAAGGACAAAGTTTAATCTAGTCATGCTGTAGTTTGGTGTGCAGCACATCTGCTATTTGATCTTTATATGAAAAGTGAAACACTAGTTCTAAATGATGAGGACACAATTTAAACTGTGTATGAAGCAACAGATATTACCACACTGCATGTGAATAAGAAACTACAACATCTAAATATCTGTGTAGGTTCTCAGGCTGTCCAAATGGAAACGTGCACAGATGTATCTGTGGGACCATAAATTATGCTTGAGGACACAAAAAACATGAATAGCTTTTGCTCACATTTGTTATGTGTAATTATTTATTTACTCATTTATTACTTGTTATTTTCTAACTTGTGCCTGATTCTGATTGGCTGTTGTGTTTGTGCTCGTCCAGACTGATTTGTTCAGTTTAATTCAGGTTTATTTATATAGTGCCAAATCACGAAGGTTGCTTCAAAGTACTTTATATTGCTAGCTAAATGCCCTACAGTAATTTGAGCAAAGCTCGAGCAATCTGACGACTCCCTATGAGCAAGCATTTTGTGATGGTGGGAAGTAAAAACTCCCTTGTAAGAGGAACAAACCTCCAGCAGAACCAGGCTCAGGAAGGGATGGTCATCGGTTGTGACCAGTTTGGGGAAAGAGAAGAGAAAAGCACACAGGAAGATGGGACAAAACACCTACTGTTGCAGAAAGAAGACAGCATTTAACTATGTCATTAAATTTAAAATCAAATTAAATAAAAACCAATAACTGTGACACACTGCAGTGGCAGATAAACAGATGGGAAGTGAAAAGTGGTGAGTGGAGTCAGGGAGTCACATGAAGAGTCTATAGCATAACTAAGTGATGTTCAGGGTCACTTGATCCAGCCCTGACTGTTAGCCTCAAAGAGAAAAGTTTGTGTTTAACCTTTAAAGCAGAAACATGTCTGTCTCATGTCTGTTTGTTCAAAATCCAAACTGAGAGCTGGTTCCACAGTAGAGGGGCTGATAGCTGAAGCCTCTGACTCCTATTCTACTTTTACAAACTCTGGGAGACGTAAGTAAAGTAAGCATATTGGGATAAAGTACTTCATAAACAGTAAGCGTGGCGTAAATTCCAGATCATAAAAATGAAGCCACAAAGAGATGCAATAATCGCGCATTTTATCGGACAGGTCACTAGATGGCGATATCTTTGGTTCAGCTCTATAAATGATAACTTTCTGATTTGACCCCAACAACGTCAGCTAACAACTTCAATTAGAAGTCATTAGCCAATGAGTGGGAACAATGAGCAAGCTCTGGCCGGTCCTCCTCGTCACATCCTGTTTTTTTGAAACCAAGATGGCAAAGATGGAAACGCTGCTCTTGACTTTTCCAAACTGGCCTACTTTCATTTTTTATTATACCATCTGTGACTGCCAACAGCTTGCAGATTGCACTCTTCAATTCAATTCAGTTCAATTCAATTTTATTTATATAGCGCTAAATCACAACAAAAGTCGCCTCAAGGTGCTTCATAGGTACAGAGAAAAACCCAACAATCATATGACCCCCTATGAGCAAGCACTTTGGCGACAGTGGGAAGGAAAAACTCCCTTTTAACAGGAAGAAACCTCCAGCAGAACCAGGCCTCAGGGAGGGGCGGGTCCATCTGCTGTGATTGGTTAGAGTGAGAGAAGGAAGACAGGATAAAAGACATGCTGTGGACAAACGGTGCAACAATAACATTCACAGCAAGCTAAAATTTTGAATCATCTCAAAATGTATTAGTTAATAGTGAATTTTTTTTTTTTTTACATAAACTGAAATTATGACTTATGATGCCAATTTATTTATTTCAGTGATATAAACAAGCTTCCATGAAAGGGTGTTTTTCCCCATCTGTTCTCTTTTTTTGTGTTAACCGTTCTCTTCCATGATTCAGCGGTTTGTGATTACCCTGCATATCAAACAAATCTCCCGCTGAATGCTTTTTAAATAAGAACAACTGAGCAGCCTCCCACTGACAGAAGAAAACGTTAACAAAGTTATAATAAGACAACATGTTTTGTTTTTTTATTTACCAGACACAATGATCATGTAAAAAGAAGTGAATAAATTGAATGAAATACATATATCACAGTGTTGATAACAAACAAAGTGGACATAAATAAGTGTTCCATCAACGGTATAGTACTGTATCTGTATACATAATGCAATGTAATAATCAGATCAGAGCATTCACGTCTGATCCCGCTTTGAAAACAGGAATAAATACAAGAGCTCGGCCTCTCTGTGGTCTGCAGACTTTCAGCTAAACCTTAAATTTCATCCTCCCTTTGAACATCACGAGCTTCCCTTTTTTTTCCCCCCTTCTCAAAAATCGAACATCATACATTCTTGCTTCTCGGTGACAATTAAATACACCAAACTATCTTTAAATACTTTCCACAAGAAAGCCCACTAAGTTCAGCTTTAGTTGAAAACAAAGAAAAAAAAGTCTCGGTTTACTGTAAATTTTAGCATTTCTCTGAGTTTTCCAAACAAATACTCAGTAATTACACTTCTTTACACAACTACACACTTCACAGCATCCTCCAACAGAGACGTGTCAGGGATTACCTGAGAGCAGGTAGAAAGAATTCCTCAAGAGCTGAAACAGTTAGAGAATGAACGAGTTAATGAACCGACAAAATATTGGTTGAAAAAGTTTTAATGCTTTTACCCCATCAAGTTTTTAAAGCTGTAAAGTCTGACAGTTAAATAAAAATGATGGCATGCCCCGTCCTCAATTCACCCTAAACTTTATTCTCTACCCTTGATTTTAGAGTCTGATACGGTGCTAAAACTTCTACACAAGTGTATTTCACAAACACAAACTCTGTCTTGCATACGGCACAATCACTAACTCTCACTATCAGCTAACATCAATTAATACAAAGGATCTGCTTGACTCCTTCTCTGATTGGTCTTTGCACAGATGCTGTACCCTCAGGCGATCGTTGTGACCAAAGCAAAATAAAAGACACGTAGGGGGGTGAGGATAAAAGTTTGTTTTTTAAAAAAAAATTCTCTGCGATAATGAGCCTGACACAGCTGGTTGCAGCGAAAGCTGCGCCGGTCGTGGGCGTACTGTACAAAAAAAACTGTGCAAGTAAAAGGAGGAGAGGAGTAAGATATGAGACTTTTCTACAGAGGCAGAACACGGCAGGAAGAGAGAGGACTGGGAGGAAGATCAGGAGGAGCTCAAAGACTGAATAATTAACTCTGGCTACACACTTCGTTCTTTCATCCTCACCCAGCAGCTGAGTTTTCAGCACATCTATCGCTGCTGAAGCAACCTGCAGTTAAAAGATGGCTTTGCTTAGTTGTTTATTTCTCACAAGCTTTTTCAGTGACCTGCGATATTTTAAAACGCAGCAACATAAACTCACCACAGGGCTCTGTGATCCTTTCAGCTAAATAGTGATTATTCCTTCTCAGATTTGGAAAATTCACAGTTTGTCAACAACATAAAAATTGTAGTGTTAAGTAGAAGATTCATGCTTTTTCCTTTATATCACCTCCACAGGTTAGCACTGGATTAATGATTTGAAGGGCTCCTCTGTTGGTGAACCTCAGCTGCTACAGATGGATGCAACCGTTACATTAAGGCACTGGTACTACGAGTGTCTCTACGCTCATCAGGCCTTTTCTCACATATGAGACTTTAAATGTGCGTGACTCAGTGTCATCCGTTTCAGAGCGCCGATGGCACACTACATCCTTGATTAGATAAAAAAGAAAATAACGTAAAAAATGAAAGGACAGGCGTTGGTCTGGATGAGATCACTTTGTTAAGAAAAGATGCACATCAGTGACACCAGTACTTGAATGCAGCAGTATCAGAGTACAAGGTAGACTTTGCCTGGAAGGAGCCTTAAATGAATTTCTCAGCTAAGGATTCACACGTTCTCCTGCTGCCTGGACATCAGGAGCTCCGACTGAAAGGTGAAACCCTTTATCACCACACTCTTCTCAAAGCTGCTTCTCCAGCCTTCTTGTGGTTTGCATAGGGCGTGTAATATATGCACAACATAAACCGACTGTATGTATGAAGTTGTACACATGTCCAGAAGTGATAGCTTCTGTTTTTGCCAGAGACTTGCAAGGATATTTGAACTGGCCTCTTATAATAAATGTCATTACGCTATTTTAAATATAAACATACTTGAGTACTGACAGTCAGAGGAAGCCCACGGGCGAACTGAGGGGCTGTCGAGAGCTTGGGGAGTGTCTTTTCTGCGGCACCCCAGCAGCTTTTTCCCCCCTATGCGTTTTTTTTTTCCATGCAGTGTTCAGGAGACGGGAAGCTGCTGACTTTCCATTTAATTACTTCTCCTGCAGGAGTGAATGTCAATCAAACTCCTCTGCAGCTACCAGTGAGAAAAAGCAGGGAAGAGGAGGAGCTGCAGCAAAATCTCCGCTCTTCTGAGGGATTGATGGGCAGGAGTCGGAGAATAACTGAGTCCTCCTCACAGTAGTCAGACATTGATTATTAATACTTCAGTTCCTGACCAGGCAGGATGCTGGAGGAGCAGCCCCGATGAGAGCCGCCCTCTAATGCAGCTAATGGGCCCTTTCCTTGGCGATGGAAGTCTCTGCATCAGTCTCAGGTGAAGCCAGGGGTGGGACTTTCGTAGCTGCAGGGTGCTCCTCTTTCGGGGAGGCGTTCTTCTCCGCAGAGGCAGCAATGCTCGGCTTGGCATCATCAGGTGTGTGCTCGTTGGGGATGAGCGGAGCTGTGGTTTTCTGTAGGGAGAGGACAATGAACATGGTCACTGAAACTGTGGGGTTTATAGCAGTGCCAATATTGCTGCAATCAGTGGTATTATCAATGCTGTAATATTATTTTGAGTTAGAATAAAGTGAGACTTGCACTTGACTTGGGTGTGCAAAAGCCTGACTGCCACCGGTTTGACAGCAACCCCCCCAAAGAAACAAAAAAAAACAACAAAAAACCCAAACACGCCACTGCTATTAAAAGGAGCTGTTAGACTTGGGCGGCACACAGTTTTGATAGATTGAGCAATTTCGTACCAGCTATTAACTGGAATTGATGTGCAATTCTCTTCCCTAGAGGACAGCAAGCTGAAAAGATGCAGTAACGACAAACTGATCTGAATCAGATGATTAACAGGAAGAAGAACATAAAACAGGCGAATCTTTCTTTTGTTCCAGACTGGGTGGAGACAACACAGTCGCTCCTTTTATATTAGAAATTCATATACTATTATCACATTTACATTTTCTATATTAGGAAGAGATAGAGAGCTGCTAAATTAAAAAACAAAAAGATAAAACGGCGTGCTCTGAACTCATGGTTTGGACCCCACCCAACTCTGAATGCCGCCTTCATTTTGATCTGAGCTGCACACCTGCAGGTTTTGTGCCTGCATCTTGCTCAACTGTGATGCTGTGACATAAAAACACCCGCTAAAGCACTCAGAAGCCTTTGTGGTAAGACCGAGTACAACAGAGGTCGTTATTGCCATCACAACAGATTGTAATGAAGCAATAGCAGCGATACACTGAGTCATTCCATCAAAACATTGTCGGCTGACGCTCATTTCCAGTGGAAAAACGGCTAAAATCACCACTTATAGTTCAGCTCAGTGACGACAGAGTACTAAAAGGTCACGCGTTACTGATATTGTACTGACTTCCTTTGGCTCAGCTTTTAATTTTTTAAAGACTGAAGTCAAATTCAAAGTTGAAAGTTGTGTTGTTTTATTTTATTGGTACTACAGTAACAGCTTATTCTGGGCTTTGATGAACAAACGTGTGCCTCATCACATTTTCCGAACCCAGTTAAAATCAGTCAGATAATAAAATAAATGTAGAAATATCAATGTAAAACAATAAAACCTGAAAAAGCTCACAGAGAAGACACCTACCCAATGCCGTGAAGTGCTTGAGTACTGCTGGATCGTTTATTGGTTTACTTCAAGTGCAAGCTGTGGATTTCCTCTTTAGTACCATTTTTAAAACTATATAATTTATAAAAATCTCTTTGTGATTCTTCTTCCTTTGCTGGAACTAATTCCTTTATCAAAAACAATAACTTCAACAATCTTAACTTTGATTTTTGGTGTAATTTTGAATCCATCCCTCAAAGGGCTTGGTGATTTGGGTTTTCACTGACCGCTGTCTCATCATTTTGTATGCCAGTAAAGATTTTTCAACTTGAGTACTTCATCTAGATCTTTTTGAACACCATGTATTTGTTTCGATGTCCATTTTGAGATCTCAGAACACATTTATTATATAGTATACATGATTTCATATGCAGCAAAACACACTAATCATCCAAGTGCATATTCAATTCAGGGTCACAGGGAGGCTGGAGCCCATCTCATCTGTCACAGGACAACCTGGACAGGCTGCCAATCCACCACAGGGCTAGCACGGTGATGCAGACAACCAAATCATGTGTTTGGACTGTGCAAGAAAGCAGGAATGCCTGGAGAGAACCCATATAGGCACAGAAAAGATCCCAACACACCATTTAAAAGTAAGTGCACTTCCAAAAATGCAATTATTGTTTGCAGCACAACTAGAAAAGTATTAAACCACCATGGATGGACACAGCGACAGTTACAGGATTTTTCACTTGGGCAACTTTAACATTTCCAAGACTTAAATGCCTGCTCTGTATAGTGTTAGTTTAAGCAGGTGTACAGGACGCCGGTTTAGCCAACTGGATAGAGCAGGCGACCCATACGCCATAAGGTAAAAGCACCTCGAGGCCATTTGTTGTGCACCTTTCCCTGGTCTTTCCCATTTTCTCTCCACTGTCCTACATTATCAAAAAAAGCCTAAAAAGCCCACAAAATATATCTAAAAGTAAAAAGCAGATCTTGAAGTCAAGCTCAGCCTCAATCCCAGCTGATCACGTGATCTCAGTGAAAGCACATGTTAGCTAATAGTTCAGCTGATACCTGTCCACACATACAAACAACAAATCTTACACAGGCTGCGCTGTTTAAGTGGCTTTCACCGGTCCTCAGCTGCTGTGCATCTGCAAGCCACTTTGTGACCCACTTGCGCTTCATCTCCCCCTTTCATGCTGTATTTGGCTTAACCAGAACCAGTGTTCTATTCTGTGCAGGTCTTGCTGCTCCATTTTTGTACATAAAAGGGCGAGGAGGTCCCAGAACAGAGCTATAATACCCAATATAAATTACTGCAGATGGAAATAATCCTGACTAGTGGTCCTGTTCGCATTTAAAGCAGTGGAACAAACACAAGTGAATGCAAAACGCCAGCATCTGTATGCTAAGAAGAGGCACAAAATGGCCCTTCTTTGACACTGACACACACACACTTCCTTTCTTCTCTCAATTCTAAGTGGTTTCAACTGTTTTATGTCTGCTCTATATTCATTATTCTGTGCTTTGCAGCCTCCATCCACTCACGAATCGGTGTGTCTGAATGAGGAGACTACAATGAGAAAGAGTGCATGTGGGTGTGTTTGTGGGCACTCACCGTAGATTGTGGCACGGGGTTGCTGGAGGAAATGAGTGTATCCTCCTGCAGTAGTCCTCTTCTGTCCAAGACGCTGTAGGGTGAGACGAAGCAATCATTCTGCTCATTAGTCACCAAAACAAAGCAATGCCACCAAGCTCAGACAACAGTGCGGGAAACAGTCTTGCACTGACAAAATGACCAAAAAAAACCCAAAAACTGTGAGCCTAAGATACAATAAGCAGTTACCTCGGGTATGTCGGGCCACACAGCACCTCACAGCAGTTTTTGATGATGTTCTTGTGGCTGTAAGGGTTCTGGCCTCTGTTCTTTCCCGACCAGGATCCTTTAATCTATGCAAAACAAAATTCACCACAACAAAAATCAGTGAAGAAGCAAACCCTACCAAACTATCAATCGTCCGCAGTAGCACTCACTTTTCTTTCATGAAGATTTTCCCTGTGCTTATACCTTATTCAAAAGCATACTTCCATTTATAGAAGTTATCCCCACAGTGTTGGGTTTGACCCACTAAAATCTAGCTTGTCAGGAGTTAATGAATACTGATTTACTGGGAAATCTATGTGCTGATGGGTACAAACAGGCAGGGCAATGGAAGATTAGAACCACTTTATTCATTCATTAAAAATCTGAGTTCATACTAAGGTTTTCTTCTGCAATAAAACCACTACACAGCAGCTTTTTTGGGGCTTAAGGGGTTAAACGATTATTTTACTTATGCATATATGCTATGCTATGCATATATAGCTGTTTTTTTTTAATACAAATACAAATCTGTGCATCATTTTATTGACACCGCCTATAATTTTTTAGGATCTTTAGGAATATTTCCTGCAAAGACAGATTTTAAAACAAATTTCTTTTAAATACCTGAAAGAAGAAATCAAGGACACTGCTTTCATATATAAGAGAAACCTGGACCTTAATCATGCACAAGTTTATAGTCTATTTAGCTCCAAAATTAACATAATTTTCCATTAAATAAGACCTGAAACAAGCTATTAGATACTTTTAATACAGCTCATTTTTGGAACCAGAGGAATCACCCCCCTGCTGCATTTACTAACAAAAAGTGCAATGAGTGCAGATTTTTAAAAAAAATTCTCGTGTGAATAAATCTGGCACAGTTACACAACATCATAAAATAAAATACACAAAACAGAAAACAAATATTTCCATTATAATCCAATGACCTTCAATGTGGACAACAATTATTTGCAGATTTTGCATTAGAGCCACATTAGATTTGATTTTTTTAAAAACAGGAAACGTAGATAAAACAGACTCTGAATGCATCTGTGAGTGCATCTGTAATAGTTGTAAAGGCTCGTCTCTTTGTTCGCAGCAGAGCATGCACTCCCTGACCCTCCAGCAGGACGGACAAAAAGCTTTATTTTAGGCGTCATAGATGTAGGTCAGGAGCCTGCACACAAGGCGCCTCACACATGCCTCCGTGTGTCTGCATGTGTGACACACTTCATCGAGCATGCGTCGTCCTACGGGGAGACCAGAGCAACCATAACACTCAAGGTGCCTTCCTTCCCCTGTTCGCCTTCTCCTCCCTCTCTCCTCTCACTCCCCCTCCTCGTCTCTGCCACAGCAGTGTTTCTGGCGCCGTGCCCGGCCCCTGCAGGTATCGATGCATCTATTATTAGCCCAATCACAGATATTGAAACAGCTGGGCTGACAGCTATTGTTTCAACTCCTGAAGCAACGTTACACGTTTTAGGTGCACATTCCACTGCTTTATCACAGATTAAATGGGGAAAAAATGAGGCCAGCCATCCCACAGGAAAGAAGAAGGGGAATTATAAATTAATCATTACAACAAAGTATGAGTGCACTCTCTTGCTTTCAGCCATCTAGAACCTCCCACCACATCGCTGCTGCTGCTTCTCATCAGAGCCTCTGCAGTTAGATCTGGGCTAACAAAGCCTCCATTAAAGAACACGTGCTGTTTAATGTCAGTATATTTGCACAGACGCAACGCAAATTACTCCCTTTGTGAATTCATCCACCTGCATGTCCGCCGCTCATCATCTGCTTCGCATCAGCCTGACTCTGTGTTTCTGTGTGCAGTGACTAAATAACGACTCAGTGCTAATGTGGCCAACCAATCAATACTTTTTTCCTCCTCATTCAGCCGGAGAAGCTTTTTCTAAATGTAGTTGGCAAGCTGGGAGAAAGAGACCGGCGCGTCTGTTTTCGACTTATTTCAGCTTCATTTTGTCAGTGCTTTTATTAAGTACAGAAGCTTTTTGTGCATATTTTTAGATCATTACGCTCCATCAGCCTGCTGGTTGGCTGAGAGGAGTCCAACTGCAAACAATTTGTCGCATGGCTGAGAGTCTGAGCAGAATAAGCTGCTCCTGCTGGTGGTTTTCTGTCTCAGTCTTCCTGATTTAGATAAAAAATAAAGCATTAACCTTTACAGAAAAATAACAAACAAGCTGGTGAATTCTGTGTGTACAATCTCTTAAATGAGAGTGAGTTAATATCTCATTTTTTTATGTCTCTGTTTTCTTCCTGTTGGTCGTCAGACACTTTATTTGCTTTTCTTTTGTTTACAATATACCAACCTTGTTTTAACGAGCTACAGTTTACCAGCCCTCTGTCCTTCAGCACTGAACGAGGAGGAGCTGTTGTCAAGGTAACAGCTCTCTGGTCTTAGAAATTGTAGTGTTGGACCACGGTGATGCATGTTTATCTTTACAGCCACAGGAAGCCAATCTGCCCGATCACAATGTTGCTAAAACTGTGATTTATCCTAATTATGTATCCACCTGACCATTACCTTCAAGATATAAACCAAGACCTCACCAGAAAACACATCTAACCCATCACTCTTAAAAATCCGAGCATTACTGTAATATGTGCGTTTATCTTCATCTCTATTATTGGTCAGTGGGGTTGGACTTTGTTCAACCCCGAAGCATTTGAGTCCTCCTAATGGGGCATTAAAGAACTGAGAATAAACGCCTCTCCATATTCCCCTCGAGGGTTTCTGGCAGGTAACAAACAGCTTTAGCTGTATTATCGCCTTCCTCTGAGCTGAAATAGTCGTACACGTTCCTCCAAAAATGAGAAGGCTGCAAAGAAACACAGAGACGAGTAAATGTGTCTCTGTGTTAATCCAGATGCAGCTTGACCAGATGTGTTAAGCCACATGTGGATTTAATGAAATGTAAACGTAAACTGGTCTGAGCAGCGGTTCACTTGGACTAAAGTCTATGAAACCCACTCGAACACTAAACTGATGCTCCAAACACTGTGTAGGATCAGCTTGGCAAATGCAGCCTACAGAGTAGGCAGCTCACTGGATTCTGCCAAATATCGATTTCTGTTGTTATGTGACAAAAAATAAAGTTTGAAGAATCAGAGTATAGTTGCAGAAAACTTGGAAAAATAAAATAAATGAGATAATAGTCTGTCAAAGTGTAAGCAGAATAGACTGTACATAAAAGATGGACAAAGCTCAATCTGTATTCTTGTAATGACTTGCAGTGCGTCACTTCTTTGGTTCCAAAATAACTCAGATGTCTGCAGGATCGCCTCAGTAAACACTTTCCTAATGACTGTATGGCCTCAATAACCAACAAGTGTGAATGGAGTTAGTGGTCCAGTAGAGGTAATGAGTGACAGGAGAATGGTGGCTAAACTGTCATCACACGTTAAACAACACCTCCCACCCCATTCAAGTCACTCTGACAGCTATGAGCAACTCCTTCAGTGACAGTGTGAAGGTGAGATTTGGGAGGTGTTTTCACCCAGGTGCTGTCAGACTCACTAAAGGTACACATGTGTGATACTCAGTATTTGCTGCTATTAACATGCAGCCACTGCACTATGAAACATTCAATTTTTGCTGCTACGAGGCATCTAAAATGTCAGTTGTATTATTATTAATGCATATATTTCTTCTGCTTTTTAGAGCGTACATTTTTCTTCTAGTTGTTTTTATATAGTATTTCTGTTGTTAGATTATGCTACACCTATTTATTCCTGCTCTGTCCACTCTACTGCTGTGAATGTCCCAGACCATCTCGTCTCATCTTACATGATGTTAATTTGCAAATTACGGTCTCCATTCCAGTGAAAAAAGATGACAGAGCACGAGATGCTTTAGCTGGGACCTGCCTTGTAACTGAAATGTCGAACCATATGAGCATGCAGAGTTCCCAGTTTTCTCACTCTCAGTTGTTTTAGTCTTTTATGGGTACAGGGGAACCAATGTTGTATGTGCGCTCATAAAGCAATTGCTGCCTAATTATTTCAGGAGTTCATCTGTCATTTTCCATCTTCATTTTTTATGAAAACAATAAATAATAATAAATAATAAAGAATGGACTGACTGAGACTCGACTCGAACCAAAATGAACTGTAGACCTGAGCAGTTATTCAACAAAAAACAACAAGAATAAAAAAAGTACTTACATCCTCGTTGGTGGTCTGGTTGAGAGAAATCAGGTAGGTATGGAAGCCAGTCAGTCCCACCACTGACCACAGGGTGAAGAAACACACCAGCACCTCCAGCACAGTGAGCTCCAGTTAAGAAAACAGTAACAGATGTTTCTGGCTGACTCGAGGTTACTGATTAAACCGCAGACAGCGTAGCAAAAAAAATTATGTAACATGATTAAAGGCAGTGAATGTCAGTGGAAGAACACAGAGCGATGAAAGAAGCGGTTTTACCTTCTAACTGTGCAAAAAGGAGAAAAAATAAGACCATTTAGAAATAACTTAATTAAAACAACTTTAAAGATTTTTTTCCATTAAAATTTCTAATATTTCTGTAACATGAGAAAAGGCAGATAAACAGACACTTATTTCTTGCCTCTCATCAATGAATCTGCAGGTTTTAACGGGCTGTAGCTAGGTAACTACAAGCCTAAGATTATCCCAGTGTGTGGCCTGATGCCACAGTCTCAGGATGATTTTAGAGTGAATTATTTTATAATGAGAATCTTGCAGAAGGGTCTGTGCAAAATATGAGCAAGTTGTAATTTTTTTCTTTTTATTTGTCACAGTTTAGCGGCTTATCTTCAATTGCAGGATGAGTTTTTGTCATTCAAGTAATGAGAGTTCTGTTAACTTAGCTATGCTAAGGTTGGGCAAAGGCTGTACAGTTTTTGGTGTTCATGAAAATCCAGCAAACATATCACCCACACACTCAGTTTTAAAGGATATGTTCCAGGTGTTTCCTTCAAAGTGTTCAAAAAGCCACCATTCATTGAGCCTGTGGACAGGGAAACAGAAATTACAAGGTCATTATTGTTATTAAGGTAATAAACCCAGAGCTTATCATCCATATGAAGAAATACTCTTTCAGTTTGTCTGTCTCATCCTATGTTCAGTAAAAGAAGGAAGCAGGATGATGTGGTGTGGCTACAGATTAGGCTCATGTGTTCTCTCTGATTGGCCAGTTGAATGACAGGATACTTACGCATGACCACGTGGACGATGTCAAAGGTGAAGATATAAATGGTGAGCAGGGAGAGTGACAGGGTGAACAGGTAGAAGTATCTGTAGTTTCTCTTGCCCACGCAGTTGCCCACCCATGGACAGTGGTGATCAAAACGGTCTGAGGGAAAGAAGAAGAAAAAAAGAACAAAAGGGGAACTATAAATATGTAAAATGTTCCAGAACCTGAAAAACAAGCCTTCTTGGAGAGTAGACAATTTTGGGAATCAAAGGAATGTTAAAAATACACAAATTTCAATAACAGTCTTTCAGTCAAAGGCTGCTTTATGCCTCAGCTTCTGAATCTAAATATAGTGATCGCTTCCTCTTTGTGGCTGCTCCTCTATCAGTTGGAGGAGAGCCATATGAAAGCAGGGCAGGGTCAAATGGACAATGAAAGTAAACATCTTACTTTACACTTTCCTCCGCAGCCGACACCGCTGCAATCCCCAGATGAAGTTTCACAACAATATCAAGTAAACACGGAGGCAAACAGACAGGATGTGAACCGGTTTGTAGATTCAAGTGGACCCGTGGATGATTGTTATATTTAAGGAACACAATGCAAATGTTGACCCAAGATGACTATATTTGTATTCCAGCTGTTTTGGGATAAAGTAGTCGCTAAATGTAAAGCAACGAGCTGGAAAGGAATGATAGGAGTGTATAAAACGCATATGAGTAGCATGACTCTCACTGAAATGTCTTAACTCGTAATGGAGGGATAATCATGAAATTTAGTACAGACGCACAGAGGATGAAAGCTAATGTTTGTGGTGATCTCAAAACTTTCACTCTAGCACTTTTTTACCCACTAAAACCAAAACCCTCAGCTAATCTACGATGGTAAATAGTCTGTTACATTAGCACAAATCCTAAATCTCCCATTCCACCATATTCCAAAGGTGCTCTGTTGGATTGGCAGGATGGATCCATGCTTTCATGTCATTTAACCAAACTCTGACCATATCATCTAAATATCAAAGCAGAAATTGTGCCAATGTTTTTCCAGTCTTCTCCTGCCCAGTTTTGGTTTGCCTGTGCAAATTGTTGCCTGGGTATCCTGTTCGTAGCTGACAGGAGTAGCACCCAGTGTGTTCTTCTGCTGCTGTAGCCCGTCTGCTTCAAGGTTCAATGAGTTGTGTTTTCAGAGTTGTTCTTCTGCATACCTTGATTGTAATTATTAGTTATTTGAGTTACTGCTGCCTTCCTGTCAGCGTGAAACACTCTCCCCTGACATCTGGCAAGACTATAAGTCACTTATCCATAAGTCATTTATGCAAAGAGAACTTCTATATTTTCTCATTTTCTGACCTTAAATCGCCTTTATTCTTTGTTCTCATCTCAGTTTGAACCTCCACAGCTCATTTTGACCATTTTCTAATAGATGAAAGCATCGTGGTGCCGCCACGTGACAGGCTTATTTGATATTTATGTTAACAAGCAGTTGAACAGGTGTACCTAACAAACTGGCCAAAGTGATATATAGATGCATCCCTACTGAAACCCAAAGACAATATAAGCAGACAGAAAAGTAGCTCAGGTAAAAGATAGATTTTAGCAGTTATTGGGATGCAAACAAAACAGCAAACAAGTGTAAAAAGACCATTTCATATGGACAAACATCAGCTTCCATTTATGCATATTGTGTTTACTTTGATTGCCCCAGATTTGTAGGTTGCATATGGAGTGCAGCAGCATAACAATCATCCACACTGTTCACTCCATAATAAATCTATAAGCACTTAAACTTGATTAAAAGTCTCACATATTCTTTTTCTTTTTGCAGCGCGAGTCACTGAATAAAATATGTGCAGTTATTCAGAGACCAACACCTTCACCCCAGACTTTATGTGCAGGACTACAAAACTGTGCATTTGCATCTTATAATAGTGGAGTGGCTGTTTTCTCTCTGAGACTTCCATCAGTATGAGCAAAGTTAAGGTGAGGAGGGAACAAAAACCTCTGCAGTAAAAGAGGGTCACAGGAATGCAGTTGTGTAATGCTAGCGCTGGGAGTGTGTGCGTTTCTACAGCAGGTGGACACAGATGAACCAGTGTTCACAATGACTGAGCACTTATTTCCTCACTGAGCCTCCACTGTCTCCTCTCCCGTCGCCTGTGAGTCTACGCTCCCTTCAAACGCATTCTTCATTCATCGGCTACCAAATCACTGCTAATCTGCAGGGCTGTGAGATGACACAGCTACACACACGCGTCACGTCACAAAGCATCACAATGCACCACAAATTCACGGCCTTCAAAACTTAAAGGGCATTCTAAAAAATAAAAATAAATCCCCTCACGAATGTTTTTCTAAAACTTTTACATCCCGTCCGCTTCTGCGTATATTTATAAAGCTAACATTTCTTTTTTTCACCGTGACAAACGAATGCACGGAGGTAATTAAGGATGAGGCATCAGTAATCGCCATCATGTCAGCGAGCTATTTTTCTCCTTGCTCACCTTTCTATTTCTGCACGCCTGAAATAAACCCATCTCATCTTTCTCCTTTTGTGAAGCCTTTCTGAGCAGCGTAACAAACGACGGCAGATCAGATGAGACTTCTTACCGACGCAGTTGTCGCAGATGCTGCAGTGGGACGCTCGAGGTGGTCGGAAGATCTTGCACGTGTAGCAGTACTTGAGCTTGACGATCTGATTATTGATCTGAACGTTGCGGATTCGGGGCGGGGGTCGCTGCCCTGCGGGGACGTTCCCATTGGCAGCCTCTGTGGAAGCGAACAGAAAAACATTAAATCAATGTGGATGACATAATATAAATTACTCTAAGAGATCATATTTAATCACAGTCAGCACAACACAGCAACAAATGAAATCCTCAGACAGTGTTAAACATGATTTGTGCATTGGATTGCATTGGACAGGAGCTCTAATGTGAGAATTAGTGACATAAATCACGACAGCTGAACCTTGAGGATGTCATTCACCAAGAACTGTCGCTCAGTACAGTATAGGTGGGCTGTTTAACTGTCAATATTTTTATTTGCAACTATAAAGCACCATATCTTTCTCCATTTGGACAGCTTTCTATCACTGGAATGGCCATATTTCACAGTACAATCTTATGCCAAACAAATGAATTCTGACATACTATTTGCTTGTGACAATTTGGATGTTTCTGATTATCTTACACTCCGGGATCTGGAGATTATACGTGCAAGCCGATGATCACACAGTTGAATAACCCCGCAGAGTAGCTGCGAGGAAGAAATCTACCATTAACATGTCGCAGTGGACAGGCGTGAATGTGGAGTTAATGGAAAAGAGAAAGCGTACTTATTTGACTTCCTGGGGATTCATTAAGATTTTTTTTTTTTTAAAAGTGCTTTCTGTGGAAATGAAATTATCTGGGTTTTAGAAAGTGTTCAGAGATGCTAAGGGGCAAAAGCCTAAAATGCATACTTATCATTTGTATAGAGTCCTAAATGAAGATCTCTTAAGTAAAACAAAGCAGTTTCTGCACAAATAAATCAGTGAAACGAGCACATTTTCAGGCTTCTATTAAAAACATCCCTGGGACATAAATTCATAGATTGTGACAGCAACAAATACTTGGCATCATGCACCCACAGAATGTGGGATTTAGTGGCTTTCAGGATAAAGTAGTGAAGAATAAATTTATGAGTCACCACTCACAGGGAATGATGCCACTCCCTTGGGTAGCAAAGCTCAATCTGCTCGTGGCATTATATATTCCGAGAAGATGCCTCTCCTCGTATTAGCTTTCCCCCTGGGGACTGCTGCTAACAGGCAGAAGGGACAGAGCATCGGGGCTGCAGAGGCTTCTTTAACATCCCTGCTCGCTTGCTCAACTGGCTTTTAGCACTCCCACACTTACAACAGCCATCCTAACACATAAAAACTAGGGGTGCAACGATATTCGTATCGATATTGAACCGTTCGATACAGTGCTTTCGGTTCGGTACGCATATGTATCGAACAATACAACATTTGTAATTTATTTTATCAATTTTCCTTCTGACGATGCTGTCTGTGTGGAGCGCTCAGTGAATCTGCGTTCGACTACTCCGCCTAGGCTGCACTGTCGAGCGCAGATCCACTGAGCGCTCAACACAGACAGCATAGTCAGAAGGAAGAGCGAAGGGCAAGCTAGCAAGACAGAAGTTAAGCTCTCCTTGCAACAAGCAAATTGAACCTCATTCAGATCTGGCGTTTGGAATTATTTTGGTTTTCATGTGACGTATGACCCTGAAGGTAAGCGAGTCATGGACTAAAGTAAAACAGCATGTTGGATGTGCCATGCAATGCTCAATTACATTGGTGTGAACTAGTGTGTTAGCGCAGTTAGCTCGTTAACGTGTTGGCCGTCTAGCCCCATGCACAGAGCGATCCGCGGTAGCTCGTTAACGGAGATTTGCCGTGTTGTGGCGTTAAGGTCATTTCAACGAGATTAACCTGAAAGCACTAGTGGGAACACAACGAATATGACTGCACATTTACGCCGACATCATCCTAGTGCAAAGACAAAAACAACAAGCATGCTACTAACTTTAGCCGAGTCATTTAGACAGCTGTTAGCACATGATTCTCCTTATGCTGCTGAGAATATAGCCCAGAAGAAGCGGATAGTATAGCTTTTATTTTGGAAAGAGACATTTCTCTGTAATAAACTCTCTTTTCCAAAGATGATGTGATTCCTCAATCAGATACAGGGCTTGCAATATCGCTAGCCCGACGTCCCGGAGCTAGCGATTTTTTCAGTCGGGCTACCAAAATCTATCTCTTCCCTGCCCGTCGGGCTATTGTAGGAAGGAAAAATATATGTCAATGCTTTTGCATTCTTTCAGAAATGTAGCTGGGTAATTATGTCATTGGCATCGGTGAGCCACTGTCAATATGTGACATATTGAAGTCGCGTTTGAATTTGCGCTTGTTTTTTTGCTTTCACTTTGCAATCGTGCGAACTGTGTATAGAGAGCGACAGCACTGATCTGTGAGTGATGATAATTTGTGCACCAATTCCTCTGACATCGTCTTATTAATCGTTAGCTTACTATGCAAACATGACGAGTGAAATCTCCCGCAGCTTAAACATGTGAGAGGTTGATCGCGCAGAGAATCGCTGAGCTTATGTGAGTGCATGTGTAAAAGCATTTCAGTTCTGCTGAGCCAAATAAGACAGGTCAGGGTGAAGAAGTGACAGCCAAAGAAAAGCTTACCACAAAACGGAGAAGTTATGACAAATCAGACTATAAGGCAAAAAAGAAAGTGCAGCTTTATGGTTTCATGGACAAAAGAATCTCTGTGGCTGCGATATGACGAGCTAAATAACCAGGGGTGCACATAAGTGGTCCGCAGGTGCGCATTCGCTGTCAAAATAAAAAACACGCACAAGGGTTAGGGTTAAATTTAAAAACTGTACTTTTGAGTTAAAATATATATTTATAATTTTAATAAATGACAAATTAAAAATGCATGAACATTTTTTTGTATCGAAAAAATATCGAACCGTGACACCAAAGTATCGAACCGAACCGAACCGTGAATTTTGTGTATCGTTGCACCCCTAATAAAAACATACTGTTTAATATCTGAAGGTGTGGGCTGATGAAGTTGGTACCAAACTGCGTAATTTAAGCTGGCATAATGCGGTCATGTGACCTGCTTAAATAGTGTTTATGTCAATAACAGCTTCATATTTGAAGAAGGTTGCCGAGATGTCTTATGTGGAAAGGTACAAGGCTTTGGGAATGCTGTGAGAGGATACATACAAGGTCAAAGAAAACATAAAGCAAGTCTGCTGCAAAAGAGGGGATGTCCAGTGAGGTTATTTAAAGGTATAGATTTACCTTTTCGGAAGTACAGAAATTATTATTTTTTACCTCAGGTTAAAGAAAACTGACACTGCTGGCAGCATATTTGAAATGAAACTACCACAAACAGATGCTTAGTTTGTGGTACTATAAAGACTGAAACACAGGGTAGCAACTATCAACAACTCGAACGCCACATTCCTGCACCTCGAAAGCTCACTAATTAACATTTTATAACTTGTCTATTCAATCTGAAATGTAAAAATCACAATTGTTCACTGAGAGAGAGAAAAAAAAAGCTAATAAAAACTGAATATGAACCACCCAGTAAATTAGTTTGGTGTTTGTCACTCAAGACAAATTAAAGCGACGAAACATCAGAGGATCGATGTGGTATTGTTGCGTAAAGAAATGACTCAAATGAGTAATAGATCACTAAAATAGGCAGCGAATTTTCCATCCTTTGACTAATTGTTTCAGAGCTAACAGCACAAACATGCATGCGTTTCAGGTTCTCCATCAGCATCATCGAACGAGCACGATGAGTCACGGTCATGATGACAGCAGCACTTGATGCCAGCTAACCCAATCCCAGAGAGCCGAGTGCCCTAGCCTTTTTTTATAAGCCTAATCTGTCCTCAAAAGAGACCGGTCCACGCCCATGCTTCGTACACAGAGCGAGGGAACACGCATGCTGGCTGAAGGATGCTGTGAATCTTTAACAGAGACAAAGAACATTGAGCAGCCACACGGGGAGGGAGGGAGGCAAAGAGAGAGCACTGGATACTAAACAAATATAGCAGCATGAAAATACAAAAAAAAAAAAAAATCATAAAGAACAAAGGGCAATTTCTCTTTTCTAAGAGTGTTGTATGTTTTGGATACTGTGAAAAACTGTATTTTAAACTAAGCTCTACATTTGTGGATGAGCACACCCAACTTTTAGCAATCTAAAGTATAACAAGAATAAATAAACCAGCAGATTGAGGCTGTCTGCTCACTGTTTAGCAAACATATATAGTGAAATATTTTATCCCTCCTAAATACTTTAACTACTTCCACCTAGTTTGCAATCCACACCTCTGGGTGTCCTTTGACACACAGACACGCGCCGCTGTGTGCAACACCCTGGATGACAACGATGTAAAAGCACCTGAGCTGCAATAACCACTAGACACGTCGCTGACTAAACATTTAAATGTATCTAGATAAGAGACTTGTGACTATGGCATTATCAGCACTGATACTGAATAGCTCTGCTTACAAGGGCAGGCGCTGGACTGCCACACTTGGCAAGGTGAGGTCACATGCTACTTTTTACTATTTATTACTTTGAGGTTTTTTTAAATAATAAAAACTTTACAATCACGTAGCCACTGTATTTTTGAAATTTGTGTCAAAAGCCAAAGGTTTGAAAAGATACCAGAATACACCTGTTCAATTGCTCACTAATACAAATATCTAGTCAATCACACAGCAGGAACTCCAGTGCAGAGGGGTAGACCTGGTTACAAGGTCTAGCACCAGAATGGGTAAGTAAGATTTTTTTAAGTGACTTTGAAAGTGGCGTGGTCGTTGATACCAGAGTGGGCGCTCTGAGTATTTCAGAAACTGCTGATGTTCCTGTACGAACATCTGTACAACAAAGAAAGACCCCCTGAAAAAGAGCAGTTTTTCGGGCATAAATACCACATTTATGTCAGAGGACAATGGCCAGACTCCTTCAAGGTGATAGTAAGGCAACAGTAACTCAAATAACCATAAACATGCAGAAGACCATCTGTCAACACATTGATCCTTAAAGGCCCCAATCTGGTGCTAGCAACGTATAACTAACAAAGTGACTAATGAGTGTATTTCATGCAAATAAAGCCTCTTCAAACATTCCCAAAAATATAATTAAATCTGCAACTACACCTACAACTGGCACTAGCAACAAAAAACCTTGTTCGTTTCTTAATTAGCAACAATACTGTTCACATGGAGTCGTGCTTGTGTTTACCTGCCAAATGTAGGTCAGGTTCTTGCTCCTCTTTAGGCTCAGCCTTTAGTTTTCAGCTGTGCCTGAGGCTCTTTAGCTGCTAAATGCTACACAGCTAGTCACTGGTCGTGTCTCTCCATTGTTTGCTAGTGACAGGTAGTGCTCAAGATAACTTACTTGTAATAGTACAAATAAACCCAATTGCATAGCATGTGGTTTTGTCAGGCTGTTAAGGATTTGTCAAAGCTGCAATTTAAACTGGTATTTGAAAGACATAAACGCTGCTCTATCTTCTTGATCTAGAGTGTTGACATTCTTCTGTAGATGTAAACACTGTTTCCTTTAACAGTTTCCTGTGTTTGTGTTTATCCCTGAGCTCTTCTCAATTGTTAGAAGTGGGCAAAGCCATGTTGCAAACAATTTAGTCCAGACTGAGAAACATGTGGATAAGATAATGGTAATAATGGTGATATCGCTTTTAATCAAATGTGATCAAACAAAACTTTGACCGGGCTATTGCAACACCTTGATTTTTTATTTCTTCTTCAGCCATTCACTTGTAGATTTGCCGCTCTGCTTGGGATCTTTGTCCTGATGAAGGCCCCACTTTCAGCCCAGCTTTAGCTGTCAGGCATCACATTTGACTCCAGAATAACAATGATAATAATAAATGTATACTTTATTAATCCTTTAGGAAATTGTTTAGTCCTCTGCATTTAACCCATTCACTCATCGAAGGAGTACCAATCCAGCTTGCCTCAGGATAGCCGTTCAGTGGATTTCAACCCCCGACCTTCCAATCATGGGGCGAACACTCTACCTAATGAGCTATCCCTGTCCCCAATAATGGCAGCGGTGGGATTCGAACCCACGCCTCCAGAGAGACTAGCCTTAGACCGCTCAGCCACGCTACCCACAAGTGCCCAGCCCACAAATGGTATGAAGTGCTGGGTTTGGTCTTTGGCACTCTTTGCACTTTATGGCCAAACATCTCTATGTCGGTCACCTTAAAGGACATAGTTCTAGAGGTCTTGAGGTTTATGCTGATGCAAGCTAAAGCTGTGCTGCTGTGGTTTTAGTCAGAAGAAGCTAACTCTTGGCATCACTTCCAAACAAGCCATACTTCTTCAGTCTTTGTCTGATTGGGCTGTTATGAACTTTAATATCTAACTAAGGTGACTAAGGCCTGAGATGTAGCTCTTGGACTTTGTTTTGGGGTTTTTTTTAGTTTCTCTTAGCATTGCACAGTCTGACCTTGGAGCGAATTTGCTGCAAAGTCCACTACTGGGAGCATCGGCATTGTGTTAAAACACACACCTGAATTTTCCAGACCAGCAGACTTACAAATCTTGTGCTTTTACAGAGATACCCACACTTGCTGTTGATCATTTAATCACCTGCAGTAAGGGTGTACTTAATTTTTCATAGGACAGCATAGAGTCCTGTGAAAACCTTTTTCACATGAAGTTATAAGGGAAGCAGTGGAGAGTGTCTGTCCGCAAATCCTGTAACTTACCAATTTCCATCTCAATGAATGTAGCCTCTTCCGGAAGGGCCCTCGGTAGCACCCCGGGGTCACTGAAGCTGGTCCTCAACAGCATGGCCATAACGAAAAGGAACAGCAGGACAGCAAAAACTGGGATGGCGGGACAAAGATGAACAGCCAGGTACGGACATCTGCACAAGAAAAAGAAAAGTGTTTTTAAAATGATGTGCACACAACAGCTGCTTTCTTTTCTACATATTCGCATCTGCAAACTTGACATCATACAGGATTGAGGAAAAACATGTTTTTCTCACATTAATTAATTAAAGAAATCCTGTTCTACATTTCTCCATCATAGTAATACATGATAACTACGGATAATCTTAAGAGAAGCGGCAGAGCACTCTCAGGAAAGCCATGAGCACAGAGGACACAACAAAACAACACCACACATATTTTTAACTGGTGTTCAGAGCATAAGGTCACGAACCACAAGACCGAAGTCGTGGCCTTGAATAAATAACACGATGCTGCACTCCCTACACCTTCTGTACTAGTGGAGAAGCGTGGATCCATTTGCCAGGCCATTGAGATTAGAGCCAGCTGGGCTCCTCCAAAAGGGCCGGCTGCACAATCTGATAACAGATGTGAGCTGCAATGCAAAGTGCTGCAACAGAAGAGCGCAGCAGCAGCAAAAAGGCTTCCACACGCAGTTATTAATAGTTTAACTCTATGGCCTCATCGCTCTCCCTTGAGGCTGAAATCATATATTCATAATGTGACTCTAATGTTGCACTACAGGATTTTAAGGGACTGAGGAACACTAACTGTAGTTCAGCATGCCACGCATAAAACTGCCCACACACAAGATCACCAGACTACACTTTATTTACACAGTATTCTCTTTTGTTCCATTAAACAGCATCTGCATACAGTGCATCTGGAAAGTACCTCCACATTTTGTCATGTTACAGCCTCGCCTCAAAACTCTACATGCGATTCCCCATAAAGATAAAGTGAACAAACAGTTTGCTTGAAATTAACGCAGATTTATTAAAAATAAAAAACAAAACATGTACATAAGTGTTCACAGCCTTTGCTGCTAATTTGGCAAAAATTATCACTTAGAGAGAACATCAGAAGCACCAAGTGCTTTATGTTACAATAACATAAGAAACATATTTATCTCAAAAGTTAGGAAATTACTATTTTACAGCAGCCAAACCATAAAAAAACATCTTAAAACAATACAGCATAATAAAAATATAAAACAAGCGCCAAACATTACACTAAATTAAACAGAAAATGTAAAAAAGCCCACGATAAAGGAAAAAAATGGGGCTTAAAAATAAAATAAATGAAGGTGTTATTTTATTATCTTATTTTTCTTGCTAAACCAATAAAAAACCAATAAATAAATAAACCAATAAAAAAAGTGCGAGGAGGACTTTTCTGTTGGTTGCGACAGAACAGCAAGCTACTGTCTTGTGGTTTACTGCTAAGTCCTTTTCATCTAATATAAAATCCAGTGAATGGTTATACAAAGCGGCTGAATCTAGCAACAAATTTGCTAAGGTAGCAACAAAGAAATGAGGTGCAGGATGATTGCAGTGACAACAGCGAGGAGGACAAACTAAAAACAAATATCAGAATCTACAAACTGAAACTCAAATACAACACAAGAATATCCAAACAGTTAACATTTGGTTATAGCCAACACTCTATTGTAACAAAAACAAGTAGCCTATAACACATGAAAAATATGGAGGGTAAAACTCTTATTTTTCATACTGTGGACGGTTGTTGACTTAGTTCAAATTTTGCTGATCGGAGTTGCTCTTCTATACGATCCAATGCGCTCTAAGCCAATAACAGAAATCTGTACATAGGGGCACCATTGCACATCTGTGATCTCATAATTAAACCTGAAGTGGCTGCAGTTATATAACAAAAAGGGGAAAAGAGAGAGAAATCAGCAGCCATTAAAAAATAAATTGCTTTTGCCTGTTTTATTTAATTTGTTTAACACAGATAACCTCACACAGGTGGCCCGGATGTCAGCTACTCATCTACTACAGTGTTACCCACAGTTTTGCTTCATCATCATGGTCGGTTTTCTGTTCTCACTATGCAGACATACAGTTAAAAGTGAACAAAGCGGACTTGTTTAATGTCACCACGTACATGAACCCTGTCAGCATACCTGAGCTCTGACAAGACAACAAAGCAAACACACACACACACCTGCTTGACTTGTCTGAACAGTTTTCCGGCAGCGCATTTCAAACATTAATGGAAACAAGGAGCGGAGATCAAATCAATAGAAATTTCCACTGGCAGGCCTGCGAGGTGTGTTTCCCACAGCCGTTTGTGCAGAGGCCGCACAGAGCGGGATTCAGGCTGAGGGAATGCAGTCTGTCGATGAAGTGCAATTCCCGTAACCGTAAACTGGAACATATTCAAGGAAGGCTTCTCTATCATTGCTTCCCATCAAGCCCCCCTATCTTTCCTGGATGTGACAATTTCCTGTGCTGTGCAGGGTGGAGCTGTCACGGCACCACTCTGGTGACTCCGTGTTCACCAATCACCACAGAAGCAGCAGGAAAAACTGGATCGTCTACGAAGGGATATCTGTCAACTGACACGCACATGTTGCTAACAAACCCTCTTCCTTAACCAACTTACTTCATATTTATGAAATATCAGTTTACTATTCTAACAGCATGTCTTTGTGAAGGTGTGAAAACAACCTGTGTGGAAATTATTTCATGAACTTGAGAGGTGCTAGAAGGCAGATTTCCTTACCTTTGTACAGAGACAGGTATGCCACAATATCTAAATTTTATGCAAAGCTAAGCTTACCTACTGCTTTATATTTAGCAAAATAAACAGTAGTATAATTCATCTCATGTAATGCTCATCGAGAATACATTACAATACCTTCTATTACACTGAAATGCTACAAATACATGAACTACCTTTAGAGATAATACATTTGTAATAGAGTGCCTTTTTTTTTTGTTTTGTTTTTTAACCAACCAGGAAGTTAGAAAACACCTCGCCCTTGATACACAGTAGAATTTGTCTGTAGGCTTTTGGATTATTACAGAAAATAAGAAAAGAATAATGAAAAAAGGTCCTCGGCCAAGCTGGTCACCCCACTGTCTCGACTGAGAACCAAGGGTGATCACTCTTTTTCTGTTAGGAAACCCATTTTTCGTGATAATCATCCCGAGGAGATCAGATCACCAAGCTCACTTTTGTCTTTTAAATCCTTCTTAAAGACATATTTTTTCAAAGTAGGCTTTTTCTGTGCCTCCATTTGAAGTTTATTTCGATGTTGTCCACCTCAATTGTTTAATCGCCTTCTCCTAGTTATAATTTCAATCTACGTTCTACTAGCTTTTAATTACCTGTTGTTTTATTTTTAATTTTCTTTATTCCTCACTTTTTACCTCCTTGTGCTGCTAGTATTCCTAAGCCAAATGTTGAGTGACCTTTGCCTTCTCTTAGATGTTTTATTTGCTGTTTCTTATCTTATCTTGTTAAGCACTGTGTAACTTTGTTTTTGAAAGGTACTACATAAAGAAAATGCATTGCCATTACAATCCAAACAGACTGTGTTCTCATAGTTCTTAGCAAAATTGTCTTCTAATTAATGAGTTGCACACTTATCTGTGTGTGCTGCATAACAAAAGGCAAAATGTAACCAGATTACATTTGTTAACCTCACCCCTTATATGCGTATTAAACCATTCCTGCATTCTTCCAATTTATTAAAAATAATAATAACAACAACAACAAAGGAATTTAAATTGTGCCACTGCCAATTATATGAAGGTATGAGATGCTAAAACCTCTTGTTTCTACAGTGTTTATTTTTTTTGCACAAGTTGCAGTAGTTCATATTGGTTACTGATTGACCCAGAGGAGGCCTACATCACATTCAAAGGCTGTAATCTTATTAACCATGGCACAAAACTATTATCACAATTGAGTTTACCCCTTGACTTAATAGGCAAATAAAGCCTTGCTGTATGTTCTTTGGATTATTTATTGGCCCCTAATTAAATCTTAAACAAATATCACAGAGTGGGCATTAGACCCCGAGTTTTACCGAAGTTACACCGAATAAACTTTGTTTAATAAAAGGGAACTCGTTTAGGGAAAAACCTGGTGGTCATAAAAGACAATAAAGGCATTAAAATAAAACAATTAAATCTCATTACACAGGAGACAGATAAACTACCTACTGCTGCTCCTACTGTCATGTCTGTGCCTGGTGTGGGTGGGCATTAGATGCTTTAAGGCGAGTCTTCTGCAGACGTTTAGTTCCTTCTTAACTCAGAATGACACAAGCTCAGAGATGAAAAGCTCCTAAAGTAGTGATATCACCAAATTAGAATCACTTCAGCGTCTCAGCCACACCGCCCCTGAACCCGGGATTACGACGCCACACATAGTGACTCATGACATTTTACCTTTGTCGAACATTTCAAACCCTTCCGTTATTAATACTTAACAGCTGTAAGCTGTTGCAGGCCTGCTTGACTCATACTCCAAATGAATTATGCACTTGCTGTGCAGGCAGCTCAACAGTGGGCCTCAGTAACAGCCTTCTGTCATACAAACATCTGCAGACTGTGCCTGGCTGTTTCTAGGGCACTGCTGAGGGAAAAAAAACAAAAGCTCTCAACCTCTGCTTGCCCTCTCTCCTTTTTAAGATACAAGCAGGAAACAAGTCGATATCAGAAAAGCTTTCGTGGATCCTCGTGCTTTTCCCACAGCAATAAAACTGCTCATGCTATTCTCATAAATATTCAAAAAAACGAAAGCCTGACGAAATCCAAAAGCTCACTTAACATTTACTTCTTATCTAAGAATATTTCAAGAGTCATCCAAACGATGCAGATATCAGCACCTCATACATTAGTATGCGGTATCAAGCCGTGACTGAATTTCCTGCTTCAGGTAGACAAAGATGATACATGTCCTTGCTCTGATGTCATGGGAGCTTGCACCCCCTGAACCTGAAGCTCCAGACTACACTCACTATACTCTGATGCCAGGCTTAAATCAGTCGTCCTTGTTATGCAACATTTAAATACCAAACGAGAGAGATGAAACATTAGAGCCTGGGTCACGGAACGTTTAGTGGGATTAAAGTTAGGATCACAGATGTTGGGTCATATAATATTTAGCAAGTGAACTTGAGACTGATGAGAAATGTGTTTATTTAGCAGTATCTCTGTCACATTTTTGATAGCAGTGCATCTACTTCAACCCCACCCCAAGATTTATGCAAATATAATGTGGACTTTCCTTCCTTGCATGAAGCAGGCTCGCAGGCTGTGAGCTATAGATTTATAAAATCCACCCTCCACAGAGGAGCGGCTCTCTCCTTCTGATAGAGAAGCTTCCAGAGAACAAAGCCTTTAGATCATGGTTGCTGTAAATGGAGCGCGTACTCTGAGTAGGGTATAAATCATGTTATTGCTCATTTGGCCTTGGCCGGATGCCGCTTTCCGATTGGTTAACAGGGAGACAGGGTGGAGTTAGATGCTGAGAGAGGCTTGGGGGGGTTGACTACAAGAGCTCTTCTGACTGCAGCCACTCGCTCTGCAGGCTCATCCCTGTATACCTACTTCTCCTGCATCGCTCCCATTACTGCACACATACAGCACCGATACCCAGAAAAGAAGATCGTCATGCACATATGGTTTTCTGGCCTAGTGGCTAAGTGTCCTGTGGTGGACAGACAGATGACACACTGTCCTTATGTTCCAGTTTCTTGTTCCTTCCTCCAAAATCCATAGGTGGCAATCCGCATGCACATATGCACACACGTTGACAAAAAGCAGCAAATAGAAACCAAACCTGCAAACATCTATCTGCAAGTAAGCCTTCTGCAGATATGTACATGCTAAAGCCCTCTGTACACACACACACTGAATGCAATACCCAGTTTAATAGATATGCAAAAAGGATCAGCACAAATCCAATAAGGTAAGGATGTAAAGACTTAAAATTCTGCCCAGCAAGGGAAAAGAAAACTAAAAAGGCTGGGCCCATTTCTTCAGTGACTAATTTGTTTACTTGTCCCTAATGCATCTTTCCATTTGTGTACTCAGCCACTGGTTTCCGCAATTTAGCACAAATTAAAACACGGAGGGGTCTCCCTGCACATGATGCCGGTGGCTGATGATAAAAGTGAGATGTCTGCTCCCCTGGTCTTGGATATTAGCCAGCTCACGCCATGACATTGCCCTCCCTTGTTCTGCCATCAACGTCACGGTGCAGCACACTGCCCAACCTTAAGCTCACATGTGAGGAAGGAATTCTCAAAGATAAAGAAACAGCAAGACGTTGCCCTGACAGGCAGCTTAGCTGATTATACTGATGCAGCGTCACACAATCGACTGCAATACAGTCTTTAATGTGTTGCAAGCCTTTATACAAAAATTACATTTTTGATCACTGGTTTGTTTTTAGTGTTTTTAGTGTTTTAGAGCAGTGAAATTCAACAAATATTAGTTTTGCAGATTAACTGATAATTTATTGGCTTCTGTTTTATACCTTTTTTTCCCATTTTTAGCACAAAATGAGCCAGATAATCCTAACGTCAGCATACTGATTTATACTCACAATGACAAACCTAACAGATATTTATCCACTAGCGTGCCTTAGTTTAGCAGCTTAACACGATGACATTTCAAAAGAGAGCAGCAGCTGTTACAAATGTGATCAGTTTTGCAATGATTTAGTCAGAAATCAAATCACAGTGGTGGCTAGAACATCATCACGACATCATCCAGTGGGGGAAACTTAAGAGGCGTTTTCTGAGGGAGTGCTCAACGGTTCATGCCATTTGGTCTCCAACTATGAATGCAGATTATCTTAAAGCGGCTAGAAGAAAGTTGAGTCATCTTCAAAACATATCTTGAGACCTTGAAAGTGCAATTGAATGCACCTTTCTTTTGCTGTCCACGTGGTCTCTCTGCATGTCTTACACATGACTCCTCAATACCTGCCACACCAGGAAACCTCCATCACCAAAACTCTTGTCTTTGCCAACAGATTCTAGATATTCATATGCAAATATCTGTTTATAGAGATTCAAGATTTGGAGTTGGAGGATTACAATTGGTTTCTTTTGGGGAGCCTGAATGTCTGTGCTAAGTTTCATGATTATGCAATAGTTGTTATTTATTTATGGGTGACAAGCGATGGGAAGGTTTTTCAGTCGGGTTTTAAGATAAAATAAGTACTCTGAACAAGCAGTCTCAGACTCTGGAAAATGCAGAAAATGAACATAATCAACAGCAGATGCATTAATTATGAAAACAGCTGTTACTTACAGCGCTCGCACTAGCTGACAAATAATTCTACAATAGCAAAGAGCTTAGACTTGGTGTTTTAATGCTTCTATCACTAGTTAAATTGGCATTTTGTGAATGCATTATACCTCAGAGCCTTTCTGCTGATGGCTTTCACCCTGTCATAGCTTCAATGTATCAAGTTGCCATGTAACTGAATTTAGCAATTACCCCCATGTTGCTCGGGCCCAACTTCAGTAGCTGTCCCACCCAGAAAGATAATTATATTGTGCTGTAATATGAACATAGCAAGTTAACGACCCTCTAGCTATCAGTTATCATAACGCCTCCTCCCAGCTCTGGATGCTCAGCGTGAGCAGTATCATCCTTTTCCCTCTGTGCTCTGAGCCGGACAACAGCTCCTTCTGTGCAGACTCAGAGGAAAGCAAGAGGCCATTAACGTGCAGGCAGACAGAGACGGGAAGGGCCTGGCACTATGCAAGAGCAGCTACTTCTCCTCGCCACTATGCTCCAAATCCATTTGGCCTGGTAGCCGCATACACACCCACAGTCAACGGAGATTACTGTGTTACACAGCAGGATTTTGTGCCAAATCATTGTGTTCTGTGTGTCATTTAAAAACTACCAAGAAAGAAAAGAGGAAATAACAAGGACGTGGACAGAAAGTGTAAGCAGCACTGCTTTATGAGCCACGTCCATGTTCTTCATTTTATTAAAAGGCACTCCTCAGTACAGCATGAACTGATGAGATCTGGCTTCACCAGCAGCATCCGAGCAGGTCGACAGTGCTTGCCTGGATGATGAGTCCAATGGGTTGTGCAAGTAGTGGATTGGGACAGAACTGCTGAGACCAAAAAAAAAGGGCCGCAAAACCAAAGCTGAATGACTTGTGTCATTAAATATTGAACAACTCAGTATGTGGTCAGTCATAACCATCTTCTCTGTCAGGAAGAGAATTTAGATCAACAAGACACGAATACGAGGTTATCAAAGTGAAATTGTTGCCTGTTACAAAAGAAAACCATAAAAGGAGGTTACATTTACTGCTCACCACCGAGCCCAGGATCACATTACCATTACGTAGGTTTAGAAAGGTAACAAAAATCCAATACTCCCTTAAAGAAATCATTTTCAGATCAACTACACATGACTGAGATGAGGATAACAGTAAAAGCTTGATTTGGTGATTTAACCTAATCAAAGGTGAGGACTTTACGTTACTCTTTGTGATGCATTAGGATATTCAGCTAGTTCTGAGTTCTGAGAAGGTGGATACTGCTTTCCAGATCAATCAATCAAAATAAATTGTTAATGCATTTCATGATCAAATAACCTATATTCTCAGAGCGGACATCTCTAACACGTAAATTAAGCAGTGATGGATGTTTTTGATTGAAGCTAAAATATTTATTATGTGAGTTTATACTGATTTTATGCACCTCTAAAGTTGACAAATGTTGGATAAGGCTATAAGACGTGATATTTTGGCAACCGGAAAAGGCATAAGAAGCCTAAAGGGAGTTGGAAACACTTTTTGGAGCAGCTGATAACTTTGCCACGGGGTATGACTTACTCGAAAGCGAAGAAGAGGGCGCAGGTCCCGGTGATGAGGAAGAGGGTCAGGTAGAAGACGCCCTTCTGCCGGGCCATCATCACCCGTCCGTCGCAGCAGAAAGTGTTTTTCCCCGGGAGCTTCTCCCATTTTCGCACCTTTCGTGTTATCATCACCGCCGACATGGTGTCCTCTTCTCAGATCAGCAGTGTGCGCTTCTTTGGGTCAATACAAGTATTTATACTGCAAAGGGATTCAGACAATACGCCGATGGCTCGGGAGGGGATCTGCGCACATGTAGCCCCTTCCCAAAATACTATTTAGTCAAAAACAGTCCAGTTAATGAGTGATATTAAAGACTTGTGCGCTAAGTGGCGGCTGGGAAGCATTTTCTGACCATTCAAAGTGTCGCAGTCACATCATCGGCGTTTTCTAATCCATATTATTTCCCGTCTTTACTGCAGCATGTCATTCCCACAGTGAGCCTCCCTCTCCGCTCAAACAACCTCAATCCCTTCACGGTCCGGGCACCTCTGGAAATCAGGAGAAATTCATCCAAATGCGTGCAGCAGATGATTCCCACCAGAAACCTGAAAATCCAGCTTTTCGATCGGAAGAGCGGACCTTGACCGACTGACATTCATGTCATCTCGATAAATCATAAATGGTTTTACGGGCGAGCAGCTGCTGGGTCTTCACAAACAGGCTGTTAGACTGTGACTGCACTGCTGGTTCAACAGCCTTCATTTAAAGAAAAATAAAAATAAGAAAGAATCGCCAGTGTGTCCAGGAATATGTAAAGCTCTTGGATATGCCTTTCCCCCCCTACAGCCTGCCAGCTCTCGGTTTCAGTCAATGGTAGCAGGAAACACGCCTAGATTGAAATATCTAATCTTAAAGGGGCAGGACAGGTGAAAGAAAAGGGGAACAAAGGACACAGGAACAGGTCCTGTCTTGATCACATTAATATGCTAAATTGCTCGCCTATCGTATTGCCCAAGGGAGCAGAGCGTGAAGTGTTTTATTGGAGTTAATTGGTAATGGAAACCAGAGGGATTAATCCCCCACGAGAGCAGAGATAAGCAATGCAGAGGTCTTTTTTTGATCTTATTTCTTCTGCATCATACATGACAGTTTGACAGGCTAAAACAAACCGATACATTTTGAAGATTTGACCACATGAATTGTTGCACTGTGTACGTAAGCTATATTAGTAATACGCTTGCATTTCTAACACCATGTGTGCACAATGGTGTGAAAAACTCTTTGTCCCCGCCCTCATTTATTATTTTTGGCATATTTTTCACACTTACATGTTTCAAGCTAATTGCAAAGTATATAAGCATGCATATATATATATAAATCTATATATATATATATATAGATATATATATATAAACCCTCCACATGGAGGGTTTTCCAACATGAAGTGTTTAAGGTCACGCCAAAGCATCTAAGGTCAGACCTTGACTTGGCCACTCCATAACCTTCAGTTTTACTTATTTGTTTATTTATTTTAGTCATTCAGAGGTGGACTAGCTGTGTTTCAGATCATTTTTCTGATGCATAACCCAAGTACGCTAAGCTTCAGGGCACAAACTGACAGCTTGACATTCTCCTTCATGATTTTCTGGTAGAGAGCAGAATTCACGGTTCCATCAAGTAAAACAAGTCGAACAGGTCCTGAAGCAGAAAAGCAGCCTCAGACGATGGTCTGGCACTACCTCCACCGTGTCTGACTTTTGTTATGATGCTCTCTTTATGAAATTCTGTGCTACCTTTATGTCAGATGTAACAGGATGTAAACCTTCAAGAAAGTTAAACTTTTGTCTTAATAGACCACCGTTTATTTTCCCAACAGTCTTGGGGATCATCAAGATGTTTTTGGCATATGTGAGGTGAGCCTATATGTTCTTTTTGGTAAGTAGTGGTTTTTTTCCTTGGAGCTCTCCCATGGATGCAATTTTTCGCTCCGTCTCTTTCTGATTATGAAATCATTAACAGTTACAAGGTGTATCCATTTGTGGATTAAAGCTCTCGCTGTTTGCTGGAGTCCGAAGCCTTATAAGAGGCTTTGTAACCCTTTCCAGACTGATTAATGTCAATGACCTCTCTTCCTTGATTTAAGATTCAAGATTCAAGTAGTTTATTGTCATGTACACTGCAAAACACAAAAGGTTACGCAGAGTAATGAAATTCTTACTTTGCAGGTTCCCTTCACACAACTAAAAACACTAAAAAGAAAGTAGTAATAAGTAAAACAGTGTAGATCTTGTAGCTTATGTGTGGGTGTAATCAGAATTTAAAGTGCAAGTAGTTGCAACACTGTCACAGTGATAATATATACAGAGTATGCAATACTACAGCATATATGTAGAGATACGCACAAAAATTGCAAATCTACAGGTTAATATAAATGTGCAAAATTGCAAATTTACAGTTATGGATAATTATAGTTTGATAGAGTTTTTAAGTTTTGAATAGATGTTGTCGATTGTGCTCATAGACAGTCAGGAGAAGGACAGCATTTTCATTAGATGTGTATTTCTTCATAAGAATTATTAGTGTTTTATTTATATAACAAATGAATATTTATATAACAAATATATAACAATTTTTTAAATTATAGTATATATATCATATGTTACAATGCTACAATATTGCCTCAGTTCACTCATGCTGCTTTGATAACATCTCCAACACCTCATCAAACACAGAGATGATGGGTGATGTGTCAGATGTAGCATTGACCCACCCGCCCTCTCAAGTTCAAATGCACCCCCAGCTGCAGACAGCTTAAAGTCTGAATTTAAATTCAGATGACACGTTTCGTTAGATCTGTCAAACAGGGCCGATCTTTTTTAAGGGGAACGCTCAGTGGTGGCATGACTGATCTAACGTCATACACACTAATAGACAGATAACGTAATCTCGGAAGAAAAGGAAAATTGTCTGAGATAGGCATGCCAATACTGCCTCCATCTTTTGGGCACTAACAAACACATACTCCAAAAGGCTATTACAACTCATATCAAACTGCAGTTGTTTTTGGGACTGCAGCCCTGCTAATAGAAGAAATTTGGAATTCCTGGCCATTGGACATCTCACAGGTGCATACTATCATTTTCCTAAATTTGCAGTCAAATTTGTCCTTAAATTTGTTTAGCAAAAACTTAACTGCATTTAGGCGTGTAGACATGGTCCAGAAGACCTGCTGAAGTTCAAACCAAACATAAGAATGAGGAAGAAAGGTGGTTTAAGTGACTTTGAAGGTGGCATGGTTGTTGGTGCCAGATGGGTGATTTGAGTATTTCAGAAATTGAATTTTGCTGCAGAGCCATCTCTAGGGTTTACAGAGAATGGTCCGAAAAAGAAAAAAATATCCTGTCAGTGGCAGTTCACTGGTTTATGCCAGAGGTCAGAGGACAATGGCCAGACTGCTTCAAGCTAACAGAAAGGCAACATTAACTCAAATAACCATTCAAATAAACACTTGTTACCACGAAGCTTTGCATAAGAGGATCTCCAAACACAAGATGTTGAACAGCGAAGCAGATGGTTACAGCAGCAGAAGACCAAACTGGGTACCACTCCGATCAGAATAGAAAAGCAGGTGACATTTTGCAGGGACTTGCTAAAACTGGACAACAGAGCGGTTCCTGGTCCTTCAAATGACAGGATGAGGATTTGGCTTGAACAGCATGGAAGCATAGATCCATCCTGCCTTGTATCAATCATTCAGTCTGGTAATGGTGGTGTGGGGGGACATTTTCTTGGCACACTTTGGACCCTTTAGTACCAAGTGAGCGTCATTTAAATGCCACAGCCTATCATGAATGTGCAACCAATAAATCAACAGCAACTGTGTGACGCTATCATGTCAACATGAACTAAAATATCTGACAAATATTTCCTGCACCTTGGTGAATCTATGCCATGAAGGTTTGCAAAGGTCTGCGGGTACTAGTAAAGTGTACCTAATAAAGTGGCCTTTGAGTACACGTGTCTACTGATGCGTCTGTTGCATTTGTAAACGCCTACAAAATAACTTGACTATATTACACAAATACAACATAAATAAAGGCCCACTAAGAATAAACCCAAACAGTTGAATTTTTTTATATCTTATTATAGATATTAGTTTTAGATTGATTCTGGAGGATTTTTAGTCTGCTTTACATTAAAGTTGCTTTACCTTCCGCAACTTACCCTCTGATTTCTCTTCCTTTTGTCTCCATCTATTGGGCTCCGTGAGCAACTTCTCCAAAACTGGCTATCACTTAATGGTTTTTGGCCTCGTTTAATTGAGGAAAAGCTGTAGTTTTCTAGCAGTAAAAGAAATAGAGACAAAAATATTAAAAATGTGTTCGCCGGGTGCTGTTTTTGTTAATATATTTTTGGTTTATCAACTGCTTGTTTTCGGAGTTGTCCGTCCGGCATAACAGTCCGACTGGAAACACGGGTTGTGTGTAGTAGGGAAGCTTCTACCCGGTTGTTGACGTGCATCTGGTCTTTGTTTGCATCGTAATCTAAACGTAAATAGAGCTGATTTGTTTGTTTACAGATGGACAGTGTGCCATGCCTTCGTGTGCCTCAGTGTCAGGCTCAGAAGCTCAGGTAATCCACGATTTGGTCATTGCTATCAACGGCAGCTAGCAATTAGCATTAGATCAAAAGGAGCTGATTGATTTGAACAAACAGCCTGTTTGAAATAACTTTGACATTATATTTAACATGCATTTTATTTCACAGGAGGTCACTACAGTCCAAAGGGGCTCTGGACCTGAGTTTGAGTTTAGTGAAAGACTCAGATGGGACAGTCCTCCTGCCCATTTTAGCATCCTGTTTGTCCCAGCTCGATCTTCAGTCTTTCAGGACCACTGTGGCTTCAGATGATGATTTTGAAGTAGTTTGGAGTAAGGTAATTAAAGCTGAACGAATTATTATTAACAGCAAGCTTTAAAATGTAATAGCTGTTTTTTTTTCTGTGAATATTTTCATTTCTGTCCTGCTTTCATCACAGTCTGCACTGCAGTCAAAAAAAGAGAAAGGAAGGGCGAGTAGTAGTAAACTGGAGAAAGTCCTCCAGGAGCTGTTGGAGTCTCATGGTGAAAGATGGACAGAAGAGCTGAAGAGAGACATCCCTCGCAGTTTCCAGCGACATGGAGACCTAGTCCTGCTGGGAGACACTTGTTTTGTTCTGCCATTATGGGAAAACATGGGTAGCTACTGATCTCAAACTGCACCACGTTTTACTTTACCGCTAAATGTACAGAATAATTCATGAGGAGGCTCACTGGCTACTTTTTAACTCATTTAGATCAACAGCTTTGGAGCACAGTGGCCAGAGGACTGGGAGCAAAGCGCCTAGCAAAGATCAGGAGGATTTCAAGAGATGGATTTAGATCTCCTGAGGTGACGATGCTGCTAGGAGAGCACAGCTGGGTCAAACATGTAGACAATGGCATTAGGTAATAATCAGTCATAGATTTCAGCACTTGGGGACATGCTTATTAGACTAAAATGTGTGTGAAAATGTGTGCTTCACATTTGTTTCAGTTATGAGTTTGATGTTACCAAGTGCATGTTCTCGGCTGGAAACATAACAGAGAAGCTCCGGGTGGCTGGATTTGACTGCAGAGGGGAGACTGTAGTGGATTTATATGCAGGTAATAAAACTGGAAAATATATTATATGATTACAATAAAAGGAATCTGTGGTAAATGTAACTTTTTGAAGGTTAAAAGGACCCATTTTAGTAGATATGAAATAAAGTTACTGACTGATGTCGTTTCCTTGAATTCTGAATCAAATGGAGGTGCAGCTGAGTTCACTGCTCATGTACTATTGCTCTTACAGCTGTGTGCTACCTAAAAGCAACCGAGTTATGATGCATATTGTTGTTTAATTTTCCCATTTGTGCCTTACTTCAGGTATTGGATACTTCACTCTCCCATATCTGGTGCATACAAAGGCCAGTCACGTTCATGCTTGTGAGTGGAACCCCAATGCTGTCGAAGCTCTAAAGAAAAACCTCGAGGCAAACGGAGTGTCTGACCGCTGCACGATTCACCAAGGAGATAATCGCCAAGTAAAGTTCATCGATTCGTTATATCTTATGCCGCATGTGGTGTTTATATACTACAGTTTTAGATTGGTCCCTTGGGAAATGATTATTTCATCAGAGAAAGTCCACCTCTAATAAAAACTATATCTATTTTAACTATGAGATAGATTTCTCAGGACTGTGTGCCGTACCTACACCCTTACTTACCCTTAATTAAGAAGGCAAGTATCAGCCAGGCACTGCTAATTAAATCCTCTTGATTAAATGATCATCAGCAAGTGTGACCAGCAAGTTTCGTTTGAGTTTTTACCATTATTATAAAAATGTAATTGCCTTTTATTCCGCTTTAAGAAAAAAAGATACGCTATACAGGTTTTTGTAATCACCTCTTTTTGTCTAACTTTGGTTTTTCCAGCTCCAGCTGTGTGGCGTCGCTGACCGAGTGAACCTGGGTCTCATACCAAGCTCTGAGGACAGCTGGTCTGTCGCCTGTCGACTGCTCAGGAGAGCAACAGGAGGCGTTTTACATATACACCAGAACGTTACCTCACCAGTACAGCACAGTACAGCCGGCGATGCCCCCCAGAAGGTTTCTGGGAAAAAAGCAGACAGAGAGGTGTGGCAGGCCTGGGCCGAAGACACGGCAAAGCACTTCGCTTCTCTTTTAAAAGACTTCAATGGTACACAGTGGACAACAAATATCCAGCACATCGAGCACGTTAAGTCATATGCACCTCATGTTCACCATGTCGTGCTGGACTTGGAGTGCAGGCCTTCCTGAGAAAGTAATCATCACAAACACTAAACAGACACTGTGGTGTTAAACAAACAGACGTTTCTGACCAAACCCTACACAAGCTGGTTTAATCATTTGTCAGGCTGTGACAAACCAACCGCAACCATCATTTATCCAGAGGCCTGCACTACAAAGCAGGATTAGTGGCTTAGCAACGTAACTTTGGGGTTAACCCTGGGTCTCCAGTCTTGCAAAGGTGGTTCAGTTCTTACTCTGGGTGCGTTGCCAGGTTAAATTATGCTGCTGACCTTACCTTGTGGAAAAGCCCATGGACTCATGGACGTGCGCAGGTAGAAGGAAGGTCTAGTTTTTGTCTTTCCTCAGTGAGCACGATTAAGAAATGTAGATGCTCAGGAGAAACTGTAGTCATATGTTTTTGTTTCTGTTAGCTGAAAGCAGTTCTAAAGCGTTTTTTCTAATCCTTAATATTGTAATATAATCCTAGAACAGAGCAACAAAGCTTTGTACTTGATAAGCTCACATAAATTACAGGTTTAAATTGAATATGTTTGTGTAAGTTCTCAGTCATCCAGGACATGGTAGTCTTGAGTGCTTAGAAAGGAAACAACTGGGCGTCTTTAGGTTCATCAATACCGTTTGTCTCTCATCCAGGAAGCACCTTTAGTTCTAAAACAACTGCTATAGAATCCCAGGTATTTAACCCCTAGTTAGGATTATCCCCTTGGAGGCGGTCCTGAGAATCCTTGACCCAATCATGTGAAAAAGGGCCTGACTCACTGGGGCCAAAGTGTGAAAGACGCTGTCCCACTTAACTGTCACGTGAGCTACTGAGGTCACCTCAGACAATTTGTGAGTGGGGGTTGAAGCATCTGGGAACGGATCTCAAGATGCATTTTAGGTGGTTCTAGGTTTGTTGACAGTGGATGTAGATGCCTCCTTTAACACTGTGATCTTTAAAATACTGTCCTTTTTCCTTTAGGTGCAGATGTGCTGAGTTCTGATGAGGTGGCGCCATGCATTTGTGTAGTGATGAAAATGTCTGGGCACTAAGAAATCTATCTGCCTTCTTTTTAAACACTCAATCTTTAAATTGAATTTTTTTTTTTTGGTTTAAATTTTTTTTTTTATTTACTTACATTGAACTTGCTATGAAAGAAAGAATACGGTTTAAAATCATCTTGCACACATCAAACAGTAGGTGGTTAATTTAACAGAATATGCAGTTGTAGTCATGTGAGACTCTTGAATGTCCTGGAGCTTTAATATTGATTAATCTTTGAATTTACACATCTTGTAATACAGCACGTTCCTAATACAGCTGCTTTGCCTGCAGTGGCTGTATTACAAGACGCATTTGACTTCATCATATGTTTCTAATATTCTACCTTGCTCATCTTAAAATATGCACTCTTCTGGCATGTGAACATGCTTGTAGCTGGATTATGAGAAACACTGGGTTGACATGTTGAGTTTATAACCACCTTCGTAGGTTTGCCTCATCTTGTGGCTAATGTATGGAGATGTGAACTTGCTTTGAACGTAGTACAGGCCTCAGGTTTCCTGCCTCACTTTTATGCAAGGGACTTATGACCGGCGCTGGAAATTCCTCGTTCATGGGAATTAGTTGCAATCCCCAATCCCTTTCACGAGTGCACCAGAGTCACAGTGTCACAGTGCAAGCAGCTAAACAGTCAGGCTGTGCCTTGCTAAAGAGCAGCTCATTGTTGTGTTGTACTATTTCTCAGGTGTGTTTGATTACTAGTACCATTGAGGGTGGCTGCATTGGAAAGCAAATACACTATTATCACTGTTATTCTGCATTAGTCATAAATCTGCCATGATTGAAGATCCACAACCCTCCTTGTTGTTGTTTTTTGTTTGCTTTAAAGGGGGAATGTTTTACTACCATGACCTATATGCATGACATATTAAAGGAAAAGCCTGAATAAATGTCTGCAGAATGCAGTTTTCATACATTGAGAAGTTATGTGAATCATATGATTTGGCTTTTTGCAGGCACGTGGTCTGAATCCAGTTAAGTTGATACGAGAGATTTGAACCTTAATTGGGGGATATGTTCTGCACGGATGGATGGGTCCATCCTTCCTGGAGAAATCAATGCCCTGGGGCAATGAAGCTAATCTGGCTTGTGGTGCTCAAATGTGTCATTTATCCTTCTTTATCTGTCTGTTTCATCCTATTTCTCTTTATTTATGTATTTAAATGTGTTAATAATATTGAAGCACTTGACATGTATCAAAGTCATGGTCTAGTTAGAATAGCAAGGTAGCATAGCTTGTTTTAATCCTATAGATTTATTAGGTTTGCCTTAGATTGAGGTCACTACCACCGCCCAGTTATCAAACAGACATGAAAACAAACAGAACATTACATGTACTGAAAAACGTATTAACCTAAATAATAGTTTATGCAGGGATAAGTGGTGATAAATTCAATCTTATAATCAAAAATGCGTTTACTAAGTAAACATTTTTTGGGCTTTTACAGTAAAATAAGACATGAAACAACAGGAAGGGGAGGGGTTTTCTTCCAAAAAGGACTTTGAAAGTTTGTTGTTGTTGTTTTTATTTTATTTAAACGACATGTGTTTCAGGCTTAAAAGCTGCTGTCATTTTTTAAAACTCAGAAATCATTTTCTTTATGCTCTGCTCTCTTATGGCTGTGCCCTAACAACAAATAATAGCCCGGTATTACAACTATGTGTAACTATCTGCTGTGCTTCTCTCTCTCTCGTTTGCATATTGAATTTCACACATTTAGGTGCAAATTTTACTGAAAAGCGCATATGCATGCACTTTCTTTGTTCCAAGTTTCCAAGGATTAGAAAAAAAACAGCTTGGGGGGAGAAAGGAAACCAAGATATGGGCGAGATTTTCCACACCCAGCCCTCCTCCGGTAAATAGAGCAAAGGAAAAGCACCTGTCATGGAAAATGTGGAGAGAGAGAGAGGCGCTCCTGAGCGTCTCCTGCGAACTTTACTTATCTTCCGCCACAAAATCAGCAATTAAGGAGACTCGGGCACGGTTGTGTTTTAACCACGAAGCAGAGTACAGCTGTGTGTACCTACCCGGTGGTGTGATTGTGAGCGCGCGGTGAGCTCGCGTGCTGCTGGTATCACTTTTGCCTGTCTTTTCTCTCGGGAGTGAGTTGCGAGTCGTATAGTGGCTGTTCTCCGTGGACTTCTACCAACAGGTGTGTTTAATTTCCTTTAATGAGTCCGAGCCTTTTTTTAAATTATTTTTATTTAGTAAAATTCGCAGCAGTTGTAACGTGTAGAGTTTACAGACCGGTCTGTGCAGCAGGAAAAAGGGAAGTCTCAGGCGGTCTTTTGATGTAACGTTAGCGTTAATTAGACTTTCAGATAAGGCGCAGTTAGCGACTCATAGTCGAGTTCTTTTTTTAACTCTTCCAGTCTGTATTTAAATCTGTCAGCGTTGTTTATTGTTTTTAATGCTTTTACCTCCTTTATGTTTACGATTGGTAAAGAATTACGTGCTCACTAACTCAGAGTATTGACCGTTTCCTTGAAGCTTATTCTCTCACTAAGTTGCCCTGCAGGTATTCTTCAACCCTTCATCATAATAACAGGCTCCAGGCATTCAAACAATGAGGAAGAAGTTATCACGTTTTCCACGCGTGCTTAGAAACGGGAGCTTTCTCACAGCTTGCCTCATTTTGCTCCTGCCTAAATCACCCTGCGGGGAGTTTAAATGGAGCATAAAGTTTCAGATGGGGACATGACAGATGACAAGGCTGATGCTGGGTTTAAATTAATGTTTCAGCTCCTGAACTCCACCCTGCTCTCTGTATCCTTAGAGGGTGGGAACCATGCACCGTAGCCAAGTTCATGTTGTCTTTTGCTTTCACCGGGGCAGAGGCTTTCTGTGGGATTTTAAAATCCTCTCACATCCTGGTTCTTCTTTAGGTCATTTCAGCCAGAAACTTCCAGAGTCGTCTCTTGAAATAGAAAGTATTCCTGGTTGTTTTATCAGTATTCCCACCAGGCAAGCTTTGCTGTTGATGTTGGCATGAGATTTAAATAATCCAATGAGAAATCTCCAGCTGAGTTATGCAGGATGGCATACTGGCAGCAGCAACTTCCCTGTATGGAAGCCAACAGGAAGAAGGAAAGGTCACTCAGTCGTCTCCCAGTTATTTGATTAAAACCACATAAACACAACTGTTTCTGTCTGGCTGTATTGTCGTCACAGGGATTCGAGTCACTAAGTTCCTGTTTTCACTCAAGGGCTCTGGTGAGCTTGCATTACAGGAGATCATAGGAAAGCAGGTTGTCCTGTAGTAAAGTCAAGCATTAGTTGGAAGGTTTAATTAAAAAAAAAACACTTTATGCATAAACGCTCAACTCCTGATGTTCTTGCTTTGTCCTCAGTGACATCTCGATGTAAAAGTGACTCGATTGAGCCAGTTCACCTGCACTAAGGGTTCTTGGATACAGACGCCATGCCAGAGGCTGTTGACATGATAAACCTGGGCTTCCTGTCTGAATCCGAGCGGGAGCTGATCCTGGAGGTGCTGCGACGAGATGAGAAGCTGAGACAGGCTGAGGACCAGCGTGTGCGGTGAGAAGAGGCTCCTAATTTTTCCACACCTGTCAGTTAGTCACTTGTTATTTAGTTGTTAGAAGTACCAAAATCAACTCATATCTGCCGCTTATATATTTATTTTTTTACTGCACTTCTATTCTGTTTTATTTTTAGCCATTTTTACTTCACAAAAGTATTCCCATGCGTTATATTCAACTTTTCAGATAGTATTTTAATTATTTAGAAATTTGCCCAGTTGGCATTTGATACTTGTAGGGACTTGATATTTATTGTCAGGGTTCAACTAAGAGCTGGATGATAGTAGCTTAATCCAGTTAAAGTAATATTGGCATGGTGGCTTTGTGGTTTTCATAGATAAAAATAATAGACAAAAATAGGAGAACAAAAGATATAGATATTGTAATCTGATTTTATTTTTAAAGAAAAAAACAAAACAAAAACACTGTCAGTGTCACTGTTGTTAATGTGTTGGCTCTAGATACTTATTGCTGTCTCTTACAGTATTAGATGCATCTGGATTCATTGTTTGACTGTTGCTGATTGTTTTGTTTTTATTAGAATTCCATTTAGTTTTAACAAAATGCACATCTATTCAAAATATCAACGCTGCAAAAAGAAATGTAATGACAAAACTAATACAATAAAATAACAATAGCAATCAAAAACTGTAATGTGTCAGTTGCAACTGGATTAAAATTCCACAGATATTGCTTTAGTCGCTTTCTGAATGAGCCTCTGTTTTCATCTATTTAATATTGTTTGGAAACCTTGTCCATAGGTCCCCCGTCTTGCATCATTATGAAGAAAACACTATGTAATGTACTTGCAATGTAGTGCTTTTCCACACTTACTGTTCACTCAGAGTGCTTAAAACTAAAAATATATTTGTAGAGAACTTCATTCTATACATGTAAAGCGTTTTATCTTACATCAGCTGATTTCGAATCGCCAGTTAACCAAATGTGCATGTCTTTGGACTCTGAAAGGAAGTTGAACTACCTCGAGTAACAAATGCAGACATGGGGAGAACATGCAAACTCCCTCAAAGTAGGGACCCTGTTACCATGAGGCAACAGTGCACTGTGCAGTGCTAGATATCATTAAGTCATTCTGGAGCTATTGGCGCTTGACGAGCATCTTGAAAAGTATCTGAGACTGCTCACTTTTACTTCAACTCATATTTATCCATAGAGCACCAAATCACAGCAAGAGTCACCTCAAGGCACTTTTGTACTGTAAAGAGAAAAGAAGACCACAAATTTAGATGAGCTCCTATGAGCAAGCACTTGGTGACAGTGGGAAGAAAAAATCTCTCTTTAAACAGGACAAAACCTCCAGCAGGACACAGGGAGGGGCAGCCACCTACCATGACCCGGTTGTGAGGAAGGGGAGAAAGACAAACGTAAAACACTCTGTGGAAGAGAGCCAGAGATTATTAATGACTAATAAATACAAAGTGGTGTACATACGAACAGAGTGAAGAGGTGTGTAGAAGAAACACTCGGTGCATCATATGAAGCATGGAGTGTTTCTACTTCAAAGCTCCTTCTTTATAAAAGGAAAAAACAACAAAACTTTGCACTTATATTAAAGTATGATCTACATTAGCATTGATGTGGTCACCAGGACATTTTAAAAACTGCAACTGTATAAAATTAGCAGTCAAAAGAACCTGAAGAAGCTAAAGCTCCGGGAATACATACGGTTTGTTTATCTGATATGTTTCATGTTGTGGCCTTCATCTGGCCCATCATAAAACATATTATAGACAACATATTTTAAACAGTATAGGTGTTCGGTAAGGTTAAAAAAAATGCATGCATGTTCTGTTTGATGCAAGTGTTGTTGCAGTTTAAGTTCTTCTGTTAAAGAAAAAGAACTTAAAGCCTCGTCTGACTGTGCACTTTGGAAGCAGGCGAAGTCGTTCCAGAAACCTCTGCAGAGATTTCAGTGCAGGATTGTTAGACTGAGGACTCGGCTATAGAGAACTGAGGCCAATATTTTGACTGTATTGAGACACATTCAGTATTTTGCTAAGATGTTTAATTTCTAGTGTTTATAATGTTCAGTCTTCATTGCTTAAGTTTATTCTGTAATTTAAGATATTTAAGCCTTTTAGGCATTTGTCCTGCTTTTGTAAATCTTTTCTGTTGTTGTACACTGTAAGTCGTAAACATGTGTTGGGGTGGGTTGTACATTACAGATTAGAAATTTGTTCAAAACTGACAATTTACCAAATTGTCAGTTTTGCTTAATGCAGATGAATTTAATCCACCTGCCCTCTGAAGTTAACATATTTTGCTGAATTGAAGTATTGCAGTAAAGTCTAATCTTGTTATCAGCAACAATGTCTCATTTTATTTGCACAAGTATTTAAAAAAATTAAACAACATTCCGCCCAAGTTCTTTAATGCACAAGACAAATTTACACTAGAAGCTGAGTAACAAAGACACTGTACATATTATTTTAATTTCATAATTCTTGTCTCGCACTATTACTTCTTTATATCAGGCTTTACAGTAATTGAGTAATATTTATGGACTACACCTTGATAATGACCACAAGTTCTGAAATAAAATTATACTTTAACATTTACAAAAAGTATATGTTTAAAAACTTACTTCATGTACTGTTTGTTTTTGGGTTGTTTTGTTCTTTTAAAGAAATCCAGCAAAATGTTTACTTTGCCATATGACTGTTTAAGTGAAACTGACTATGTGGCATTTGTGTGGCGTGTTTGGCTCAGGAAGTTGAAGACAGAGCTGCAGGATGTTAAGAGGAAAGGGGCCAAACGTGCCAGTGAAAAATACAGTCAGCATAGCTGTGGCCGATGCCTGGAGCCTTTGAGCCGACTGACTGTTTTTTCCAGCCAGTGTAAGATGTGCAATCACGTCGTATGTCGCAACTGCCGGATGGTCCTGCCCGATGGATCCTGGCTGTGCAACGTGTGTGCCAAAGAATCGTAAGAAACGTTTTAAATGAAACAAATATTGTATCTTCAAAGAACAGGGTGTGTGGGGTTAGGTTGATGTTTTATATTTGAGAGATTTCCATCAAAGCCCAAGTAAGATTCCCATTCGTGCTTCTGAATATTTAAATACTTAAGCAGCCATTTCTCAAAGCAAACTGCCTTGACAATTTTCAGCTGTAGATTTTCTTCCACATTTTACACACAAACGAATATTTTTAGGACAATGTATAAGATTGGTTCAGAATAATTTAAGGTGCCCATTGTGGCTGAAAAGAAATATTTCATCCTTGTCCAAAATCCTCACCAACTTTGAGAGCAGGTTGTGTAGTTTTGAATGCAGATACTGACCAGAAAATTATAATGGTAATTTTTTAATCACATATTAAAGCAATTAAAACTCTATTGTCATTTTTCTCTTTGGTGATTTGAAGGGTAAAAGATTTTTATTGATATTTTTATTTAAATTGGCGAAACCAGTTTTTCCTGGTTAAGCCAATTCTTAACCAGGAAAAATTTGGTTTTGCCAATTCTTGAGTATGATAGCCCACTGAGCTTTAAAGTCTGCATTGCCTCAGAAATATGTGGCCTTTCAATTCATTTCTGCCCATTAATTAGCTCAGTTATGAATATAGCTCATCATTGATGCAGGTTTGCAGTGGCTTACAAAGATGCTATAGGATTGGTCCTTCAGGTTTCCAGGTGACACAGTGCCAGTCAGCTGTTTGTCTTCTTGGGTGTTCCTACATGTCAGGCACTTCTATGATACATGAACATTTTTGTGTAACTTGGATAGGTCAGCGGACAGCATCTGGGAGGTTTTGACTAGCCACTGGAAGAGCTGCTTTTGGTATTCATCCAAGTTCAACAGACACATGAATTGCTCTGTCACGTGAAGTGACAGCGCATGAATTGCTTTTGAGACTAATGATGATTTGCTAGGTTTTATTTTGCATTGTGTATAATACAAAGTGCCCCCAGCAGCCTAAACCTGTAACAGAATTACAAAATTATGGTTCAGGTTCATCTGATCTGGCTCTAAATATGAGCTTTATCAAAAAGTTGTAAACTGATCTTAAAAGTAGAGAGGGTGTTTCCTGAAGATGAACTGAGATCTGGTTCCAAAGGAGAAGGGATTGGTACCTGAAGTAAGCCTGCAGTCTGAGTTGTTTATAGGGATAATATGATACTAAGAGGTCTTTAAGATGTGATGGGACCTGACAAAGGAGAAATATGATCTCTCCTTCTAGCTCCTGTTAGTGCTTGTTGTGGTGTTTTTGGACCAAAGGCTTTCTATGAGCTTTTAGAATAACCTGATAATGGGTAATTACAATAGTCCAACTCTGGAGTAACAGAGTAATTAGATGTTATGTCATTTTTGGCCGTACTGAACAGATGAAAGAAGGCAGTCCTAAAGTTTTGTTTTATGTGTGCGTTAAAGGACATCCTGGTGAAAAATGACTCTAAACTTTCTCACAATATTATTGGTGCCATCCAGACAGAGTATCTGGTTTAACCCATTTGTTTTAGATTTTTACTGTATTTGTCAATATAGTAGTAATAAATAACCAAATATTTGTATGAAAAATCACTGTTGGTCTTGCAAACCACATCTGTTGATGATCAGCTATGCAGTGTGAAATGTATCTCACCACTCATCTCTTCCTCTCCTCGTTGTCTTGCAACATTTTTTGGGCATTAACAGAAACATCAATGAAAACCCAGAACTGCTTGTTTTCAGGATAATCACTATATATGTCGTGTTCTGCACTCTCACATATTGGTCACATACTGCTCACACCTTGTTGGATAACCATTAACAAATCTGTTAGTTAACTGATGAATATTTATATGGGATTCTAGTGATGTCAAGAAAAGAACGGGTGACTGGTTCTACAATCAGCGGGTCAACCGTTTCTCTACAACACCTGGGCATGACCTAGTGAGAGTCTCCCTGAGAAAGAAGCAGCCATGTGAGTACAGTTAACAGGAAGTAGAACTGTTGAGCTAGTTATGTAAACATCAGCCGGCCTGCAGTCAGAGCAGTGACGTTACAGTTCACTTTTTTTTTTTTCTTGTTTGTTTTTTGTTCTGTGTTTATAGCGAAGAAACGAGAGACAGCAGGTGAAGTCCTGTTGAGTAGTTCTGAAATAAATTCAGGTCCTCCTAAGTATCCGTCTCTGACGAAGCAGAAACTTCAGATGGTTGACAACAGGTGTGCTGTCACTCTTAACATCAGTTTTGTCTGGTTTTAAAAATGTTCATTAAACCACTTCTCAAACTCGCATTTTTGTTGACAGTAATTCAAGCAGTTATATTGGATCCATCACTTCAACGGCATCATTGGAATCAAAGGAGGAGGAAGAATTAAAGGTCCAATCAAACTCAAATCGCAGTGACACGGAGTCTGTAGAAAGTTCCAGTATAGCCAGCGTTAAAACTGAGACGGAGTCTGGCCGTGTGACCCCCGAGCCTGAGCAACCAAGGTAAACCCAGATGTAGCTGATCAAATAGCAATTTTTGAGACCGGAATAGCAGCATTTAGCTCTCTTCTACATGGTGTTTAGCTCCTAATTGAGTAGAGTATTTAGTCTGACACCGTTAAGATCAAAGTGGGGTCTGATCATAAAAGTTGAAAAACTCAGACTGTATTTTTAAACTAACAGATAATGATATTTATGTGACAGCGTTATGAGAAAGTAGAGCAATTAAAGCCATTTTAACCTACATTTGATTGTTATTAAGCCTGAAATGTTTGTGTACTAAAGAAAGAACTTATTACAATGTAAATATTCTCAAAAGTTCAGTGATGTTGCAGTATAGTAAAGCAGCATATTTAATCTCCTATATTCACCTAGTTGTTAATCATTTCTAAGTTGTGTTGGTACTTTAAAAAAATGAGAAACTATTGCAAAGTAAGGCCCTAGTATATCTAAACAAAGTTTCCATCATATCTGACCTTGGACTTCACACTTGTTCGTGTTACTGTCAGTATAATTATGTGTTGATTTGTGCTATATCCTTAGAAATGGGATCATGAACAGCATAATATCCCATCTAAATTAGGAAGCCCAGCTGGGGGCTTGTTTCTAATACAGTTTTCAGTTTGTATGCTAAGTAGGGTCACAGGCCTCAAATATCCACCAAAGTAGTTTTAATTAAAGTGCTCTCCCATTCTCGATTTCAGAACTGAGGTCACACAACTGAAATGAAACACAAATCTGAGGCTAATGGGACTTCTTTACAAAACGAAAAGTTTTTATTTGTATATTAGAACAAAAAAGGTCTTTATTGTAGTTGTTAAATGTCTGTTTCTTTTGCCAACCAGGAAGGAGAACAGCTTTGTTCGAACCAGCCCAGTAGGATCCAGTAATTCCAGTCTGACTGTCTCCATCAAAGCAGATACTGTCAGCAGTGAAACCACCAACGCAGAGATCAACACTGTAAGATAGTTTTCATTGTTTGAAATATTTTCGCCACCTTCTTCTCTGACTGCATCTTGTTTCTGGTCACTTTAGGCCCCAGAAGTAAAATCCTCCACTGTAAACCCAGAGCTGGATGTTGATAGACTCTTTAAGAAGAGCATCAAGCGAGGCACAAAACCTGCAGGTTTGTATTGTCTGTTAACATGTGCAGTGTTGTTCCCCGTAATCACAACAAAAATGTGTTTGGTTTTTTTTTCTGTATTCATTATATGTATTTAATTGCTGGTGTGTTCATTAGAGTATGCATCAACACTGGACCTGCGTAATGAACGTGACACATCAGAGGCATCACTGGGCAAAAGGAGCAGATCTGTACCAGGCTTGGATATACAGGCGAGTGTGTGTGTAGCTGCTTAGATTTTATAATGTCACATTAAAGTTAATTACCAAGGATAACATTGTTTCCATCAATGTAGCTATGTGAAAGAATCATCAAAAACGGATCCTGCAACCATTTTATTGCCTTCTTTTAATCCCCAGTGCTACCTTTCCAGTTTCAGAGGATGTTTAAGTATGTCTAAGGATGATTTTTGACAGCAGAGGTGATGACAAGGGCAGAAGAAGTGACATTCTGGGCTGTTAGATTTGATCAAAAGTAGTTGTTCTCGTGGTGGATATCAACAGCATTCAAGCCAGATTAACTTTCACAAGGTTGAGTGGCAAAGGCAGGCGAGAGGTGGCATTCTGTTATTTTAAAAGAGCAATAACTGTGAACATTTTCAAAGACGGTCCCTCCAGATGAAATCTTGTCTGTCTGTTAAGTGATGGAGGCGGTTGTGTAATAACTTGCATAAAGGTGGTGGTTGGGCATGCAACAGGAGGCTAACCCCTAAGCCTCTCACGTCTACATTGCTAGCCACTCACTTTGTGAAGTGAGTGTAAATTGGAAAGCTAGAGAAACTGTTGGGCACGCCCTTCATCCATCATTGGAGATCTTTTTTGCTGGAAAAGTGTGCATTGTGTTAGCAAAATCCAGGTCAATCCATTTGGTGATCAATAAATTTTGATATATTCTGCCCTTTAAATTAAAATGCCATTGGTTTGATCGGTAATTTGGTGGGTATTTAGTCAATAGCTAAATGGTTATTAAATCAACTTTTATTTTTCTGAAAACCTCAAATACCTTTTTGAAACTAGATGATTCTGCTGGGTCTCAAAGTCTGTGTGTGTATGATAAACTTGCTAAGTGTGTATTGTGGTGCCGCAGGAAGATGAAGAAGAGGAAGAAGATATCGACAGCTTGGTTAGCTTTCATAGAAGAACGATGAACTCAAATTCCTCCAGCCTGCGTGGCTCAAAGGTAAAGTAATGTCGAACTCGCATTAGGTCTCTCAAGTAGTTTTTGAAGTGCAGCTCATTACGTGTCTCATAACAGAGCTGATACTTACTTATCTGAACAAGGATCTTTAACCTCAGGAAATCCTCTAGCGCGTTAGGAAGTGCAAAACCGATAGTGCGAGTCCAGCAAAGTGTTTCTATAGTTACCAGAGCCTGAATAGAAGGCAAAGCTGTCACCAAGACGACTTTAATGCTATTAATATGGATTTACGAAACATCCTGACAATGCTTAACTCAATTTGTCCCTAACAATCTTTCTGTATCTTTGTAGAATTTTTCTCAATCTGTAGCTTCTTTGTTCCCTTGCTATTACTTTTTAAACTGAAGCACTGAGTCTGTTTCTCCACTTATTAACTAAAATTGAATATTTGTCATCAACTTGAAACAAATGCAGGCATCGTTAATGATCGTTTGTTATCATGCAGAGCACACTGGGCAGCATGATGAGCCTTTACAGTGAAGCTGGAGACTTTGACAGTGTGGAGGTGAAGGGAGATGTTGTGTTCTCTGTAAGTTACGACGAGAGCAGCCAGAGCCTCCAGGTCTTCATCAAGGAGTGTCATCAGCTGGCTTATGGCGATGCTGCACGGAGTGTCTGCAACCCGTAAGAGCTTTCACTACACTCCAAACCTACATCGATCTCCAACTGGCAGAATTTAAAATTAAAAGCGAAGTTTAGTCAAACTTTAACCTTCAGATTAAGCAGCACTATTGATTGTGCCTAAAAACTACACATTTTTCTACTGCGCACACACCCCTCAGTAATGTAAGCAAAGCTTTGATCAATGTCGATAAGAGGTTACTGTGTTTACTGAGTCTCAGTAAACACATCCCAGAGCTGATTAGTTGAGCTTCACAGGAAATTGAGTGTCAACAGACAAACATTTTTCTCAGCATTTAGTCAGGAGATACAACAGATGAGCAGTAATAATGACAGGGAGACTCATGATTTGACCTGCTTCTGTGTTTATGTTACAGCTATGTCAAATGTTATCTGCTCCCTGACAAATCTCGCCAGAGCAAAAAGAAAACCAGCACCAAGAGAAACATTATAAACCCAGTCTACAGTGAAACTTTAAAGGTGATGATTTATCATTTTTCTCATGCCTAACTGGACTCCAACTGTTGATCTTACCCTGTTGACTTAAAGACGCTCCCTTATTAGCGACCTTGCGCCATGTCTGCTGCAAATAATGACCGCACCTACGGAGACCTTAAGGTTGATATTGACTTTGCAGATTAGAGTAGCTGTTGTCAAATATTGATTTTAGTCCCAGCCTTCAGTATAGAGTCAGCTTAAGCAGAGTAGCAAACTGTTGACAGGGAAATTAACCAGAAAGATCCATCTCAACATGTTTTGTTTTTTTTGTTGTTAAATAATCTCAATTTTTCACGTCATAGTTTGTGTTCCTGTCTACTTTTAAAAGACTGAAATGTCCACATTTGGAGGTTGAAGCAGTAGCAGTGGTGTGAATTATTTCACCACCCACACCTGAGATCATATTGTTTAACCAGATTGTAAATTATAATTTGAAACTACAAAGCTGTTTCAGAAGCAGATCAGGGTTTGGCTTAAAATGGGCATTTTGGGTCAATCAGTTATGGGTCAATACATATTCAGTATAAAAAATAAAAAAAAAGGTTTTTTTTTTGTGAATATTGCACATTTCACTGAAAATGTGAGCGGCGAATAACTGTGTGGGTTGTGGCATCCTGGTGAGCTGACGAGATTCAACTATGGGCTAAAAAGCTCCTCAAAGCCACGCGTTGGAGAATTATCTACCAGGCTTTTGATCATCACGTCTCCTCTCTTCTTCTACCAGTACTCTATCAACCGCTCTCAGTTGTCCACTCGCTCCCTCTCGATATCAGTCTGGCATCATGGTCGCCTCAGCCGCAACGCCTTCTTGGGAGAGGTGGAGATCCCCTTGGACTGCAGAGACCTCGACTCCCCACAGGAGGAGCGCATGGCTCTCCTGGCAAAGGTAGAGCAGAGATTCTGTGCTCTTTAAGGAGTTTTCTTGTAGCTATGTTGAAACTCAACAAATGGCTTGTTTACCCATGAGGTCCGATGCAGAGTGTACATCTGCGTTGTGCTGAATAGGTGGAGTTTGCACACATTTTAAACTGCGTATCGGGGGCGTGCACTGATGCCCCACCCAGTTTAAGCACTGAAGGAAGCCTGAATGACTACCTCGACCATGTGACTAATACAAACAAAGCTGGACCATTTTAGATGAAACAGTTAACAAATTAAAATATTGATTTTAATTGGTTTATCTGCAAAATGCCAGCAGGTGTTTGCTGATAGATTCCTCTCTTAGTGACACTGTGACCTTTAAACCTCAATTACTTTAAAGTGAGGAGACCTCACACAGGCAATGTCTCCCTTCTATTTGAAACATTTACTCCTTCCTCACCACTCATCATCAGCTTACTGTTTTATCCAGAGCCATGTAACATTTTATGAATTAACTAGAATTTGAATGAAGGGTCTCTAAGCAAAGGAGAGCTGCACCAGGTAGCCCCTTCCTTTATCAGGCTGAAATAATAGCCTTTGTACTAATTTATAATTCTATCAACGCTGCTGTGAATGATGTCTCTTCCTTTATGAATTGCATCATACGGGTATCTACAACATGGACAATAAACTGCAGTTGTTTGGGTAAAGTCACATGATCTGTGAAAACCAGTAAAACCTAACTGCTGTGTTATCACAAGATCCAGTTTGAGCTGTTTACTGTAGAAATTACCTTTGGTTGAGCTGGCAGTTGCTGTCTGAGGTTTAATTATAGAAAGTTCAGTAAAGAAATCTTAATAAAGCTCATGTAACTTTAATTTGATCTCTAAAATATTGATCATACCATGGGAGTCTTTGTAAGCAGCACTGTAAAACCAGGTGAGGGCTGATTTAGATGAAGCGTTTGCGCTTGTGCTCTATTGCCCTGCATTTTTGCTGGATTTATTTTTCTTTATTACTTAGAGATAAAGCCACAGTGAACACGCTTTACACGTTGTCTGCATCCACACTAGCAGTCTTGCTCTGTGGACTGCTGCTTTTCATTGAGGGCATTTTAACACCTATAGTTTGTTAAATCTGGTCAGAATTCATTGATGAGTTTGTAGCTTTTCACTGTGATTTGATTTGTTTTTACACAAAGAAAAAATCCAAGTGCACTCCAAGCAAAACAAAATGCGTCACTAGATAGAGAGTAATCAGTCTGCTTATTGGCCTGATGTGTCTGTGGCAGAAGCAACAACAGTAAATGCAGAAAGGAGGTGTTGTGTTCTGGACTGTTGGAGAAGATGAAAAATTTATTTCACAGCTAGATGCTAGCCCGTACAGACCCTTGCCACAGAATACAAAGCATAAATGGACTAAACACTGCAGGTGGGAAAACGCCCTGAAACTTATTGACCTGTAGATCAGTGCATTTGGATGAAAGCAGTGGCTTTTGTGCAGGAGACTGGACAAAATGATGGCTTCAGCAAGCAGCAAGAATAATAAAAAGCACATTACAGACCAGAGTGAGCAGCCCAAATGTCAATCAATTTAAATCAAAGCAACAGTATTGATTAGCTATGAAGAAAAGAGCCTGGCTGTTACAGATGTTGTCTTATATATTTACAGGTTTGAGTTTCCATGTTGGTACATTGGCATGTGTACAAATTAACTTTTTTTTTCTTTTTGTCTTTTCAAACAGGCAGCCTCTGTTGTGCCACCTTCAGCTTTTGCTCAGTACAAAGGGGAATTGATTATCTCCTTGAAGTTTGTCACACCTAAAAAGCAAACAGCCGAGAAAACCAAAGGTAAAAAAAAAAAGTGGCTGTTTCTATCTCTGGCTTTGCTTCAAATTTCTGAGCTCGTCTGTTCTCCCGTTCAGACAAAAAAGCCAGGGTGGAGGAAGGAGGAGAGCTGCATGTCCTAATAAAGGAGGCAAAGAATTTGATGGCAATGAAGTCAGGAGGCACATCGGATAGCTTTGTGAAGGGGTTGGTGATCACCTGTCCAATTCTTAAACCAATAAAAAATAAATAAACTCACTCATGGTTTTTAAACGGGAATTTGTATTTTTTAAATTAGTTTGGTGTTTGTGGCTTTGCAGCTACCTGTTCCCAACTAAGGCAAAGAACTCAAAGAGGAAGACTCCAGTTATGAAGAAGAGCCTGAACCCCCACTACAATGAAACATTCGTGTACAAGGAGCTGACTCTGGAGCAGCTGAAGGAGATGTGTCTGGAGCTGACTGTGTGGGACAAAGAGTCCTTGCACAGCAATGAATTCCTGGGAGGTGTCCGCCTCAGCTCCGGAGAAGGTAAATGATCAAATCTATGAAGTCCTGGTGTCGTCTTTTTCACCTGGCTTTTAAAGCTCATATGTGAGATGGACTGTTTTTTGGGGGGGGGAGATAAACTAGACTATTTTTTTCTTTGCTGCTGTCTCCAGCAAGTGGAATAAATCATTAAACTACAAAGATTTTGAGGTTCGCAACCATTGTTACCCCTCACCTGTAAAAGGCTGATGGGGTATTTTCATCACAGCAACAGGCAGGCGCGCAACATGGACGCCCAAGTTTGTTAATGTGATAGTTTGAATCTCAGTTATTTCAACATCCAGGTCAGAAGTTTTCAGAAAAATCTTGGAATGTGATAACTCGAGAAGAAAGTCGCCTAGGATTTTCAAATTTGTACCATAGGCACATCCATTGAGAGACTGGGTGGTAGCTATAGCAGCTGCCAGTATTTTTTTTTTTTTTAATTATTTGTATTTTTATATATTTTTTTTAAGCAGTTTCCTCTTCCTTTAGTATTACCTGTATTTGTTAGGTACATTTTGTGGGTGTCTTTTAAAGTTGCATGGTTTTTGGGGGGGGGGGGGGGGGGTTTTGGGGGGGTTTTTTTTTATACAAAAGTCCCTCCAGTCCCCCTGCACTTCAACAAGGAAAAGCAAAGAGGAAAAACATCTCTGACTCTGGAATATATTTAAGTTTGAAGAACTTTTGAATGAAAAATGAGCACAATGAACGTCATCTCCCATTTCATGCACTTAAAACTGCACATGCACAAAGGGATGTGAGTCAGTATTTAAAAAAACAAAACAATCATCTTACAAAACATGAAACCATAACCTGTTAACAAACCAATTCATTTGTCAGATATTATTTATGGGCAATCGGACAGGAGTGACCACATGGTCCTTTATGTGGGCCTGCACAGCATTTTTATCTCTCGTCCCCCTCACCTCTCATACTGAGATACAAATTTTGTTTTCAGAAATCAACAATGTAAAACAAACTGTTCTAAGGTCTGGCTTTCATTGAAAGGCTACTTCCTCCTGCTAAGTAAAATGTTACCCTCTTTGTTCAAGCTACACCCAGCATTGGGAAATTTGACCACAATCACACGCTATGCAGAACTTTCTGGAATGTAATGGGAGAAAGATGTGCTGTTGATGGATGTATCCCCAGCAAAATCAAATGATTAAAAGACAAAACAACAGAAATAACATCCTTAAGACTAAGCTTTAGCTTCCTTGTGCTATATTTAGTAGCAAGGGGTTTGGGAAATTTGCATTCATATAAAATATATTTGTCCTTGAAACTCTTTGCTCTACATTTAGTTTGTTAACATTTGGTCAGCCTAAAAGCAAGCAATATGTCACAGTGGAGTAAAGATGACTTGAATTGAAATTCATGCCAATATAATGGGTTTTACAATTAAACAAAAATACAAAAATTAAGCATCTTTGAGAAAAAACAGTTGTAGAATTTACTATTATTAATGAGAAAAACAGATTCTGCAGTGACTGTGCAATCTTAACCCTGCAGGCACAGTAAAGGTGGGAAAAGAGGAGGTGGAGCTGGACTCGGTTGGAGAGGAGATTAGTCTCTGGCAGAAGATGATGCAGTACCCGGACTCATGGGCAGAGGGCACTCTTACACTGCGTTCCACTATGGGGAAGGCGAAGGGCAAATGAGGACAGTACACGCCTGAGATGATGAGAAGCTGTGTCCTGTGAGACTAACATGGGATTGTGGATTAATTTTATTTTCTCAAGCTTGTCACACCAGAGCAGGCCGGTCTCTTGAAGTGAGCGGTCACCCAGTTTGTTGTCGTGACACTCCACAGCTGCTCACACCTGCTCTCTCTGCACGGGGTTCATCTTTAACACGGCCCCCAAACTGCAGATGGGTGTTAACCTTTTGGAAGCGTGCCAAAGCATCACCACAACAGATTTATTTTGTTAAAGCAGTCACTTTTTTAAAAATTCAAACTGTATATATATTCTAGCTATTCAAAATCATGCACAGCACTTGGCAGTTTCTCACAGTTCTCTTTATTTGTGTCGAGATGCATACTGGTGTGGGAAAACAATTTGAAACAAACTGGTTATGCAGTATTTCAGCTGTCGCTTCTAAGAAATTCTGCTTTATTTAATCCATACCAGTGCATTTACATTACTATTTGTATAACTTGCATGAGAAGTTTTTCAATAAAGAACATTTTATCTTTGGTAACACTGTTTACCTCAATGCTCTCTCCACCAAAAAACAAAAATAAACTAAACTCAGACATTCTTTCGCTTTCTCCACTTTAAACTAAAGATAAAAGAGAGCAACACTACACACGCTACACTTTTTTTTCCGCTTTTTTTTTTTTTTTAAATGTTGGTAAAAAATATAACTTTTAGGAGATAAAGCTTTTATAACCTTTAGAGCAAAGTTGGCAGTAGATTATATTTATCAGATCTGACTTGTTATGCATGCAAGTTTATATCCTATTGAATTAAAGTTGATTTATATACTGCTTCAGACTAACTGCTCGGAAGCATTTCAGTGTATGGATGTGGTGAAAGATGCTTCTAGAAGGAATTTGGTTACATCTGAGTCCAGCTGGGAATTGTCTTTGATAATAAAGAAGCTCCATACAAATACATATCTACATTTCTATATGTGTGTATATACACATATTTGCTGGTGTGTTTTACTTCTAATCTTAAATGCTAGATATTCTGTGGCAAACGCTTTCTGCTGTCAGCACCCCTTTGGCTGATGATTTAATACAGAGCAAACAGTGCTTGCACTTCAGTGTTGTATAATCACATTTTAAAACAAGGAACTGCTGTCTTGTCTTTTTTTTCCCCGCTTCAAATGTTCCTCTGAACCTGGTTTCTGGTTGTTTGTCCTTACTGTGTGTTAGTAATACTGATGAGTGCATTGCTGTGGCAACGACAGAGGTTTATTAAATTAGTCACAGAAATCGCTGCGGAGCTCCAGTTTCTCCCGTTCCTCTTCGTCCAGCAGGAAACTGTCGATGTAGGAGAACAGCTCATCTGAACCCACGGGGGAAATGAAGCGCTCTCGGTCCAGACCGAGCTCATCCAGGAGCACCATGCTGAAGTAGCTTCTGGATATTCTGAATGCTTGCCTGTGGAGAAACCCAATAAGAGCCATTAACACATCCTCTACAGTGAAAATTACAAATAATTCATCCTTGTAATATTCTGGATAGCTGGATATTTATAATTGGCAAACGTTGCTTAAAAAAGTCAACTTTTTGCTTCAAGGTTTGCCTTCTCAAAGTAGTCACACATCATTCTTTAGGTGTTCAAAATGATCAGATTGGAGTATAAAAGCTGCATTATCTATTTTAGTTTTGACCACTTGATTCCTGAATTTAAAAACATCCATCCGTTATCTTCCACGTATCAAATTCTGAGTCCTGCAGGGCCTCCCAGCCTCTCACAGAATAACACCATATAAAATTGTTACAATAATGTCAGGCATGTTTTTTAGAGACTTGAGAAATTGATTCAAGCTTTACAGCTCTGAATGCCTCAGGGTGTTAGCATAGCAATAGACTAAGAAGCAGAGCATAGCAATAATAAACTCTTCACAGAAGTGCTCATATAATTAGCGCCAGGTTGCTTCCACCCCAAGAAACACTGTATGTGAACACAGATCCTAAAATATTTCTGGTTTGTGGTCTCAATCACTAGTTTCATGTCTTATTTAGTACAAAAAATAAGTGAATGATGATCCCATTTAAACTGGAATAACATTACTGCCTTGTGATGAATATATTCTCAGAATAAGCTGGTGACAGCCAAAATGTTCAAAACAAGTCTTCAAAATAGGATTTAGCGAACCAATGGGTTACAGCAAGGTAGTTACAGCCATCATTTATATACAGTCTATGGAGAGTGCACGATCACTGTATTAAAAAGAGTATTGTTCAGTGCAGCTTTATACTTGTTGGCTTTCAACTCATTGCTTTCAATTACAATTAGATGTATTTCCTTCCAACTCTAAGCTATGTTGAGATAAAACATGTCCCTTTATTGATGTCTGAATTCCCCTGATGATTTGTGCTCTGCTCACTCAGTTTACCTCAGTACTCTTTAGGATTTGTGTGTCTGCAGTGAGACCTTAGGTTAGGAAGAGTTTCCAGTCTGGAAAAACTGAGGAATGCTTCTTACTCAAATTGCACAGTTGTAGGAAAGAATCTTTATCGAGGCATTTCCTAAGATGAATTATTTTTTAATGTTTATTTTTACTGCAAAATTCTCAGCTTCAAAAGCATCGCAGTGCTTCTCAGGGAAACCAAAAGCCAGATGATTATTACTGATGTTTTGTCGGGTCTGTTGAAATCCCATCGAAGTGATTATTATGCTATATTTAGAAATGTTAATCTTTGAATGGAGACTCTCTTTTTATTAGGAGACTCCTGACATTTAAAGTTTGTGAAAATAACTCCTGACTGTTAAGTGAAATGGAAATTTTATAAAGTCATTTCAGGATGGATTTTTTAAAGTCCCCATAAAAGAACCATAAAACTGTTGAACAAATAAATTATTACCTTAAACCCTCTATGACTTGAGGCTGAAGAAGACTTTCTTTAATGCGGCCAGTCTCACGAGGAGGAGAGCCCAGAAGCTCGATCACGGTTACGTGCCGGAGGGCTAATCCACAATCTGCTTTCTGAATCAGGAAAAGGGGAAACACATGATTGGGTTCTTGTTACTTATTAAACGGCTTCAGAAGCTTTACTGGGCTGATCAAGTAAAGTCTCACTTGTGTCATGATGTTCTGGAGCTGGTAGTCAGGGTCCGACATGTTGGGTGCAGACACGATCAGCAGCCTCCGCTTTTCATAGAACTGATCCAGGAGAGCTGGCGCTGTCTTTACATCGGCTTTAATCTCAATTGCTACAAACAAAAGGTCATAGTTACATCCTCCACTTATACCCCTCCACATGTACATAAGCACATACAAAAGCATTCTGTTATGTATGCAGTGCACTCCATACTGTAATAATGTATAGATTTCAGATGTATTCTCTTCTATCTCATACTTTTTGCTGCCAGCATGGAGACTTTAACCAGATCCCCCACCTCTGGCTAAAATCTCCAAAAATTTAAATTTATTAATTTTTTCGCTGAAGCGTAAAATCGCACGAGCTGTTCAAGATTAAAGCAGCGCTGTTCAGCCTTTTCAGCTCTGACCTTCTTAAGAAGAAAGTGTGTAATCATCACTCCTCATCAACGCTTTTAGACACCATCAAAAATGTCCTGCCTCTGAATATCTGTCACAACATGTTAAGGATTTTTTACTGTTTTATTTGATTATGCTTCAAATGTTATGTTATGCTTATGTTCACATATTTCACCAGACACAGCTTTCTGAAGAAACAGGAAGCTGACCCTGTGACCCTGTGACATTTACCGCAAGAGATCAGCACAGAAATACACATCCGCAGAAGTTGACTTGCATTATCTTATTCTTAGAAATTGACTTGTAGCACACACACTTTGTGACACATACACACACAGCTTACACACAGACAGCATCAGGACCTGCGTAACAGGAAATGTGATTATATTTGCGATGTAACCTATAAAAATAAACGAATACTGCAGTTCGGTGTGTCTCTCTGTCTGAGATTCACCCGTGCTGCACGTTATCAGTAACAAGTGTCTCAGTGTTGTTTACTCACCTGACTGTTTGTTAACTGTAAATCTCTGACACAACATAAATAACAAAAGGACAGAGGAAACTGTAAAGTGGAACTTTTTATTCCTCTAATAATTATCTTTGTGGGGTGCCTTCCCCTTATGTCAGGAACCACTGGACTTTACTACCTCACTGTATATAAAATATTTGCTGGTTGATGCAAAACAGCCATGATAAACAACTGTTTATTAACTATACTAATATACTAGTGCAAAAAATGCAAGTATCCTGAAAAGTTACTTTCATATAGTCATTTGATGTGAAGTGAAATCTTACAAGCTTCATTTCTTTTGTTTGAATTTTGATGATTGTTGGTTACAGCTCACAAAATCAGAAGTGCAATATCTGGCATGGGCTCAAAATGTGGTCATAAATATTTTGTACTTGTAAATCAGTTTCGTATGTGTAAAAGGAATTTGTGTGTGCGTAAAAAAGATGTGTATGTGTAAAAAAGATTTGTGTGTGGACTTAGCCAAAAAAAACCCTGCAAGTTACAAGTACGAATTTTGACCCTATTTTTCTTCCTTTCATCTGATTGGTCAATGTCATGTCAATCACAAATGTAACAATCCAATCAGAGAACAGATGGGTTTGGCTGTCGGAGGGGCGCTTTTTTGAACTGCAGGTCCTTGAAGGGTGATACAGTTTGAAGCTGGAGGATCTCTATATAAATATCCGATAGCAGCTAGGTCCCCTAACTTTCAGCAGCTGTTGAAAGGATAAAGTTGTGGTATATCAGTGGTTAGAAATACCATTATTACTTTAGGATTAGTTTAACACAAAGTCAGGGCTGACCCGGGACCATTGCTGTGAGTCACAGTGTGCAGCATAAAAGTCCTTTCACATCGGACGCAGGATGTGGTGCTAATGCTAACTGCTAACTAAAAGCAAAGGATCCAGAATTTTTTGCGCTGGCTGCTGAGCTCTGTGGGTTTTTGCAGCAGCTCTACCTGTACTAGATGCACCTGCTCCGGAGCAGGTGCATCTTTTCTATCTCTGACTTTATGTCCTCTACAAGAGTTTCTGTTTTTATTTTGCTAGTTCTTCAAATGTTCAATAAAAACATGTATGCTAATTCATAACGAAGAAAGCTTTGTGATGAAGACTGTCATTTCCAAAACACTGCCCGCCCCACCCCACGGTCCGCAGCGCTGTTGAAAAGGCTGTGGAAGTCCCTGTATTAAACACGTAGACCTGTGACACAAAAATCACCAAACTCGGACGACCACAGACTGTTTTCCTTCGTGGTGATGAAGGAAAACGCTGGGTTGGCATGTAAAAGGGCATTTATTCCCTTCAAAGACCTGCAGTTCAAAAAAAAGCGCCCCTCCGACAGCCAAACCCATCTGTTCTCTGATTGGATTGTTACATTTGTGATTGACATGACATTGACCAATCAGATGAAAGGAAGAAAAATAGGGTCAAAATTCGTCCACACACAAATCTTTTTTACACATACAAATCCTGATTTACAAGTACAAAACCGATTTACAAGTACAAAATATTTATGACCACATTTTGAGCCCATATATCTGAAATGATTTGAAGATTTCATTTTGAGTTTGAATGAATGAATTTTCAAACATTATAAATACAATATACCTCTCAATCTAGTTTAGAACACACTACCACAACACTGCTGACTCGACAGTTGTCCAGATGACGATCATGGGGAGGGTAAGCCACAGAAACTTATGGCTGAAAAGGCTGGCTGTTCACAGAGTGCTGTATCGAAGCATTTTAATGGAAAGCTGACTGGATGGGAAAAGTGTGGTAGGAAAAGATGCAAAGGCAACAGGGACGACCGCAGCCTTGAGCAGACTGACAAGAAAAGTCGATTAAAGAATTTGGGAAAGCTTTACAAGGAGTGGAATGATGCTGGTGTCAAAGTATCAGGAGCCACCACCCACAGACGTCCTCAGGGAAAGAAGCAGTCTTAATATTAAGCTACTCCTGAACCAAAGACAACATCAGAAGGCCTCTCTTCAGATGAAGGTAATTTTTGCATTTCATTGGTAAATCTAAGTCCTAGTGTCTAGAGCAGGGGTCCCTAATCCCAGTCCACGAGGGCCGGTGTCCCTGCAGGTTTTAGATGTGTCCTTGATCCATCACAGCTGATTTAATTGGATAAATTATCTTCTCAACATGTCTTGAAGTTCTCCAGAGGCCTGGTAAAGAACTAATCATGTGATTCGGGTGTGTGGACCCAGGGTGAGACCTAAAACCTGCAGGGACACCGGCCCTCGTGGACTGGGATTGGGGACCGCTGGTCTAGAGGAACAATGGACAGATAGAGAATCCCCGGTGTGTGAAGTCCAGTGTAAAGTTTCTGCAGTCTGCGATTCATCTGCCGGTGTTGGTGGTGGTTGGAGCCTCAACTGAGTACTGACTGCAGTCTTTGGCTCTTTTCCACAGCATGTCTTTCTGTCTTCCTTCTCTCACCCCAACTGGTCACAGCAGGTGGCCCCGCCCCTCACTCTGCCAGAGGTTTCTTCCTGTTAAAAGGGAGTTTTTCCTTCCCACTGTCGCCAAAGTTCCTGCTCATACGGGGTCATATGATTGTTGGGTTTTTCTCTGTATGTATTATTCTAGGGTCTACCTTACAATATAAAAATGTTTTTTTTTACTCTATTTATTATATTGTTGTGTCAGTCTGGTACATTTGCCACTGTTATACAGTCATCTTAAAGTCACCTATTTGCAGACTCAGTACTCACGAACACACTCAGCAGGATCTCCGCCCCAGCTTCGGTTGAATTGGCAGACACGACTCGACACCCCCCTCCGTTCGTATCCTCCTTCGCAGTGGTATTCACACGTTGCACCATAGTTGTTCCCATCGGAGGAGCAGCTGAGGTAACTATGCAAGGGTGGAAAGAGTTCTGGACATCTTCTCACTGAATGTAAAACAAAATCATGTAAATAAAATACAACAGTGATAACAAAATAGTAACTCAAGAAATCCGGTTTGGCAGCTTACCCTCAACACGCACTATAAACTTGCAGGCAGCTCTGTTCCTGGCCTGATCGTACACTTTATATCGGATAATGTGAAGTCCCTCTTTAAAGTCAGTGCCTGGCTCCTGGCCCACTAATATCACACTGCAGAGAGACACAGTAGCCAACAAAATGTTCAAATCCATTTAAGAATGAACAGGAAAGGGAAATAAAGGAAGTCTGTGACATACTCGAGTGACTTGTGAGCAGTGTCTGTGGCTGTCGGAGGGTCCCAGGTCACCTTGGCGGTGAGCTTTCCAGGCTCAGCGACCTTGAGTCTAGATGGAGGACACTTTATCTTTGGAGGATCAGTATCTGAAATAATGGCAATGTAGCATTAGAGAAAGGAAGCAGGCATGTTGTCAGCATTGCCCAACTGCTACAGCTATAAAGAGCAGAATTTAATTCAGAAAGCAACAAGCCACAGTTTGGATTCAGTCCAGAGAACAGACGAGGAGGAAATATGCTTGTTTTTGTGAGACTGTAAAAGGAGCCAATCCTGTGAAGGAATGAAGGATAACCACACCAGAGCAGATGGCCTGATTTAAAGTCCATGTATGGCATTAAGTTAAAAAATATAGCTGACAGAATTTCCAAACATTTGGTCGGCTTCACTTGGATCTACACACTGAGACAGTGCTGCGTACCTGAACACACCGGCTGTACTCCGCTCCATGACCCCCTGTGCTGGCAGATGCGTGATGGTTCTCCTTCAATGCGATAGCCAGTGTCACAGGTAAAGTCACACCTGGAGTCCACCATAAAGCCCTGAGTGCAGGTGTACCTGCCATGGTAAATGAGGGGCAGCATGTGGCAGCGCATCTCTGATGGGCACACAGAGAGTATGTTAAATGGCCACAGTGGTGGCTGTTCATATTAAACATGGTCAAAATTGTAACTAATGAGCTCAGTGTATGTTCAAGTAAGAACCAGACTGCTCTAAACATTTAGTTTTAGATTATTTTATTCTCTTGGGTCTATATAACATCACTGACAGCAGATATCCTTAATATGGACACGTCAGCTTCACACTTTCCACTGTAAGCACAGAAGCCCCACCCATCTGCTTTTCAAACCTTCTGTATGGGAGGGGGCAATCAAAAGAAACTTTCCTTAAAGGTTAAAATTGTTAAGCAGTCTGCTTCAGAGTATTAAAAAAAGAACAATTCATTATTTTGAACTGTGAATCATAAAAAGCCACCCCAGGAAAGTCCAAGAATTAAAAGGTTTGGCTGGTGATTTTTTATTTTTAGTGTCAACAACACTAGCAGTGTGAGCACGTGTGAAGAAAATATCTAAAAACAGGATTTGATTTAACTCTCCGAGCTGTTAAAAAGGCTCAAACTGGGAACTGCATTTTTAAGCAACTATTACTCTCAAAGAGTAAAAAAAAGTGTAATTGGGGACTATTTTCAGCAGTGGATTAACACTTACATGTGGTGCCAGTGAATAAAATTAACAACTCCAGTGCTCATGGTAATAAGGGAACATGTGAACTGAACTGATTTTATAATTCCTGGCCAGTAAGAATGAGATGAATATTTTCAAATAACAGACACTCACCGTATTTGCTGATCGATTTTCTTGGTCAGAAAAACAAAGAGTGTCACCAAACTGATCACATGTTAAGTTAAAATCTCCACATACTGCGGCAGTAAGCAGTCCCAGACCAGCGGCGATTAGCGAGGCACATAATGGAGCGTCTTCCCAGCAGCTTGTACCCTCGATCGCAGCTCATCTGGCAACGCGTTCCCAATGTGCTCCTGTAGGCTCTGCCTCGAGGGGAGTGGCAGGTCACCTCACCGTTGGTCAGACCCGGAGGATGGCACCAGTAAGGGTCTGTTTTTAAAGAGCAGCCAGAATCAGATTTGTGTGATTCCTTTAGACTCTGAGTGTTGGACTCAGTGTTCGCTCATGGGAAAAGTGGGATTTCAGACTGTGCTTGTCTATATCAGTTAATCAGTCTTTATTATAGAGTTCAAAGATTCAAACTTCAGCAAGAAACCAGATGAAAAGCACCACAAAAATTATTATTAGAAAGAAGCATCTGAGCAAACCATAAGACTTCTGAAACAGTGCCCAGACAGAGGACACAAAAGTGGAAATGTTTGGCTGTGATGCACAGAATCACATTTGGAGAAAACCAAACACTGCATATCAGCATAAACAACTCATACCAAGTGTCAAACACGGTGATGGAAAGGTGATGGTGTGGGCTTGTTTTGCAGCCACAGGACCAGGACACCTAGCAGTCATTGAGTCGACCATGAGCTCCTATGTATAACAGAGTATTCTAGAGTCAAATATGAGGTCATCTGTCTGACAGACCTCAACACAATTAAAATGCTTTGTTGGGAATTTAAGAAAGCTGTGCCTAAACAAATGCCTCCAATCTTCAATGAACTGAAGCAACGTTGTGAAGAGGATTAAGCCAGACATCAAGGCAGCAAAGAATGAATAAATAAATAAATAATTACACAAGTTTTTTTTTCTAATGGCTTTAACAGCAGTGACTGACACAAAAATCAAAAAACCATTTCATCTGGATTGCATAACCCTGGATCCAAAGAAGTAAGCAGGCTATAAATATCTATATTCTCTTTATCATCTGGTTTCCTAGAAGAGTCTTTGAGCAAAAATCTAAAAGTTTACAGACTTTCTTACTAAGCTGCTTATTCTTGACACCAGATGTGTTAGCTACCGTCATATGAGCGACAGAGGCCAAATCTTTAATAGACACTGTTTGATGGTATGTTCTGACATATGGCCCAGCCCCAGTGAGTGTCTGTTGTCCATACGCACTTGTGTAGTCCAGTTGAGGAGTCGTATCTTCCTCTGTAAACTCATTTTCGTATACTGTAGTCCCAGAGCCAGCTGAAAAAACAACCAGACATGTCACATGTGTTTATGGTAGATAGACTGTCACTCAAATAGCACTTTTCTACTCTTTTTGAGCTTTCTTACTACAAGTATCATTCACACGTATTTAAAAAACCTAAGCACTTTTAACCTAACATTCACACACTCACATGGAAACATCAGGAGCAACCTAACCCCTGGACATGTATTTAAGCCAACATGTAGAAAAGCCTAGGGTTCGAACCCCAAACCTCCTGAGCATCAGCTGGGGTGAAATAATACGACTGAAGCACATATTATGTAGGTCACACAGAAGCAGGCAGACACAAACTTTTCTCACCGCGCACTCTCATTTCCACAACCTCCTTTCAGCTTCCTTTAGCACAACTCAAATAATATTCCACCTGGATTTCCAATCAGGAAATGGAAAATCCTGGGGCTCTTTGCTTTCTTGAGGTGATGCATGTAAATGGCCTTGGTTATGTTTTGAAACTTTCACTTTAACTCCACCACACATCAGGACAAACAGCATGTTTTCATTGCCCACTTGGCGATTGTGTCTCTTACTCACCAGTTTCCATGTTCTAACAGTTCTTGTACTGTACTTTCTGCACAATAAATCACTGTTACTCTTCTTTCTCTGCAGTGGTGGCTCAGGCACAGTATCCTGAAAATGACTCCGTGTTTAGAGCTGAGTGCCAAACTTTCCAGTCTGTCAATCCCCCACCCCCCATCCCAGCTCTCAGTTCCTGCTCTGCTTCCTTTGCTTCAGCTCAGCATTAAACTTAGTCTCAAGCTAATAAAGTCCACTTTAAAGCATTTTATTAGTAATGATACATTTAATTTCCCTACTCTGCTCCAGATTCTTCCTAAGACAAGCAGATTAAACCCACCGTCAGTGGGTTTTTTTGTTTGTTTTATTTTTCTTATAAAGAGCCCAATGTTCCACACAATACACTTCCCCAGGCTAATATTTCCCCTCACAGAGAATTAGTCACACAGGAAATAACAGGCTAATCACTGCAGTGTTCAAATATAGAAATGGACATTACTGCAAGTGGGGTGTACTATCATGCACATGGGAATTAAAATGATATGTGAGATTATACATGGATAAAATTGAAACGGAGGTTTTCTATAGACTTAAGCTGTTTTTCCTAATAGGCAAACATAACCTTGGAGATTAGACTTCTTGTTACTCATTCAGCTTTTGTGATAATATGTATGAAAATAGTCCCCTCATAACTTGTTCTCGGACCCAAAGAGAATCCATTTTTTCTCACGTATGACAAAGAAAGGCTTGCCCGACTGGTGCTTTTACTCAAACGCTGCTTCTGATGACTAAGGGGTGCAGAATACCCAGACACTGACACACATTAGGCAGATTTTACTGCAGAGACATGCACACTGCAGGCAGAGTGAGACCATGCAGCAGAAATGAGTCAGACCACAAAGAAGCTGCTGCTCATCTGACATTTCATGTCTCTAATGACAAAGCTGAGAGACCGAGCATCATCCTTTCAATCACTCCTCATCATCGCTGGAGTTCATATGTGCTGCCGAGGGGAATCTCAGGTCATGTCATTATCTTGCAGGATTAAATGAAGGCTTTAGCACGTTTGGCCCGGAGGGGGACTCCTCAGTAATTAACTGGAGCTGAGCCGTAATTAAACTGCTTGGTCAGCAAACGGGGAAGGAACACCTGAAGAGAAATGAAGCTCAGCTCATTTTTAAAGTCATCTTATCCTGGATTTTAGCCAGTTGCATGTTGGGAGATGTTGTGGAGGCACAAATGGAGCAGGAACCTCCATTTGTACTCATCGATTCACCTAAAAAATGCAGCACATCTGGATCTAATACCAGTGGCTTTACTGCAGAGGAGGTATTTCCCAGCTGCAGGGAAGATGAGTGACTTGAACCTTGGCCAACCATCTAATATATTACATATTCATGCAAATTTGTCTTAGTTGAGACTTGCAACAAAACCAATGCTTGAATTTATACTAAACTTAGACTAAATAACTTTTCCTTTAAAAGAAGATCACTGTCAGACAGATGTAGTTACTTTAGATTACTTTAGATAGCTAGATAGCTTTAGTCGAACAACTGATTGATTGAGCTAAAACAAAACAATCATTATTTTAAGTTAAAGTTATTCTTTACTTGCCAAAGATTTCATGGTTTCTCTCTCTTAATAAATATGAGAGCTTGCTGCTTCCCATTTTTTATCAGAGATGTCACTTACGCTTTGGAAATATGAGTTTTCATGGTTACTGTAGCTAAACAGAAGCAGCAGATTGCTCGTTAGTTTCAGCCTCTGTTTCAACTTCACCATCTAGTTTCTGCTAACAGAATATGCACTATCCAAAACCTTGGGAGCAAACGTTTTTGCATTGGGAACTTAAGGAGTAGTTTTACTTTGTTGATTCTGTACTTTTCCTTTGATCACAGGAAAGTACATCGTGCACTGTAATCACGTGGTACTTTGATGAAATCTAGCCCCTAACATTTGAATTGTTGTTTATTTTTGTTTTCTTGTCTCGTACACGCTAGGTTTGTCGCATGGACTCACCTGTGAAGAACAAGATGAAGACAGCAACAGAGCGGCTGAGGCGCATGTCAGAAACGCAGAGATGACACTCCTGGATGAGATCAAACTTTTTTTGTACAACTCCAAGAATCTCAGAGTCCAACACAGACCTACGAAGCTATAAAACTGAGGAAAGCTTTAAAAAAAAAAAAAGAGTTGTCTGAATAATCCCCACAGTCAACAACGAGCGCTCCTTTCACGCAGCAGCCTCCTCAGCTTTTGTTAAGGAAAGATTCTTCTAGTTCATCACAGAGACAAAAACCACTTGGTGGCACTAACGGGCTTCTAGTGTGTGTGTGTGTGTGTGTGTGTGTGTGTGTGTGTGTGTGTGTGTGTGTTTCCACCCATCGCTGCATTAAACATGATTAAAAATCTTTTATAAACTCCACCCTTCAACTCATGCAAGAAGTAGGCCTATACGCTAATTCACTTGCAGCAGCAGATTTTTTAGGCTGCCATCTGATATATACAATGGCACTGGAGTTATCAGCTGTTATGGATCTTTATTTCATAATCTCATAATATTATTTCAGTGACATCACGCCTGATGGGTTTTTGTTTTTTTCGTTTTGTTTTGTTTTAATGAAACGGGCTACTTTCAAAATAAACTTACAAAATGCTCCAAATATGTCCCCCCACAATACACAACACTTACAAAGAGCTCACGGTCTAGTAGTAATTAAATGTAGCACTATTTAATGCGACGCTTTGTTTTTTTAAAAGGATCATCACATGTAATTTGTTTAGAAAATCGCACGAGGAGAGCACGATGCAAGTAGAAATTCAATTTGGAGAACGAAAAAAAGCATCAGTCTTTGTGTTTATCTTCAACTAAGCGCATATTTACAAGGCTGCTCTGACTGCTGTGACGCGTGTGTCACATCCACATCAGCAGAAGGAAGCTAAGTATAAGGACTGTAAAGACCGACTGCAGGAGACAGGAAGTAGCGGTGCTACTGTCAAAATAAAAGCACGTGGACACAGCGCAGCCCTGACAAATGTGAAGCAAGCAGTGGTGTTATAGTGTGTAATAGCTTATTAATTAATAATTGAATAGCACTCTGTTCTGCAAGCCAGCAAATCTCTTCCAGTCTGCACCAGCCTGTCTGCACCTTTTTAAGCCCTTAACATTAAATGTGCAGTAAAATACTGGCTGCTGTTTGCAAACTGCAGGACCATGTCTTCAGGGGGCTGGTGATGTCATAGATTGATATACAATTTTCAGATTAATTTTTAAATTATTGATTCAAAATAAATGATTTATTGTTTCATACTGAGCTTCTAGTAAAGTGTATATTTGTTTCAATAATGCCTTAGTTATTCCAGGACGAAAACAATGAGCCATTGTCCTTCTACAACAAGGTCATACTCATGTGAACATACCTAGAAAACCAATCCAGTTTATAGGCCTCAGAAGAAAGCTGTGACTACTGAACTGTAAAATTGTAGCTGATCTCAAACCTTAACTCATAATATACCAAAGACAAAATAATCAACTTCCGGTGGTGTTTGAAATAAGATAAATGTGAGCTTTGTTGAAAAGGTTGAGCACTGCAAGGGTCGGGAAAAATAGTTGAAAAACAAACAAATTAACAAAAAACATGCTTGTCTGTAAACTTGTGGAACAGTCAGAACAGGAGAAAAATCTATATGCTAGTATTATAGTAAAACTGGGATTTCTTATTTATCAGTGAAAAATGTAAAGCAGCACCATCTCTGTAAAATCTGAACACCTGGTCTGGTCAAGTTCTTAGAGGCTGAAAAGCACTCAACAGATTCTTTAAAGACAAAAAAAGACATTTAGAATTAAGTTTATTAAAAAAAATGTCCTTATTAAATCTCTGGTCCAGCCTTCAATGAGTGATCCACACTTTGTGTCAAGATTGGCTGTGTGGCAGGCAGGCAGGCAGGAGTGGTGGACTCAAAATGCAGGACTCAGACACGGAAGTTAAACTTAAGCGCAGCTTTATTGCTGGGAAAAACCTCGTATTAACTAAACTCACCAAAAGACCAACAAAAGTCTGAACACAGGACGGGAACACTGGAAAAGAAATACTAAACTGGCGCAGGTGATTAAACACAGAAGCAGAACACACAGCTAGCTGAGGGTACGAGGCGACAGAGAACGCAGGAAAACACAGGGCTTATATACACAGGGGAGTAATCGGGGAATGGAAAACAGGAGGGAGACACAGCTGGGAGGGTTTGGGCTAACGAGACACGGGGAGCTAGACACACTGAGATGAGGCACAACCTTTCACAATAAAACGGGAAACAGGAAACAGACACTGAACTGAACTTATACTAAACGAGAGACACAACCTAAGAACTAATCCCTCACAAAGAATAACTGAAACATAGAATAATACTAATAAACAAAGCATGATAAAAGGATCAGAATACAAACCATAATACAAAGGAATATAAGAACTGAAAATGCTGGGTCAAAATGACCCAGGACCGTGACACTTTGCAAATTTGCCTCAGACCCAAACGCTACACAGCAAGTGGATAACTCAGTTGATCAAAATCACACTATAAACCCTGCACAGCCAAAAAGCCACAATCATGAATACCACAGCAAACTGGGACAACTGCAATTCTTGGAAGTCAGAACCATTTCTTATGGGGATGGGATGTAATTAGCCAGGAATTGCTAAATTTATGAGCTTCTGGGCTCATGCTGCAGCCTGTTTTACAAAAAACAAATGGCCTTATGAGATAACAAATGATTAAGAGATTAAACATACAATCATTAGAATAACTTGGTGACAGGTCTGTTGACAGGACTCCTCCACCCCTATGTGTGGGGTCTAAACACAGAAACAAATCCTAAAAAATGGTCTATCCTGGCAAGGAAAATGAAAACTACTGCTGCACAGGCAGAATCACTCACAGGTAAACAGCCATTCACTAACTCCCAGTCCCTCACTAAGTAAAGGAAGCACCCAGCCTCTCCTCCATGCGCAGGAACAGCTGGTAACACTAAAAGCTGTGAACATTTCCCACCGCTTGCACCTCCTTATGGTTCCATCAGCTGGTATTGGTCTAGAAATGCTTGCCATACAGTATCACTCCTGTGCAGGAAGGCTAACATCAGCAGAAAACAAGAAGAAATTAATTATATTGAAAAACTGAAGCAGTAAATGACTTCACATCAAACAGTCCGAGTGGGACCCTGTGGCGGCCCAATTCTGCCCCCGGACCGCATGTTGGACACCGTCTCCCTTAAAAAAAAACACACAAAAAAAACCGTCGCAGCTGGGCTTTTATTTTGATAGCTGTTTGCGCGTGTGGTGTTTTACCGCTGTCGCTGTTGCGGACTTGACGCTAGTCTGTCCAGCTGAGCTGTTTATCCTCCAGGAAAGTGAGTCTGGGTAAGTGACGACACTTCCCCCTCTCTCCTCAGATCCAGAACTTTTTTCCCTTCTTCTCTCTTCGTTTCTGGACGCTGGGAGGTGAAGTTTTTTCCTCTTTTTTTCAGTTAAAAAACTAAACTCCAACATGTCGCCACCGTCTCGCCGGCTTCAGACGAAGCCAGTGATTACCTGCCTGAAGACTTTCCTCATATCCTACAGCCTAATTTTCTGGGTGAGTCGCCGGACTTGCAAAAGGGAAGGGGAGTAGGGGGCTACAGGCTAACGAAGGAGCAACAATGGGCTCCGAGCAGCGGCTTTGCCAACGAGGCTCACGACACGGTTTCTTGAAATCACTGCACAAGTTAAATTTTCTGAAAAAAATGTCCACGAGTCAGAGTAGAGATAGTTTTATGTCGACGGTAATAACCACTTGTGGAAAAAAATCCACCCAGTGTTCGCCTTTATTACCCCTGGAAGTTGCCGTTAGCCGTTAAAGTACACTAATAAAGTCACTAATGCACTTCTCAAACCTCAGTGTCACATTTTATTTTGTTTGTTTGTTTTTGTTTTTTTAACGGATATTTAATAAAGTAAATACATTACATCTTATGTCTGACTGAAACTTAATTAAACTTAATGTTTAATTAACTACGAGGAAATTAATATTGTGACCCGATCCCAGGTGACTTGTGGAAGGCTTTTAATTTGACTGCATTCCTCCCGTTTCTCCGTTAAACTGTTAAAATTGTTGACCTTGTGCCACATTACTGCTAAACATTCGGGATGCATTCATATATCTACTTTGAGACCATTTTTTCTTGTGAGATAACATATCGTGACTTGTGTAAACTAGAGCCAGACAAAGTGTGGGACAAGGCACCTGGTCGCCTGTATAATCGGCTATAGTGGTTATTTTGCTCATTTACCAGTCCATCAGTAGAACTAGCAAACATTTTGGGCAGTAGTCGATGCCATTAGATGTATGTTGTTGGTTTACTTTGTTTTTGTTGCCACACTCTCATCACAGTGTCCTTTGACCTTTAGCCAGTGTAAAATTGGTGTTACACAGCAGATTGACCGTCATCACTCTGTGATCAGTTACCTTTGTTACACCCCTTGGCAGATAAATCAGTACACTGCTATTAATGTCTGATAAAAGAGTCTTGCAGTAACTCTGGGGAATAAAAACTCTCAGTTTGTGTTGCTGTTAACCTGTGCTGCCATATAGTGATCATCTCATCCTAGCATTTCATCTCATCTAGTTCTCAGTTTTTTGTTCCCCTTTTCTTTTTAATGCACAGCTGTTGTTCAAAACCTCTGCATACTTCTCAGATTAGAGGATTTGATGTACGGCTTCAACTAGTAATTTTTCTTCCACACAGTTTGCTGAAACTGTTATTTTTTTTATGAGTAGATGATTAATGGTTTTGTCTGAAAATGTCAGAGATAATTTGATGATTGCAGCTCAGTTTCATATCATGATAAGATGACATTTCATTGAAGCTGGGTTTTTATATACACGTGCAACAAGAATACTACATGAGATGATTTATGGAATAAAACCCAGATTGGAGTGCAGAATAACTCTTCAGATTTCTTGTTTACTCTAAACAAAACTGTTTAAAGCTCCACAGTTAATCATTTAATTTTGTACATAGATTATTTCATTTGATCTAGTGCTAATTTGCAGCTGTGGTTGGATGGTTTTCCTTAGGGAAGTACAAATGTTTAGAAGAAAAATGCAGTTTTTCATTTTTATTAATGAATTTATTTTTGGCTAGTTTATTTTGGGCCCCCCCTTTTTTTTTTTCTTTTTTTTTTTGTGGTGGGGCTAGTGAAAAAGTGCATTGGGCAACTTGTTGCCACTTCCTCTTTTTGTACCAGTGACTGTGTTTCCACCAGCCACTTCCCCTTTGAAGCAAACTTTTAAAGATGGTGATGTTTTTAGCTTCTCCAATCCAAGCCGGTTTGTTTTACACCGTGACAGCGAAGCTGAATTAGTAAGTGTTTAATTAAAGATGTGCGTGTGCAAACTGCAAGCTTAGACTCTCAGATATTTGGTTAAACTTTGCTGTAGGCTCACAGCAGTCAGCGTGTCTCCAGCAACAATAACAGCAGGGATGAGCCTACAGGGGCTCAAAGCTTACTTGTTTTTGTTTTTTTTGTTTGTTTGTTTTTAACTAGTGGTATATAAATTAACTGACTTTTGTGGGCCAATTTAAAAAAAATAAATAAATAAAAGGGCACAAAAGTCTGATATAGTGGCCTACAGAGGATCAACTATTCTGTTTACAATGCCTCATTTTAATATAATGACCCAACTTTCAGTTAACACACTGTCTGAAGAGTTAATCAGCCAAAACAGATCAAATTGATCTTCAGTGTCTTTCCTGCATTAGAAACATGTTGGCAACTCCAAATGACAATGTAATCTGATCATAATTAAAAACATTTAAATAGGGGTTTCATAAACTTATGCATAAAATATTTTTTTTACTAATCAGATTGCCAGAAGTTACAGCAAAATGCACTGTTTATCAGTAGGGGGGGTGATGACGTTGATCAAAAGTGGTTTTACTTTGATTTCCTGACTCAGGTTAAAACGTGTTTATCAGGAACAAGTAAATGCAACTACTTAATGTTGTTGCTTTAACTATACACAGGCTTATTTTGAAGTAGGAAAAACCCTGATCTAATTTGCACATTTTTAAAAAGCAGAGCAATTATCACCTGTTATCATCTTCAGGTAATATATCAGTGAAACCCTGCTTCCCTTTGTTATTTACAGGAGTAAAAAAACTGAATATATCTTCAAATTAGAGCTTGTGGTTTAAATTTCTGCAGTTGGGAAATAACATGTTTTATTATTTTCACAGTTTAATAACCAAAAATAAACGCAACAGTAATTTCTTGTTGCCGGACCCATTTACGCTTAAATCACGTTTCTTCACGAAACAAACACAAGCTTGTCTGTGGAGGAAAACAGATGCTTACAGTTGTTCTCAGTGTTAGTCTTTGCTCTGAGCAAACAGCCCTGTGAGGCTCCTGCTTCTGCTAACACAGAGTTCAGGGCTGTGCTTTTATCTGACAATTTATTGCTGCTGCCTGGCTGAGCCGATGCCTCCCCTCAGGCTAATGACTTGTGTGGGGGAGCGTTAAAGGAAAAGCTGCTGAGATTGAGATTAAATCACAGACTGAGGCTCGAATCCCAGGCGTGTTCTTACTAAAACACGCGAGGCGAGTAGATGAATAATCCACAGCATATTAAGCGTGTATTGTGAACGGAAAGGCTGTATCCTGTTTGCCTCAGATACAATCTACCCCCTGCCTCATCTACATTTGCTCCCCTGAGATCAGTGCAGATTTAATAAAGGAAGTCGCTAAGGGAAATTGTGTTTTCTCTGGATGCAGACCGACACGGTTCTCAAGTAAAAGTGAGATTCAAGGTAGATCACCAGTCTGTCAGAGTACATACACATGCAGAATAATAGATTTAAAATGTTTTTAAGTGTCTATAATTACCAAAAAATGGTTTTATTATCATATGTGACAAAAAAGAGATCTTTATATTTTGGAAGCTGAAGTCAGTAGATATTTCCCCCCCTGGTGATCCACAGATAAATTAATTAGCTTTCTCTTTCTTTAATTAAGCTGCTCATTGTTTATGATTTTCCCTAGAGCTACATAATAAATTGAAATGAAATGATTGTGTTCCTGAATGCTAACCACACTCTTAAGTAACTGGTTGGGCTTGACCCGTATCAGTCACAGGTCCTAAAAGCCTTCCTTGCGTTTCTCTGTTGATCTTTGATTCTTGAGCTGACTCGCTCTTCTGTTGTCTCCAGGTCACAGGCGTGATCCTGCTGGCCGTTGGCGTGTGGGGGAAGGTAAGCTTGGAGACCTATTTCTCCCTGGCTGCTGAGGAGAGCACCAACGCGCCATATGTCCTCATCGGGACCGGAGCCATCATCGTTATCTTCGGACTGTTCGGCTGCTTCGCCACATGCCGTGGCAGCCCGTGGATGCTCAAACTGGTCGGTGAAAGAGCAGTAGGAAACATTCCCAGTCTCAGAAATAACCTTACATGACTGTTTTTTGTCTTTTGTGTTTCTCAGTATGCCATGTTTTTGACCTTGGTCTTCCTGGCTGAGCTCGTGGCTGGAGTTTCAGGCTTCATCTTCAGGCATGAGGTGAGGAAATGGAAATATTTTTTGACATGAGGTGGGTTAAACTTACAGTTGGTACGCTTGAATCAAAATGAAACTGTAACATGACACTGAGGGAATGTTTGTCATTTATTTTCATGGGTGAAAGTTTCTTGAAACAGGTTAAAACAAGTTCAACATCACAAACGGTGAAGTCGTGCAATCACATGAGCGTGTGCAGCGTCTGCAGCGAAAAGATGAATACCACTATTGTGATACCCGTTATCTCTGTCAGGTTTCAGCTAGCACAACTCAAAGTCAACCCCTCTGTTATGTATGTGACGCCTTTATTTTGAACTCATCAGATCAAAGCCACACTGAACAACGGCTATAAAAACGCAGTGATAAAGTACAACGGCACGGAGAGCAAGAATCCAGTGGACACCATCCAGAGGAATGTAAGTGGGAGATTTTCCATCACCCTAGTGGCGTTGCATTTATCTGACTTTGTTTCTCTGTACACACCAGAGGGCTCTTGTTTATATGAACATTTTAAAGGTCAACTCAACACTGAACGCACAGGAGCACTCTCCTTGAACCATGTTGCTCTCATCACTGTCTTCTCAAAGGGAGAATCCACAACATAGCTTTGTTTTCTTTTCTTTTTTTTGTTGTGACTCTTTGCTTTTAGTTGCACTGCTGCGGGGTGTATAATTACACAGACTGGAACAATACAAAGTACTTTCAAGAGAAAGGCATCCCGGTCAGCTGCTGTAAAGACAGCGATAACTGCTCACCAGAAACACTGAAGGATCTTGCCAAGGCTGAGAATGTGGTGTACACAACGGTGAGTTTGGAACAAGCAGTTCATCTCAAAGATGGTCAGCTGTATTTGTAAAAGGTTTTGGTTCAATATAACTTTGTTTAATTCTGAGGGGTTTTTTTTTCCTGTTGTGAAGGGCTGCTTTGTGCTGGTAAGCACCACAATGGAGAACAACCTGGGAATAATTGCTGGGATTTCTTTTGGAATTGCCTTCTTTCAGGTATGTCTAATATTCTGTTATATGGAAACCGTTTGTGGCTACAAACCAAAGAAAAGCTGAACAATTGAAGCCGGATGTAGGAACCAATTAGTATTGTTTTTCTTGAAGTAATAACCAACCTATGTTAATTCAGTTAAATGTGATTTATGTAGTGCCAATTCACAGCGGTCACCCCAAGCCACTTTATATTATAACGTGAAGACCCTAAAATGTTAGAGAGAGAGCCCAACAACCAAATTATCCTATGAGCAAGGACTTGGTGACTGTGGGAAGAAAGAACGCCCAGCAAAACCACCCTCGGGGAGAGGCAACCACAGAGAGGCGAGGACAGAACACAAACTGTGGGAGAGTAGACAAAAGTTTGTGACGTGCAGTATTGGCATGTAAACACGTCAGGATTGAAAAGAGGAGTGGAGAAAAATCCTCACTGTATTAATGTGACTATGGGAATGTTTCAGGCTCACCTGATCCTGCTTTAACAAAAAGGAATGTTTTAAGCCTAAGGAATCGCAGCAGTCTGCCTCAAAGTAATAAGTATAAGAAAAGGTTTTTCATCGTCACTTTGAGACAGGATGTTTCTACTCTCTGTTCTATTAATGAAAAAGCTCAGTTTTCACCACGTTAGGATGAAAATAAAAGGACGGGCAGATCAGCTGGAGGGTTTGTCTTGAATTTTTTTTTTTTTTTTTGCTGTGACCCACCTCTACTAACCAACAAACAGGAACACAGCAGGAAATGATTTCCAACAGTGAGAGAAAATCTAGTTGAAATGTGGCAACATAAGCTTGTTTGTGTGATGTGTTCTCCAGCTGTTCTCAAGACTGCACCAAGGGGGACGTAGCATGGAGACCTAGAGCAGAGCCACAGCGGCTGTGCATCTTGGCTCTGATTCAGCAGTTATTCCCCTCATACAGTCTACATTCTGATATCAGACTCAAGTTTATTGAGCCACGTTGCCCAGTGTGCATTGCTAAAATCACTTGTACAGTGGGGCAAAAAAGTATTTAGTCAGCCACCGATTGTGCAAGTTCCCCCACTTAAAATGATGACAGAGGTCAGTAATTTGCACCAGAGGTACACTTCAACTGTGAGAGACAGAATGTGGAAAAAAAAAAATCCATGAATCCACATGGTAGGATTTGTAAAGAATTTATTGGTAAATCAGGGTGGAAAATAAGTATTTGGTCAATAACAAAAATACAACTCAATACTTTGTAACATAACCTTTGTTGGCAATAACAGAGGTCAAACGTTTACTATAGGTCTTTACCAGGTTTGCACACACAGTAGCTGGTATTTTGGCCCATTCCTCCATGCAGATCTTCTCGAGAGCAGTGATGTTTTGGGGCTGTCGCCGAGCAACACGGACTTTCAACTCCCGCCACAGATTTTCTATGGGGTTGAGGTCTGGAGACTGACTAGGCCACTCCAGGACTTTCAAATGCTTCTTACGGAGCCACTCCTTTGTTGCCCGGGCGGTGTGTTTTGGATCATTGTCATGTTGGAAGACCCAGCCTCGTTTCATCTTCAAAGTTCTCACTGATGGAAGGAGGTTTTGGCTCAAAATCTCACGATACATGGCCCCATTCATTCTGTCCTTAACACGGATCAGTCGTCCTGTCCCCTTGGCAGGAAAACAGCCCCATAGCATGATGTTTCCACCCCCATGCTTCACAGTAGGTATGGTGTTCTTGGGATGCAACTCAGTATTCTTCTTCCTCCAAACACGACGAGTTGAGTTTATACCAAAAAGTTCTACTTTGGTTTCATCTGACCACATGACATTCTCCCAATCCTCTGCTGTATCATCCATGTGCTCTCTGGCAAACTTCAGACGGGCCTGGACATGCACTGGCTTCAGCAGCGGAACACGTCTGGCACTGCGGGATTTGATTCCCTGCCGTTGTAGTGTGTTACTGATGGTGACCTTTGTTACTTTGGTCCCAGCTCTCTGCAGGTCATTCACCAGGTCCCCCCGTGTGGTTCTGGGATCTTTGCTCACCGTTCTCATGATCATTTTGACCCCACGGGATGAGATCTTGCGTGGAGCCCCAGATCGAGGGAGATTATCAGTGGTCTTGTATGTCTTCCATTTTCTGATGATTGCTCCCGCAGTTGATTTTTTCACACCAAGCTGCTTGCCTATTGTAGATTCACTCTTCCCAGTCTGGTGCAGGTCTACAATACTTTTCCTGGTGTCCTTCGAAAGCTCTTTGGTCTTGGCCATGGCGGAGTTTGGAGTCTGACTGTTTGAGGCTGTGGACAGGTGTCTTTTATACAGATGATGAGTTCAAACAGGTGCCATTCATACAGGTAACGAGTGGGGGACAGAAAAGCTTCTTACAGAAGACGTTACAGGTCTGTGAGAGCCAGAGATTTTCCTTGTTTGAGGTGACCAAATACTTATTTTCCACCCTGATTTACGAATGAATTCTTTACAAATCCTACCATGTGGATTCATGGATTTTTTTTTTTTTTTTTTTTTTTTCCACATTCTGTCTCTCACAGTTGAAGTGTACCTCTGGTGCAAATTACTGACCTCTGTCATCATTTTAAGTGGGGGAACTTGCACAATCGGTGGCTGACTAAATACTTTTTTGCCCCACTGTAGGTCATTTTTGCACAAAGCAGCAACAGGAATTACCCCAAATTCTTTTCATACCTCCACTTAATAATGATCTTTCACAGATGCTATATTATCGACTGGTTCTTTGTCATGCTGAAGTTTTTGTATACTTCTTTTCCACCATTGTAGCACAGGTGTGGAGAAGGATCTTCCTAGTTCTTTCAGAGTGACTCACAGTGTAGTTAATGTTTACAGTTACTTGTAGCCTGTCTGAGCATTAGTGTGGCTGCTCCATGCAAAGCTCTGACTTAGAGTAAGTGAAGGTTATAAGTGGAAAACTGTGCAACTTGTGGTTCTGCGGTATAGCCACAGTTTTCCAGTCATACGAGAAGTCAAGTCACTTTTATTTAAGTAGACTTGACCCAAGTGCTTTCCAGTTAAGACAAATGTAAAATCTTTCCAAGTCTCCAGAAACCAACACAAAACCTGAGTAAACAAACAACATTGCTACAGTAATGGTGAAAGTCATTTAAATACCCAGTTTAAACAGCCCCTAAATCAAATGGGTCACTATAATCACCCATGTTTTAAATTTATTTCAAACATGAGCCATAAGGAAAGAATAGTTAGAAAACATGTTTAAATTACCGTAACATTGTCTGATTATTCATCTAGTAATTTTTTTTTGTCACTGACCTTGGTTGTCGGGGCAGGAGTCTAAGCATAGACACCCAGACATCTTCTCCAGCTCCTCACAGAAGTGTTCTCAAACCAGCTGAGAGACAGTATCTGTCAAACATGTCCTGGGTCTGCCCCCTGGCCTCCTCCCAATTGAAAGTGCTTGAAACACCTCACATAGGAGGCGTCCCAGGAGGCATTTCTAATTCCTGTCTCTTATATCCACGATGCCCACAGCTCGTGGACATTAGTGAGAGCAGGAACGCAGATCGACGGGTAACTGAACAGCTTTGCTTTTACATTCAGCTCTCTTCTCCTCAGCAGATCAGTACAGCTGCCACGTTATCCAGCATCCATCCACACAAAAATATCAAAACCCAGGAATTAACAAAGTATAAGAAAGAGAATCATTTAAACGTTGACTTAAAAAAAAAAAAAACTAAAAATGGGACAAAAGAACAGAATAATTTAATGCAGATGTCATGCGTCTTGCTAATGAATACAAGATGTAAGTAAATCTGTGAAAACACAAAAAAGGAAGTAATTGTTGCTTGTTTTGTTTTTGTTTTTTTTGTTATGTTTTGTTTTTTAAGTAATTTAAGGTTTCAGGAAGCCATAGAAAAAAAATTTTCAGATGTCAGTTTGGGCCACAGATTGAAATTTGTGTACTGTGGTTTCAGCTCATTGGGATGTTCCTGGCCTGCTGCTTGTCTCGATACATCACCAACAACCAGTATGAGATGGTCTAACAGTCACCTGCCACAGGTATGTCTTTTATGAGGGAGTTATCATAACAGCAAGTCATACAGATTGTTCTGAGGAGGATTTGTAATGGTCTTTCTGCTTCTATTTGCAGGTCACTGATGAGCCGGTCCTGGTGCGAACTGAGTTGGGATTTTAATATTTTGTCTTTGTGTTTCTTATCATGTAATTTTAGAGATGGAAGACACTCACCGCTTTTTCTTTTATTCAATCTCACCAATGCACAAGGGAATCATGTCTGCGGAGCATCAAAAAGGGAGAATACTCGGAACTTGGTGTGACCAAAGATAAAACATTTCACAGGTCATTTGTTATTCTGGGAGTAAATTAGGGAAATTACATTTAGTGTTTATGTTGTGTATTAGTGTCACTTTTTTATTTGAGTTAATTTGACAGCAACATTTTCATTTCTTGTTTCGCAGTTGCCTTGTGTTATAATTTTTTCGCTAGTAGTCTGTAGCTGAGCAGATGAAATGTAGACAATAAGCTGTTAATGTTAAACGTCTGTATCTTTATGTGTGAAGCCTTTATAAGCCCTGGAAATGGACAGGTCACCTTCCTGAAATCAAGTACAAATGATTTATAGGAGCTGTGTGGGAAAGCCAGCCCTACCAATTATGTGTGCCAACTACACCTGACTTCTTACCACAGTTTTCAGTGTTAGTGTTATTCTTGTGTGGATGCATGTGAAATACTTGAAAATAAAAGATGAAATCCAGTGTCTCTGACAGTGTGCGTTCTTAGCAACTGTCTGTACAGCTGTTTGCTCACAAAAAAAGAAAGAAACACAAATATTCTGGCAGCAGGTGATTTTTGGCAGACAAACATGCCCTGGATATTTGGGGCCTTTAGAAGAATGCTAATAAACTTCAAGATATGAAAGCATCTCTGTTTTTCAGTGGAAGACAACTTTATGGATTTAAATAGCATGTTTGATGTGCGATTAAAGTAACTGCACATAAAAATACTAAAAATGCCTGAATGATCAAATAAGAATTTACCATCCACTTTGTCAAGATTCCCTTTTTTTTTTTTTTTTTCCCATAATGCACTCGAATTGCATCTGTAACGTAAAGACCTGTCACACAGTTACACTATTAAACTACACACTAAAAACACAGTGCGGCCTTGAACTTTCATCCATGGCTGTGGCTGACAGCCAGGAAAACCAGACTCCCCTTCATTACCTAACTTCTATAATTTGCAGGGGTGAAGTTAAAGGGTGAACACCACATTGTTCTTCACTTCTACCACTCAGCATAGTAAAAGATGTAAACGGCTGTAACAAGGCTACACGCTGTCAGCTCGATCACCTCGTTGTTGAATCTCGTGCTTCACTGCAGCTGTTGTATTTTCTCTGGCTAGTCGTTTCTCCTGATGTGTATGAAGGTGGTAGGTCTTTGCACAATGGTTTGATATTTCATTCAAATAAACCTTTTTTCGTTCTAAAAAGCCTTGGGGGAAAAAATTATTATTGTGGCCAAAGAATAAAAGCACAACCTACGTCTCTTTAATTTCAGGTTTAACTGTTTGCACAGCAAACGAAACAGTCACTGGGTGTAGCTGACATGATGTGCATGTGCAGGAGGTATAACCACCAGTTATACCTCTGTGCTTTGGTAATATGCCGTTGTTGACAAAATAAATATCAACACAGTCTATGCTGATTGAACTCTAAACTTCTACAAAGGCCTGAGAGATGTTGCTCATTTGCAGTTTGTTAAATAAAGTTTCCTTAGACTTGGTGCGTAGTGCTGTTAATCCTACAGCGTCACTGAGTTAGATGAGCAGTAGTGGAATGTAACTTAGTACATTTAAACTGTGTTTCTGAACTCTGATACTTGACACTGCTTGTTTTATGTTTTCTGGTGCTCGCTTGCTACAACTTGCTTAATTGCATCATTTAATACTTGCATGAACTCATGTTAACTTACAGGATATGAGCACATAAATATTTTATGGGAGAAAAGAATGTGTTTGGGTATTTGGGCCCCATTCCTTCAACAAGGAGAGTGAATTTGAAGACAGTAAGTGTTTCATGAAGTTCCAGAGAATAGTTATCAATGATAGGCACACTCGGACACACGGAACCATACAATCACACATTAAATGCTTCTAAGAAAATTTAGTTGATGTTCATTAAAATAAAAATGAGCATATGTAGAAAACTGTGACATTTTAGTGCCCTTATAGCGCTTTATTGCCCTGAGGTAACCAGTTTCTGGTGGGGTCAAATTTGATTTGCATGATGTTTGACGCAAGGACACAGACCATTTCTGTAGCTTTGCCTCTGTACACCAACACATTAGACTGTAAATAAATAATTGAATTCATGCTGATGAATACAAGCAGGCTTCTATAAATATGTATAAGCTTTGGCTATTGCTCACAGCTTAGACACAGGCAACTTGTGCCATGCTTTTCAAAGCACTGACTGCTGGTTTTACTCAGGAAAATTGCAGGTGAAACTAATCCAATAATGCAGGGATGTCAAACTCATTTTACATGACGCACCAAATGCAGCTCCACTTTGATCCTTAGTGTGGCAAATGAATGAAACTCTGCCCTTTGTCAGTGTAAAGAAGTTTCAACTTCACATTTAATCCCTTAGATATCTTAATATAAGAAAAATTTGTGCAATTTCAACAGTTTTTCTACAAGATAAAGAAATGCTGCTGTAGTAAATAAAAAAAGTCCGCCAGCATGACTCTTTGGGCTTAAATTGGAAGAAATAAGTGTGTAAATTCACAGTAAATTATCCTGTAATTATAAAACAGAAAATTGTTATTTTACAGAAAATGTCCTTTTTTGTTTGGATCTTTTTTTCTTCTTTTACTGTGGACCTAAACAAAACAGAAATGTCTACTTTTCTGTGATTTTATTGTTTATTTATTAATTAAATTAACTGCTGCACTAAGATTGGCATCGAGGGAGATCTTTATCAGTGGGGAAAGCTGTAAAACTCGTGAAAATACAGCTAAAAGCCTGAAATTTATGCCAGACTTTTAGGGACACCCGTGACACAGTGGATGCTCCACCTGGTGACACGTGCTGCTCCTGGGGTCATGTGTCGTTTGGATGAGTGTATTGCATCAGCGAGGACGCTTCAGTTGAACCGACACAACTTAACCGCCAGGCGGCAGTGCTGTTCAAGATATATACAAACCAATAAAGGACGGAGAGTGAGCGTGTGTGGGGGGATGGGGGGGATCACACTATGCTTAGTTGAATCTTAAACCATCTATGAGTTCAACTCTTGACAAACCCGACGTGCAAAGAGCTGCACGGAGACTTACACCAGTGTTGCCTTCAGGGGACAAACGGCCCGGAAAAGATGAGCAGTAAACAGGGTGCAGCTAATCGCAGGCGAGCCCAGAACAAACATGTTTGAGTGGCTGCTGCCAGATCTCATTTCATTGGTCAATTTTGGATCAGACGCTGCAGAAGCCCCGCCTGCAGTTGTCATGCAGCCCAACTGGCTCTGCAGTAAAACCCAAAGAGGCCGGACTTTCAGTCCTTCCTACCGCCCAACCCGGCTGCTGGGTATAAAAACAGCGCTTATCTGTCAGTCAGCTGAAGAAATTTTTATTTTTCTTCCCAGCGGGTGCTGTACGCTGCCTGAGAAAACTTGAGTTAACCAACCAGGACACCAGGCAAGCTTTCCCTCAGGTTTCCAGGTCAGTCTTTTACTCAGTGCCTCTCTAACTGAAGGGATGCTTGAATTTCAGCAGCAGGAAATCGAGGTCATAGTGATGCGCTTCGGGCATGATGGTATAGATTGGAAGCATACGGAAGTCTTATTCATCTGTTTTCTATTAGAGATGTCAGCTCGCGGTGTCGGTCCCCTGCAGCCAGGCTTTAGTCCGGCGTGCTGCAGGTGTTTTATTGTCCGTGCTGATTATGTAAAGCTGTCTCAGAGGGATTTGCCCTTGCTGTGCTGCATTTCTGCAGAGTCTGCTCAATCTCCCTGCACCTTTCCTGCATCCTAATCATCCCTCCCTTCATCTTGCAGATCACCAGCCAAACAGCTCTGCCTTTAAAGATCCACCCGTCTGCGCTACACTGTAACCTTACAGCCTTCAAAATGATGCAGATCAGCAGCGACTCCGTCGGCAACAAGCACTCCCTCATTAACGTCATGCACCGCTTCATAGCGGCCACCAACAACATGGACGAGACCATCATGGTGCCGAGCCTGCTGCGAGACATGCCGCTGGACGAGCAGCAGGCTAACAACAACAACGAACCGCCGTGCAGCAACAAGCAGAGGGACATGTACGAGCATTACCTGCTGCTCAAGTCCATAAAGAACGACATGGAGTGGGGCCTGCTGAAGAGGGAGGTGAGCAGCGGTGCCAGCTTCCTAGAGATGGCGGTGAAGCAGGAAGAGCAGCAGGCGGTGAAGGGAGACATACACGTGGATGACAACGCTGACCTGCAGCATCAGTTTCATTATCACCTCAGAGGACTGTTTGGCGTGCTGTCCAAGCTGACCATGCAGGCAGACCACCTCACCAACAGGTACAAGAGGGAAATTGGAGGAGGAAACTTCATGAGATAGAAGTAACTGCATCTGTTTTCCTCGCCCTTTTCTCCTCAAACTGACTTGAAATAGTGAGGTGTTTTGTGATGGGTCAGATCTCTTCCAAAACTCTCAGATGGACAGTAAACTGACCAGGGCAACCACTCCTGGCTTCTCCTGCTACTGAATAACACTCAAACTTCCATCCTGCTCCTCCGCCCCCTCCCATCAAATGAATAAAATAAATAAATAAACCAGTGATCCCTGCGCATGTCGTCAGCCTGCCTCTTCTGGAGAGGCTGGCATGTTCGTGCTTGGTGGAGGTTTACTGAATCAAGTCCTGATGAAGCACAGCTCTGATTTTAGGCAGAACGTTTTCCCTCACGTGATCTGCATTTCAAATTTACATGAATTTCAAGTTGAAGTGAATAAAGTTTCTGCCCATAGGAGATATTGAATGCTGGCTATTCTGTCCCTCCTTGTAAAAATGGTCATTTTATTAAAGCTGAGCTGAAGGGTTCCTGCCTGCAGAGGTTTTAAAGCGTTCCACTCAATGCTACAACAAGGTGTGCCTTGACTTTTTGTACCATACCATGTTCAATTCCTTCCCACATTGTCACTGTAAGTTGTTCATTATATAGCTTAAATGTTTGTCTATGGAAACTTAATTTGAAAATCCAATTTTATATTGATGCAATAAAATGGAAATAAACATGAAGCTAATAATGTTTGTCTTGTCTGTCATTAGTAACAGGAAGGATGTTCAGACTCTCTCAAGTAGCCTGCCTATAAATAGATGTTTACCTCAATCTCTGCTCAGATGTAAACTAGTCTCTGATGTGACATTCCTGGCGAAAGATGATACTTTAGCTAAACTTCTGAGGGGAAACCCTTAAAACGTATAGATGTTGGTCCGGCCTGTGCAATGTTAATATTTTAACATGAGTATGCGGATGTTGCAAGATAATTCTAGAAGGGTTTTAGCTGGGCGTGGCAATTTTGGCACTAAATGAGTAAGCAGTGCTGGGATCTCAACACCATTTAATCTTGTATCTGATGCAACTTGCCTGGAGTCTGTTTTAAGCACTTCAGTATATCATCTAAAGTACATGGGCACAAGTTTATATTTTTTTAAAAGTGTAATTGGACTCTTACCTCAATGCATATTCAGGCCAAGTTGCTTAAATCTTAAACTAGGCAATTAAATCCTTAAAGTTGACTTGGCTGAAATCAAAATGCCAACAATCGGTTTCAGAATGTTAAACCCTAAACTTTCCCATCAGAACTGAATAATCCTGAAACAAAGTTCAAATCTCACACTGTACAAATGGTAGCTGCAAGAGGACAAGTGGCAGTAAAGCAAACTGAGCCATCACGGTTGATAAGACTTTATTTGGGTGAGACAAATTTGATAAATAATAAAACAGCAAATGGTGACAGAGAACATGGTCTGAACCTCAAGTAGTTTTGGAAGATTTGCTTCATCACATTTAGTTGATCTAAATGTTAAGTTGCTCCAACCAGAAGCCCATCCATCCATCAATCCATCCATCGCTGAGTAAAGCCCTCCCCTTAGCAACAGCTCCACCAAGAGCAGCCAATCCAGTTGCAGAGACTCCCTCCCCCTCCCTCTTTTCTCTCTCAAAGGCACAGCAGTGATTAAGAGATTGTAATGTGGTGAGGGCCATCCAGGAAGCAATGGGTCCAACACACTGGCGCTCCTCTGGCGAGCAGCAGCGAGGACGCTGGGGTCAGGGAGTTTGCATGGAAAGTGCTGTGGCGAGAGGCTGCAGTTCTCCTCTGTCTCCTCTCACAATGGGCCTCACAGATGGCTGCGAATCAAAATGGCTGTGCTGGTCAGTGTGCCTCAGCCCACTCAGATAAACTGGGTTAACCCAACTGGTGACAGCTGGCCACATGGGGAATTAAAAAAAAAGAAATGCAACCTTTACACTGATCTAATTTATAACTAAGAAATAAATCCATGGGCATGTTTGCCTGTCTGTTCATTTATTTTTATTCTATTTCTAACTTTGCTTTAATTTGATGCTTGTAAAAATCCACTGTACACACCATCAAATGATTAGAGATTAGCTTTTAATATAATGGAGTTCTTAGCTGGTACACAGTAAACAGCTGGTGGAGACCGAAAACTGAGCTTTAAGAGTAGATATTGGAATTACAATGTCCAGTTATATACAGTTAGGTCCATAATTTGTTGGACAAAGACACAGTTTTCATAGTTTTACCTTTGTAACCCAAATCTGGAGGTTTTGCAAATGTTTTGAATTAACTGTTCAGGAGTTATTGCACAGCACTCCATTTTTAGAGGCTCAAAATTAATTGGACAAACTAATATATTAAATATGAGGACTGGTTTTAATTCTTGGATGAAAATCATTTGCAGACAATGACTACCCAATGTTTGAAATCCATGGACATGACCAATTGCTGTGCTTCCTCCATTGAGGTGCTCCTTTTCCTCTGCCCGGCTTCAGTTGTTGCTTGAATTTGGGTCTCTCGGCATTCACTTTTGTATTTAATGACTGAAAAGCTGTTCTACTGGCCTCAGATCAGGTGAGTGACTTAACTATTGAGTATTATCCCAGTTCTTTAATTGAAAAATTCCTGTTTTGCTCCGTGTGCTCCTGTGGTGGTGAACAGTAGCACCAACAAATTGGTGTCTTTTGCCTGGCAACAAATTAGTGATCTAACTGTGCAAACACAGCTACAGTAATGTTGCTCTGTGCCCATGCAGACTTCTGAATGTCTATATAAGCAAATGTTTGCTCAGAAGTTTGCTTGTTTTAACAGCTTTGCATGTGGCTACAAAACAAGTGTTGCAGGTTTACACTATGCCGGCCACTTGGTTATGGTGTTCCATGTATGCCCTGCCTGCTAGCATCTTGCACCCTGCGGTTATGTGCAGGATTGTCTCAGGGGCATCTTTACACAGCCTGCACCTGGGGTCTTGCATCGTGTGGTAGACCCCAGCCTCTATGGATCTTGTCTTCAGAGCTTGTTCCTGTGCTGTCTTTGAGTCCAGCTCTGTCCAGCCACTGGTACATTGAAGATATTTATATTTAACCCACCCTCCATCATCCATCCTTTTAACCATTTATCTACTTATCCTGTTGTGGACAAGAGGCAGGGTACATCCTGGACATCACAGATTTTTCAGATTTTAAGGATTTAGCTTGTGAAATATTTTAATCTCTTAGGTAGGAGCAGGTCTTAAGTAACCTCTGACACCAGGGAAACTATCTTTTAGCACTCAAACTGTCTGAAACATATTCTATTTTACAAAATCAAGGGTTTACTACACTAAATTATTTGTTTAGTCAGACATTTCTTCCTGTAAACTAGTGAAATCCTTGTAATGTTGTTTTCCAGCCAAACAAATCTCCAATGGTCTGAACCATGACACTGATATTCTGTAATACAGCTCGGACTGCAAAAGTCTCCCAGGTCACGTTAATGTCTTGAGAAACCCGAGAGCAAATGGTTGTGACCGCTGAGTACACTGCAGATTTCAAGATGCTCCACAGCGGTGATGAGGAAGTGCTGTTTCACCAGGCGGTGACACTTTATGCTTCACTGGCTGGGTTATATTTCAAATGTTAGATGGCTCTTTGTGTTATATAATCTGTTTTAATTCATCATAGTTGTGTCTATAAAAAGGAACCCCAGTGTAAATGTTCTTCAGATATCTGATATTTTTGGCACAGGTGGGGTGTTCCAACGTGTTTTTGGCAACGTGACCGGCAGACCTAGGGACATGGCAGTCATTTGGTGTTGAAAGGACTGCTTGGATGGCAGATCTCTGCCCAGCTCCGCTTGCCAGCATGAGGCTGCGTGACTGGAGACGTGGCAGCGGCTGCTGTCACTTCTCCCAGGAGCAATTTCTATTGCTCAACAGCTGTAAAACTCCAGTCTGACGCAGATAAAGAGCCAGACAGAGCAGGTCAATTTAACCTCACACAGGCACAGGAGCACCAATGATCACAAATATAGCCTTAGATCTGCTCTTACAGTACCATTATATACAATATCTCCCTGGCGCACCTACAACATGTTTGCTCTTATCACTTCCTTACCTGCATGTTGACGTTTTTATGGTGACAACATTGCTCCCTGAGCAAACACCTTAGCACATTCACTGTAATGTTTGCTTTAATAGGCCAGCACGTTTCAAAACCTCTGAGTTCTCACCAAGGAAGCATTTATTTAAGTCAAAGAAAAGGCCTCACACAGGCTCTCACCTTTCTATCAATGGTGGAAGAAACATTGTGATTTGCTCAAAAAGAACCCACGCTGTAGTTTTATTCTTCATGGGGTTTTTTTGTAATATATATGCAACTCTATTTTTAATTTTGCAATATGACCCACAGCATGCAGCTTCAAATGAACATAAAATAAAATAAAAGGCTGTAAAAATACGAGATGCAGATATGAAAATAAGTACGAGGTATCAAAGTATAAATATGAATCACACAAAATATCTTCACAATACAAGTATATTTACAATTATTACAAGCTTTTGAACCCCAAGTTAATCACACATCATTACTTTGAGTGCTCAGTAAGATTAGAAAAAGCACAATATAAATGCAATTATGTCACCAGGAGAAACTAACGAGAGGTTAAAAGCAGTGTTACCAGCATCTACAAATACTCTGCCGTTCAGGTTTGAACTCAGGTAGACGTACAAAAAGTACAGAAAGTAAAAGTGTTCATCAGACAGCAGAAGGTGCGAGATTACTGCCGCTGAGACTTCAAGCTGAAATCAGTGTATTTATTGTTCCAGCAGGTTATAGGTTAACCTGCATCACGCCAGCTGATCTTGCACGTAACCCTGCAATAAAAAGGCAATCTCGGCGGCTATATCTACTGTCAGCATGTGACCCACGTCACAAACCTCGCTAAGATATCCACGAGGACATATTTTAACTCTGAGTTTAAAACATCAATGATAAATAAATGTGTGAAAAAGTGTTCAAATTAAAATTAAAGTGCGTATGCTGCACCTTAACTCAGGTGCTTGAGTCATTGAGACTACATTTGAAGAAGCCCTCCAGCATGTTTGCAGCTGGTCCCAAAGGTAACAGTTGCTTGTTATCCAAACAAGTTGGCTGTTGTTGATGCGATGCGGTTGTATGTTGCCTGCATGCAGCAGAATTACGGTTGCTAGGCATTGCCCTGACGTAAAATCGTCTCATGTGAAGCCCGCGTCGAGACCTACAATGCTCTGCCTTGTGCTGCAGAGATAATGTGAACCGGCACGTTCACTGATGTCATTAACATTTCTGCGTGTGCGACTTCTGCCTGACTGCACAAGAGGAGCGTGGTCGGAGAAAACATCCACGAGGGGGGAAAGCGGGCATCTCTAAAAAGTAACATTGTTCATAACTCACGACAGCGCTCTTGATCAAGTTTGCACGATGTTGAGCAAAAAGGAAGTTACCACAGTCGCAGTCGGTCAGTCATTCAAGGAGGTTTGTATGAAAGTGCAGCTTTGGAACCAGGCCACAGTCAACACTGTAACCACAGAACTGATTAAAATGCACAAGGTGATGAAAAAACGTGACTTCTGTTGTTTACCTTTATGTTATCTTTGAACTGTTGTTAATTAGGATATCAGTGTTTTAATGTCTGAATATATTCACCTTCAGTTAATGGCTACGGCTTGTAGGCTCAAGACTATTTTCAGTTATATATTAGGCCCTGGTGCATTCAGGGACATTATTACTGGTTACACTGTTTGTTCAGCATCATGAATTTATGTCAAATGGAGACATCGGAGTTCCTCTGTAGTTGTTTTTTGTTGTTTGAAGACATTTTGTGTAACTTTGTGATCATTTTTCTGTGTTTTTGTGGATATGTGTGGCTGTTTTGTGTGTCATGGAAATCATTTTATGTCTATAGTTATAATACGTATTTTTTATTGTCATTTCACTTCTCTTTGTTGTTGTTTTTTTCATGTATCTTTAAAGTTATGTGTTGCTTTGTGGTTGCTCTATGTCACTTTAAGACATTTTGTGTCCCTATGTGGTTCTGTGTAACTTTGTTGCACATTTGTGTCTTATTTGTAGTCATTTTTGCGTAACCCTGCGGTTGTTTTTTCTCTTTGTGTTCCTTTTTTTTTTTAATAAAGTCATCATTTCACGATATTTTTTTTCTTTTTGTGGTCACTTTACATATTTTTTGAAGCTTTTTTCACATTTTTTCTGGCTGTAAAGTCAAAGTTGAAGTTTGTCGTTGTTTTCTGTAACTTTATGGTAGATTTGTTTGTCTGTTAAAAGGTTTTGTCTAACTTTGAAGTTATTTTGTGTCATGTGAAGTGGTTTTGCGTTTGTGGGTTTTTTGGGGGTCTCTTTGTGGTCATTTTTGGTGTTTTTTATTTTGTAAAGTCATTTTGTTGGTTGTGGTTGTTTTGTGTTTTTTGTGGGGATTTTTGTCTGTATAAAATCCTTTTCTGGTCTTTTTTGTGTAACTTTATGGGAGCCTTGTGTGTCCTTGAATAAGCTTTGAGTCACTTTTGTGGTTTTGTTTAATTTTGTGGTCAATTTCTTTAACTTTGTGGACGCTTTGTGTCTCTTTGAAGCCTTTTTGCTTTACTTTGGAGTCGTTTTGTATCTTTGAGGTCAGTTTTTGTGTCTGTGAACCTAGTGTGTCTTTTTGTGTCATACTGTGTGAATAACTTACAGAAATACTGGTTTTAGCAGTCTGTTCACGCAGACGTTTGGTCCAGAGACCTTTGGCCTAAACCCAAAAGCCCTGTTTAACAATCCATGCACAATGCTATCAAGACAGTTCTGGGAGAGGGTCACTGGGGACACGCTCTGATCCCAGTCCACACTAAATGAGATGAATTCAGTAAAATGGTGCTTTCACAGCCATCAGGTAACAAGATGGGTTAGGCAGGTTTACATTAGAAATGTATGGAGCCAAATGTACAAAACATGGCCACAAAATGGCAAATTGATGGTGTGATGCTCAAAAAGAGACGGGATGTGGGAACGCTGGAGCTGAAGCTTGTAGCCAGAGGCCTGAGGTGAAATAAGGACAGAGGACTGAGGATGGTGGCAGGCAGAGAGTTAGGGGAAGTGTGAATGGTAGACGGAAAGCTCACACTGATGAACCACAGAGCATGTTTATGACTCACATACACAAAAACAAAACAAGGCAAAAAGAGGACCACAAGATTCACAAGGAGGAGATGTGAAGTGTGTAAGACATTACAAACATTAACCACAGCTCTCTGATTTGTCAGCATGGGGAAGCAGCTGTGACGTTGGGAACACCATGTTCTTTAGGCGGAGGCTTACAGAAGTACCATCCACTTCCTGTTTTTTTCTTCAGCTGCATCGAAACCCTTGCGGTTGATCTGGTTAGATGCGTTTGCCGATTTGTAGGGCAAAATATCAACCTTTGTGTTGTTTGGGTTACGAACGCTGCTGCTGCTGGTGAAACTGACACACGAAGTGAAAATTCCTTAGAGCAGGTTAAAGATTGTTTTAGTTTTACTCGGAATACAGCTCTCATGGTGCTGCACTGCTAAACCACATAGTAGACGCCACTCTGCCTTTTATCACTGATTCCCACAACATGATTAGTATGTGCCAGCCCTGCACAGAACACACTGGGAAGGATCGTATGAGGTTACATAAGAGCCAAGTGGGTGGGTGTCGAGTCCAGCTGGAGCAGCTTACAGCCTGACACAGAGTGTCTCTGTGAGTGAACAATCCCCTCCACCCGGCCGTGTCTGCTGCTCATACACGCTTATTACTCTGTCGCTTTATATGCTGCTTATGTAGGTCAATACAGGCTTCTGTCGTGCATATATGCATGTAATATCAGAAAACGTTTGCCAGCTTCCGTGTATCAGGCAGGTTTTAAGATGCTCTGGATGCTGTAGTAAGCTTCCTGTGATAGAATCAGACTGCGATATCAGTCAGATATCACAAACCACAGAAGCATAATCAGCAGAAATGTACTTAAGCATTTAAAAATAAAGCATTCGCTGGGCAAAATGTCCCTGTTTGTCTGTTCTGCATGAGACGTTTTATTCTGTGCAGCTATCAGATAAATGTAGAGAACTAAGTAAAAAGCAAAAAGTTCAGTATGTGCTTGTTTCAATGTGGTCAAGTAGAAGTGAAGAGAAGAAATGGAAAAACTACAGTGGGAAGGCTTTTTCCAGCTTTTGTCCGGTGCTCTGTTAAACAAAGAGTAGCTGAATGGATGGCTTAGCTTTGTACAAAAGGAGTTGAATGAGTGGGAAAAGAACTCCTCCTTACGCCCTTGAGTGTTTTACTTTGAAAGTCTTTGTATGCTTTCTGTAGATGATAAAGGTTTAACCATCAAGTGACTAAGCTAGGTCATTCATGATTCACATAAAGAGTCATATACTATTTTCATTTTGTGATTGCAAATATACTGCACCTTGCATTTTTTTTTTAATTAATTAATTTCACAGGAATAAACTCAGTGGTGTGGAAAGGATCATGGAAAGCTGTATGACCCTTGAAATATTAATAACATTTTCCATTACACTGTCATGTTTTATTGTGAAATATGGCTAGAGTACATGTCAGGGTAACATGGTGTTGTAGAAACTTTGAGGGGGACCCAAAATGCCCCAAAACACTTCAGTTGACAGAATCAGGTTAACCTGTTTTCCATAACAATGATTGAAAAGCAGAATTATTTCCCATTAGGTGTGAAAAAGACAAAGAAGTATTCCTCTGTCATTTTAGTCTCTTTAGTTACTAAATTAAATATATAAAATATAAAATATATAAAAGAGACAGTTACAGTAAATACAGCTGAGGAGTACAGTTTAGTCAGTCATAAAGGGCAGCGATAAGATTAAAGCTGCCACTTTATCCACCAATCAGAACTGCTCCAAGTCTAATCAGTTAATCAGAACGATCAGTATTTTAATAAATGTTACAGACTCTCATAGTGTGTGAGTCTCTAAACTGACCACCTAATGACTCCTGAGCAAAGCTGCACTAAAGCAGTATTCAACAGTTTAAACGTTTTAGCTTCAACTTTGGCTATGCACTCAAAAAACTGGACTTTGTGCTGCAATGTAGAAAATAGAGGCAGTTAACCTCTTAACCTCCATCAGGACATCACTGCCCTGTTTACAAATGCAGGACTTGTGGTACCAGGTCTGCGGTTGTCTGTATATACATTTAAAAAGAAGGATTCTGGGTAATCAGCCTAATCAGACTGCCACTAAAAAAGCGGTTTAAAACAGTTAAAAACAGCTAGTCTATGGGCTCCTCTTTCTTGTGCTGTTATAAGAGCAAAGTTCTAACAAAAATCTGAAACCACTGTCTGCGCGTATCATGTTGTGTTCTTTGATTTCTGATGTTTCTCCTGTTTGTGATCAAATCCACTGTAGCTCCTATTTGCATTCCTGTCCATTTTTTGAACCAATCAGCACTTGTCCTATAGTGTCAGCCACTCTGAGCTATGTGCCGCTGGGTTTTTGGACTACACAGACGCACAAGAGCATGTTTACCTAAGCTGAAGACCCCTTTCCATTGGCTCTGTATGAGCAAATAGCGATCGCAGTGCTTTATGTTAAGCAGCAGTCAAGTGCTAACAGGTTAAAACGTGGGCATAAACAGGAAAAGGAGCGACAGCTGAGTTCACCCATGAGACATCTTTTCAGAGCTTTCACATTGTGTATGATTTCACCACATAGAGAGACATGTGCAAAAAATAAATACAAAAATACAAAAAAACCCCAACAAATATTAAAAAGGAAGCATGCAAAACACAGACAGTGATTGTACCTGTTATTGGTGTTAACACTGCCGGCTGTTCCCTATATTTGGGACAATGGCTCCTGATCACAGTAACACACCTCTTATCCTTTATATAACATTCAGATCCTTTTCATCTTCATGGTTTTCCCAAATTGAAACCACAGCACTCTAAGAGACAAAAGTTCTTTCAGTTTTTCACAAACAACCTCAAGGCTAAACATTACTCTTGTTACTCTTCCGAGGGTTTTTGCTCAAAAGGTGTCAATATGTCTGCTTAGAGGGTTGCCCTCTGACAAAAGACACATTTTAATGGCTATGGTGGAAAATAGTGAAAAGAGTCTATCCTTGCAAATTCCTCCTCACGGTCAGCACTGAGCATTTAATTTTGAAGATAGTTTCAATGCTCAAACCATTTGTTTGGTTTGGCAAATTTTTTTATACCATCTTGATTCAGCCCTTCTTTGAACTGAAGACCTCACATATTAAGAAAATATCAGTATCTATTATCTATTACTCAAAGTAAAGATATATTCTACAGTTATTGAGTCTTTCTCATGTCTCCAGTTTACTCTAATTATAAGTTAGGCAGGTGATAGCAATCCTGCCAGTGAGCTAAAAGAGCTGAGTTCTGTGGAGGTTGTGCATCCATCGCTGGTTCTTCTGAATTAAACTGGGGGTGGGACAACAGCATGGCTGTTTGTGTGAGTGTATTCACTGACATGAAGGCATCTATTGTCAGTGGAGCCGGTGCAAACCCATACATACCTCAGAAAACCCATGATCAGATTTCAAACATCAGTGTTTGTAACATGTGGCTGTTTTAAGCCAAAATTTTTCAGAATCTCAGCTGCTTTTGTTTTCTACAGAGAAACGTGACGTCAAATATGATGCAAACAACAGAAGTGCCTTTGTGTATTGAATTCATTTAAACTTGTAGCTATGAATACAGCGTGCAGTCTCTCAGGTTTACTCGGATGGCACTTTAGTTAGTTTTGAGATTGGTAAAATTAAATTAAGGGTTTTTATGAGTTAAAATAAGGAACGTCATCCAAGTGCAAGCAATATACAGTGTAACCCATTTGAAGTTTTTTCTGTTCTATTATAGGCTCTTCTGGTAACCTTTGTCTTCTATTTGTACTTTTGTCTTGCCAGTATGTGACTGTATTCTAATTTCCCTTTATAATGACACCTTCTGTACTGTTTCTAACAGCCTGTGGATTTATTTCCATGTAAAATCCGGAGGATGTTTGGTTTATACTCACCTCAGAGCCCCTTGTCTCAGTGCTTCTCTTTCACTCCCCCACAGGGCCTCAAGCAATACTAGCATACATGTCACTGATGGACTCCAACCCAAACTTAAGGACAGAGAACAAAAACCTGATCTGGCTTCAAAGAGTATTATGCTTGCTGAACAAAGGAAACTAAGGTCAGCTTCTATATTACGTATGAGGACTGCATTTAAAAGATGGACATCACCCGCTGGTTTGTGAAGTCCTACTTTTGAAACTCAAGCTGAGCATTTGGGCTGTCGCCATGACCATTTTTTAAAATCAGGTAAACCAAGGACACGTCACACATGTATGGTTTTCATAAACAAGCTAACCTGACCGAAATGATACCCTGCTTTGGTGATAGTTTTTACACTACTGTGTACCATAATTTACTAAATGAATGTGTTGTATTAAACATGATGAAGACCATAAAATAAACAGGTAAGTGTTTACTGTAGCATGGATCAAGGCAGCAGTATTTTCATATATTTCTAGCTAATGTTACTGCTAGCAAAATGTATATGCTAATTGGTTAGCTTGCTAAATAACTTCAAAACTTATAACTCAACTAGCTTACCAACTTATTTTTTACTGTATGCCAAACAGTTTGTATTTAGCCAACATTAATTATGTAAAGGTACCAATAAAAGGTATAATCACTGCAGCTCTCTATAGTGCAAGTGGAAAGATCCCATCTAGCTGTAACCTGTATACCATGTTTTTGTCATTGTCATTAGCTTTATTGTCATTTTACTAAATACATGTCTGGTGGAAAAAAAGAAAGTTCCAACCCTCATTTAATTGAATAAATATAAAATTAAAATCAATATGTTTGGTCTGGCATCAGGTTACTTAATGTTAACTAATACAGCGAGAAGGTTCTCATTTCTTTAACAACCATCTCGCAGGACATATCGAGTGGCTGTTCAAAAGATGGTAATCCATGGGTTGGAAGGATAGTGGTAAATCACCATCTCCGAGGAAAAAATGTGGTTGTAAAAAAAATCTTGATTGATTGTGATTGGAGATTGCTTAATCAACATCTGAACTTGTGACTAATAATAAAAGTTAAAATATTTCCACTTGAACAGTGATGCACCCATCATAAATGTGGGGGCAGTGTTGTGATCTGGAGTCACTCCAGTTGGTCAGGCGTAGGTTCAACGTTATGTGCCTGAAAAAATTAAGAATACCTGAATATACTGAATGTCCAGGTTTTCCATCAGTGGATTTCTTCTTCTCTAATAGACGTATTCCAGGGTGACAATGCCAGGATTTATTGGGCTCAGTTTGTGAAAGTGTGTTTCAACATCACTTTTCCATATGGATTGCCCATCACAGTCCAGAGCTTAAACCCATTAGAAATCCTAGGAATGTGCTGTCGAAGACTTTACGCTGGGATCCGACTCTTCCATCATCAATATAAGATCATGCTGTCGTCAAATCTGAAGGAAGTCCAATGGCTTTGTTAGGTGAGGCAGTGTACTTGGATATATATACTACATTGGCCTCACAGTCATAGCGCAACATATATGGCATACAGCACAAGTAATACTGCAGCAGTACAGCACAGTATTGCAGATGTCTCAGTGCTTGCTCACGTAATGGTCACAGTGATTGTGATGTCGAGTTCATTTGTGGAGATTTGAGACTACCATTATCTACCATAAAACCACTGGACTGGCCAAATGATTGCCAGTACTCAATAAAATGCACGATAGCTCACTGGGAGTTTGCCAAAAGGTTTCTGAACTAATCTGATCTGATGAAATAAAGGATGAACTTTGTCCAACTTTTCAATGCTGTAAGAGACAGGGCAATAAGATGGACTCAGCAATACCGTCTACAGTCAAGCGAGGTGGTGGCGGCATCATGCTGTGAACATGTTTTACTCTGAACGGGCCTGAAAGAGTAGTCAGGACTATTAGTCACAGAGCAATTCCAAGTGGAAACCTTTACCACCATGCTGCGGATTTCAGGCTCAGGCTGAGATTAACATTTCAATAAGCTAACGACCTGAAGCATACCACCAAAAAGTACAGGTGTGGTTTTTGAAAAGCTCCTGGTTCATTCCTGATATTATTCTGTGTCTGGGGTGATAAGACTGCTGGTCATCCAAACCAGTACACCTACATAGGTCCTACTACCATCACCAAGTCACTAGGTGCAATAAACTTCATGTTAAATCCACACCTGTGGCCTACAACTCCACAAGAAATTAAATACAAAGAATACCTAGTAAAATATATTACATTCTTCTTACATCCAGTGACTTTGCGCACCTCCAGTATAAAAACATTCAACATTTACGATGCAGGAATTGACAGATCACATTTTATTTCATACTTTAGTCCTCGTTTCACAAGATGGAGAAATCTAGGCAGCGGTAAACTACCCTCTACTAACTAAAACTTTTGCAATGACTGTGCACTAACACTATTCTGACATAACTTCCAGAAGAAATGTGTGCCAAACTTGTATTAAGATTCCCAAGAAGACTCAATGCACTGCTGACAAAGGTGCTTTCACTGAGTTCCAAGTGAAGAGTCTGAATACAGATGTAGATTGCATAACTCTAAGGATTTATTCCTAACAAATCTGATGAAGAATTGTCTTATTTTAGTCTGTTGTCTACAGACTGAAAGACAAACACATTTTTTTGTATTTTAAGATGAATCTGAAACATAAACTGGGCAAAATGTGACACAATATTCAGGATGAGTCACCACACTGTAGTCTCCTGGCTTATTTGACCTTTATGTAGCTAAAAGTTCAAAGTTCATGGTTTCTAAATTGTAACCATATTTCATTAATACGTCTGGGTGACTGTGTTCCAGACGTGCATGCAGCCTGAAGTGTTGGCTGCATGCAGAAGCAGACTCAGATATCTGGACAAGGTCAATCTCTTTGCAACACAGCAAAGGGGCAATGCACGACAGTGCTATTTTCCCCATTGGATTATATTTAGAACCGCAGGGGTCAAAGCACTGAGTCGGGAATTAAACACCACTGGATGTCTTCACATCAGCGCACAGGACATTTAACACCTGTTCTTAGAGAGTCGTTTCAAAATAGGCCTACTACAATTTATCAGTACGCTTCAACACGGCCATATACAGACACACGGAGAAGACTCAGACTGCAGACAGTGAACACGTTAATTTAAATCCTACTGATCATAACAAAAGGCCTGGCTGTGCAGTCTCACGGGATGAAAGCAGGTTTGATCTGTCTTGAACACTAAAACAATCGCTAGATAATCAAAGCACCACTTGGACAGATTAAAACATTTATTCCTGCACCTTTAAGATTCTGGTCAGCAGTTTTGTTTTGTTTTGTTTTTTAAAGCAATCTTTTAAGGAACCTATTTCAATGGGGACCGAGAGAAAAGGAAGTATCGAGACAGAGCCTTACATGCAGACTCATTGAGAAGGACTTCCCTCTTGTGCCTTTTTGAAAGAGGGCTGTTACATAACCTGATGGAGGCACTGTTAACAGACAACAGATGTCCTCAGTGAACCCAAAGGGAGGCAAGACACTTTCATGGGAACTCATTTTCATTACAAATAATACACAGGAGGGCAAAATAATCACCAACCTGAAAAGGGGCATGCTGGCAGAAGGATCATGCTGTAATTTAAATTAAATAGAAAGACCACCCAGCCCCCTGACATTCACACAGTTAACTCGTAATCATGTACCTTTTCTGTCATGTCCCTTTGTGTTTCCATGTATAAACCTGGCCTTGCTTCCACTTTCCATGTTTGTGAGTAGGTCTTGTCCTGACTTGCCCTCTTTTTTTATCCAATCAGTTTGCTGGTGCACAACGGGAGCCCAATGAGCATTAGGGGCATGGCAGGGGCTTGGTGAAGAAGGCGGACCTGAGGAGAGGCAGCTCCAGCATGATGCAAGGAGGCCTGATTTACAAGATTCCCCAATACTCCAGAAAGGCTCTGTGAAAGGATCACTTGGAATGCAGTGAGTCATCCAGATAAAGTTTCCATGACGTGACAAGTAAAACGGTTAAAAAGTCTAAATTCTGAAACTTCAATTTCAAACCCACAAAGCATTTTCTTTTCACTGGTGTCAGATTTCAGTCTTCATTTTTAAAAAGAACATTACCAGAAAAAACTTATAGTTATGAACGCACACAGAACGTGCTGTAAGTCTGGCAGCCGCCACATGCTGTCACTGCTGGGAGATAAAGCCCAGTCGCAGCAGTATTTGAACTACAGTAACCCTGTACAGGACTGTACAGGTTACAGTGCAGTTAGGACCATCTGTACCCAGAGGCCCTGCAAGGGGCTGCAACTGGCACGCTGAATATCAGTATAATAAAATATATCTGCACCGAGACTTGAAACGGAGTCCCATATGCTCCAGGCAAACATTCAGTTGCTGTATTATATTAGTTCTGATATTCTAATATTCCTATCAGTGCTGTAGCAAGAATAAATATGGCCCTTATTAACTAACCTTTGATTTCCATTCTTTCATTTTATGCAGATTTTTAAGAGTAAGTAGCTGTAATCTCATAAAGATTAAAGTGATGACTTGGATTAAATTAGATTTAATGGCTCTTTTATGTCAGTTTTAAGCATTTTTGCTGCTGCTTTTCAGTACTGCAGGGCTGATAATAGAAACATGTGCCCACTCCCTTATGGAAATGGAAGTTGTTGTTAGATCCATTTTATCTGGAGTTCAGTGACCCAGTGCAGGCGTTCCCATCATGAACAGCTACCCTACAGGCTAAGCAGGAGTTGTGGCACGTCTCGCACGATGCCACCTTCTGGTATTTTGGCTCAGCTGCGTCATAGCACAAGCACCACCATGTCCTCAAAAGCAGCGTTAGAAGAGATAAGATGTGGTTTAAAGAAGTTTCTGTCTGAAATGTACTGTTTTCATATGGTCCTGTGATCATGCTGAATGAGGAGGGAGCACAGACGTCGGCAGGATGGTTGTTTTCACAAAGGCTTCTTTTTGCTGTTGTGGTCTTAAGTTTGCATTCACTGATCATTTTTTTAAACAGTTTTTAGCTTTTTTCCGGGTGGAATGATTGTACAGCCGATATTGGGAAAACCAAGCTTGAAGGTGTTGATTTTGTAGCAGGAGCATCTTTCTTTGTCAGCACCTTCTCAGTACACAGATGTAAAACTTGCTTCACTCTGGACAGTGACGCTGGTGATCCAGCAATTTCCACTTCCAATTTCCTCTAATCCGAGGGTGACAGTTTGGGACGTCTTTCCAGATATTGGGAAAGTGATGACACATCAGAATAAAATGTACTTACGTACAATTGCTTGAACTGATGATCTTGGAATCTGCAGTTGTTTAGAAAGGTCTCCAAGAGATCTTCAATTCTCCAAGAGAATTAATCAATCAACCAATTGATTCCTAATTCAAAAACTTCTCAGAGCTTCACAGAGGCCTTGTCGAATTAAAAGACAGTGGTGCTGAGGGTTCTACTATAATTAAAACATTTAAATGGGTTTATGTAACATTTGAACCTCTGTTGATGTGAGAAAAGCCCAAATAAAGTCAAACCTGTGCACCCAATCATTCCACCTTGATAAAAGAGCATTTAAAATAAATCTTTAAAAGCTCAAAGTCCCACGATATTCATGCCCCTGATGACTGTTTGACAACTGCATCTAAGCCCTATGATTAAAAAACAAAGAAAAAAACACAACATATGCACACAAATCATAAAGTGCTAGTCAATCGAAATCTTACATTTAAATGTATTACTGGGAACAGCTTTAAGAGACAGTAGATTGCTGCTTTCAGCTTTAGTACTGACAGACTTGCTGACATTTGTTTATCAGCATCAAATGACTAAACCTGCAGCTCTGTTACAGACCAGGAATACTATTACAGCAACAGATCACCAGCAGGGTGACAAAGTCTTTCTACAAGCAAGTCAAAACAACCCCGGGAAATTATTCTGATCAGTTATCCAGTTAGATTTAGTTTTTAAAAGATTATTATTCGCCCCTGGAAGTTATACATCAACCGCTGTGTAAAAACCAAACAGCTTTTACACATTTTTCCATATTCTTTACTGTGATGTTGTTAATTTTTGGTGAAACATAGCTATAAATTGGTTGCCATATAGCATATACTGTATAAACAGAATAGGTGTATCCACACCTTTTTAGTCAATAATTTATTCTTTCCACCTAATTAAATTCTTTGTTGTCAGTTATTTATTTTTATGAGCATTTTTAAGTTGTTGTTGTTGTTGCAAAAACCTGTTAATAGCCAGAAAAAAAAAATCATGATCACTGCAGCCCACAATGATGGGAACAACCATCACTGGACGGGTCAAAGAGCAGCCTGCTAGAAAGCATGCAGTCACTTATCCCTTCCCACACTGACACTTGTAAACAGAAGTTACCAGAACAAACTGAAGCTGAGGTCAGCTGAGTGGTTTACAGCTTTGAAACTATCCCTCACCGTTTGCTCAGCTGTCATTAAACTGTAAACTTGTTCATGATTTTGAGCACACAAATGACTTTTTAACAACTTAAAAGGTGACAATACAACAATTCAGCTACAGGATAATCTTAGGTGCAATAAATAAATACAAATGCTATATTAAGATACTACGAGGGCAGGCAGGGCTTTATTGTTTGCTGAACAAAGGGAGGAAAAGATTACCGAGCTAAACTCAACTGTAAAGCAGTTGAAGCCCCTTTCTTGACTCAAAATTCTTATTAATATTGGTATTATTATCATTATTATTAGTCGCACCAGGAAATATGTCAAAATTGGACTTTATACATAAATTTGACATAAAAGACATTAAGTTGTGATTCACAATCATGCTTTATTCTTGTTTATTTCTTATAAAAGAATCAAATAAAAGGCTCTCTGAAGATCTCACACTTGTTGTATCCCATTTTCTTTAACTAAACTATACTTTTCTTTACACCTTAAGTCTCTTCATCTTAAATATCTTTTGTTAGTTTGTGACTTCAAACCAAAACTTCATTGATTGTCAACACAAAATCTAGTGTAGCACCAGTACAATAAAACTGTACTTTTGCTTTTTTTCTCTCTCTTTTTTTTCTCCTTTGTTTTTGAAATACTGTTTTTGAATGAAGGAGGGAAATCTCAGAATAAAGGGATCCTAATAATAAGTACATTTCAGAATGAAGCACCAACCATAGAAAGTATTTTTCATAGATAGGGTTGTCAGATACACAAGAGATCAAATATATTAATGACTATTAAATTAAGCACAACAAACAGTGTAAATAAAACACTGCAACACAAAGCACTCTGGGAGCTGGAAACACCATATTGGGAAGTTGGGGGACCGTCGTGGCTCCTCTGGACTCCAGAGATGGTAGAAAGTTTCCTCTGAGAGAGATCCACAGGATTCTGTATTAGGACGCGTAGAGAAGACTACTGTCTGTCCAGTTCTGTAAACAAACTCTGCGCCTCAATGTCCGAAACAGCCTTATTTGATACTGCAACCAGGGACCGGAACAGCTTTCGCGGGCCTGCCTCACTATGTGAAATGCACAGGAAAAAAAATCAACACTTTAAATTATCAGGTCCATTCAGAAATGATCTCGAGGACACCGGAAGTGAAAAATGGAAAGGAGGCTCTGAGCAGGTGATTAGGTCTGAATGTTATGTGCCACGATCTCTTCTCTGCAGGTCTCCAGATCTCTCAGGTTGACAGAGAAACCATCTGGGCCAATGGCCTCCCTGACTTAAGCGTCTTAGCTGTACGCAAGACTTCACCAAGATAAAAGCCTTGGATTATCTCCCGTCGAAAAATATCGCTTTCCCTCAGGAACAAACTAAAACAAAAAAGTCCTAAACATTATCCGTCCTCTGCCACAAGAATACATTTATAGAATCAAATGTGTTTACCCTGATGGCAAGATATACATATACACTACCATGTACATACATAATTAATAAAAAGGTTTACTCAATAGTTCTCATGTATTCAAATATACCTATAGATAGGAACCTGAAAGCTGCTATCCAGCATCGACAACTCCTGTGTGCAGGTCCTTCAGATGACTTCTGCCAAAGGTCAGAGGTCATCGGTGGAGTGTCAGTCGTTACTGTAGCTGGAGATAAAATCTTTGACCCTCGTTACAACGGACGGAGAGGTTTCCACTGAGCTGCTGCCTGGAGGGAAGGCTGACAAAATGACAGTTTGCGTGGTGCTGGGGCGCAGCTCAAGAGAGGCTATCGGCTGTGAGGCTTCCCTGTGTTTGTCACTACCGCTTCCTCTTCCTCCTCCTCGTCCTCTTGTAGGATGTGAATCGAGGAACCCAGTAGTCTCTGGAGCTCCGGTACACAACGCACCAGATCCACAAGTCCGTCTTCGTCCTCCTCTTCTTTCTCTTCCTCCTTAGTTTTGCTTTTGTAGGGAGAAACCAAAGCGGAGCTCACCTGGCTGACCGATACCTGCCTCCAGAGCTCAGCGTGCGACAAACTCACCACCTCCAAGTGTGGATACCGCGCCCGGAAAATCCGCGCAGACATCTTCAGGCGCTTCAGGACATCCGTCAGCAGGAACCAGTTGCAAAAACTGCAAAAGCAAAACATCAGACATCAGCTGAAGGTGGCATGCACAACACGAGAGCTGGCAGTTTAGGTGTAAGCGTCGTCAAATGAACAAACATGAAACTACAGTCCAGTTTTTTGTCCAGACAGACAACAAAAGCAACAATATATTAATGCACCACAGAGACACTTATTAAGTATCATATCGTTTCAAGTGTCACAAAGCAGTGGCATAACCTGAAAAAAATATGGTTGCCCCAAAATGATGGGAAATATCCAACTTTGCCCGCTTGCACACTGGTTAAGAATCCTTCCAAAAAGTCCTGGATCCAGATCAGCTTCAAAACCAAATCATTACTAAGCTGGGCCAAGCCCCAACTCTGGTAAATGCCCCATGTAAATCCCTCAAATTTCTGAGTAATCCTACAAAAATGCAACAAACTGAACTAAACCCATAACCTATTTGCCAAAGGTAACACATGCTGAGGCAATGACCTGATCTATTAAGGTTTTCTTTGCAGAAATAACATCTCCCCATACTAGCATCACCATCTGATAGTAATTAAAGTACCTGACCAATGAAACTGAAGCTTAAATATTGTGTTTTTGAAGACAAAAAAGCAGAAATATTTCTCATCATCCTGTACTTGTTCCCCTTTACACGCAGGAACAATAACAACTCATGACATTAAAGATGTTGGGTTGGAACATCATGCAGATATCTTTAGTACATTTCCAATAAATGTTTATGTACCAGAAGCTGAAGCAACTGCTGTTTACTTATAAGTCTTAACCATCAGTATCTGCTATCATCATAGCCTATCTGCCCTAAATTGCTGTAATTCTTAGGCATATTGCAGAGCGGTGACCAAATTTAGATGACATTTGAGTGGCCTGATATTGTATCACCCCCCAAAAATCTGATTTATTACCGTGTGGTTTGTCGCCAGTAAACTCTCATCGTTATGAACTTACCCCTGTGTTAATGACACCTGCACGTGATAGCAGGGTAGCAGAGGCTCCGAGGAGAACTCGAACATAAGACAATCTTTGTCCGACTCTTGCTCGGTCTTCCCCGTTACATTCTCCTCCAACTCCTGGTTCTGCTCAGACAGCAGGAAGTCCCAGCACGGCTCCTGGTCAGTCTCTGTGAAGGGAAGAGTTCACTGAGGTGAGAAAGGGAGGAAGAGCGGACAAGCTGGCTGTTACTGTACTAATGAACGAGGTCTGCATGCCCTCTAGTGGGCAGTATATACCAACAGTTGCACACATACAACTGGTGACATATAAAAATACACATAAACACACTTCATGGTGTCAGTCACAGCTTCAAATATAAAAGCAGATGAAAAAAAAAGAAGAAAAAAAAATTATATATATATATATATATATATATATATATATATATATATATATATATATATATATACACACACACACACACACACACACACACACACACACATATATACGCGCCAGTTAGAAGACAGTTGGCTTAAAGGGAGAGGCAGGATGAAGCACATGTTCAGTCAATGAATAGAAACACTGAACTGGAAATGAACATAAAAGTCTCCTTTAAACCTGTATGGAAACAAAATACAAACCTCTACAGTGGATATATAAAGTGCACAATGACAACTATAATATCCATGCTGCCATTGACTGGCAGATTTTGATAAAATGACTGAAATAGCTGGCATTACTCAATGAAAAACAAAAAAAACTAAAAGTTAACAAACCGCTGCAGTTATAAAACCTGATTATCTTTTGTGACTCAGACTGTTCAGAAGCTGTAGACCACTTTGTCTTTAGTCTCCTTCAGTCCTTCCATGCAACTCTAATCCTGCTTTCCTTCCACTAGATAACAGGCTCCCTGTGGCTGTTTACAACAAAACACGGATGCTAATACTCAAAGCTAACACCCCCTCCACGTGCCAGTGGTCAAGCTGGAGCCCAGTCTATAAACTGGCTTCCATTCCCTGTGACTCAGGAGCAGCATAGGAATGCAATTTCAATTACTTTTATGCCACCATGCTTACAAATTAAAGCTGGGTATTTGATTGATCAATGGGCTGACATTCAGCAGACTGACAGGTTCAGCGTGAAGGTTACTCACCGAACAGCGAGCTGCTGTAGAAATCCCAGGGTAAACTAGGATCCTGTTCATTGCGGCCTTCCAGGTCTGTGAAATATTCTGGAGAAAAGAAAAAATACGTGGTATTATTTTTTTTTTATGACTCTGGCTGTTTGCATGTTATGACTTCTACGTGGAAATATGTAGATGAAGGCTGATGCTAGTGCTTGTTCTGGACCAAGCAAAACGTACAATGGTATAAGGGTGAAAGAAAAGTGGACTAAATTAAGACCATCAGCAAAGAAAACAAAGTTAGAGCTTGTGCATGTGATACGGTCCATTGTGTAGCTCTGTGCAGCTACCAGTGCAAGGAGAAAACAGGCCATCAGAGCTGCATGTCTGTCTTTCTGTACCAACTACTGAGCCTTCATCTCTCTGTTTATCTGTAGCCACTTTCACACATGCACTGCAGCAGAGCTGCTTGATTATGGCAAATATAAACACAGTTATTTTAGTCAAAACTGAGATCACAATTATTTAACACCACTAGTCACAGACTTACAGAAAAAACTCAATAAAAATAACCAAGTTGTCTTCTTTACTGTGGCTTTCATTAAATTTTAACACGAATTCTACAAAAAATTATTTGATAAAACACAACGAAAGAGATATGAGCTGAACTAAACAAGCCACAGCCTGGTGGAGTGTAATTGTGAGCTCGTAGAGAGCAACAAAATTAAAAGTTTGGCGAACTGAAAGACGAAACAAAGACGGGGACCTCTAACTTCACTGTGAAATAGAATGCAAACAATTTACCCTGATTATTTTTAATAATTGTGAGAACCCAAAATTGTAAGTAATCTTGTGTCTATGACAATCAAAGTGCCCTAATAAATGAGATCGGACAGTAAATGGTGTTTGCTCGGTAGGCAGGGGTGATGTCTGACAGTCTGAATTCACAGCGAGTGAAAATGCGTCATGTGGCCTGCCTCGTGCATGCTCATCTGAGCTGCCACCCTTCACCTCAACCAGACAGTACAGTGAGAACATGGCTGACATCATCCATCTCCTGTTGTGTGGTGCAACTCTGGATAATATCCGCACTCTATTCTCTCAACACTGTTGATGTGTAAAAACTGCCTGGAGATGCACGTACGACGTGAGACTAATATGCTACCCAGATTCAGCAGCAAGCAAACACTGACTTATGTGAATTATTTATTGTTTAACCTGGCAAAGTGCTGAAAAGACACCTTTAGCATTGCATGAAAGTGGTCATGTTTATTAGGGGTGCAACAATACTCGTATCGATATTGAACCGTTCGATACTGTGCTTTCGGTTCGGTACGCATATGTATGAACAATACAACATTTTTTATTTATTTTATCAACTTACGATGCTGTCTGTGTTGAGCGCTCAGTGGATCTGCGTTCGACTACTCCGCCTAGGCTGCACTGTCGAGTGCAGATCCACTGAGCGCAGCGCAAGCTGGCAAGACAGAAGCTAAGCTCGTTGCAACATGGCAACTGCCTCAACGCTACCCGAAATTGAACCTCCCCCACCCTCATTTAGATCTGGCGTTTGGAACTATCTTGGTTTTCATGTGAAGCATGACCCTGATGGTAAGCGAGTCATGGACTAAAGTAAAACAGTATGTCGGATGTGCCACGCAATGCTCAATTTGTGGGAACTAGTGCGTCAGCGCAGTTAGCTTGTGTTGACACCGTCCAACCCCCCACGGTAACTTCTTAACGGAGATTTGCCGCGTTATGGCGTTAATGTCATTTCAACGGGATTAACGCTGACGGCACTAGTGGGAACACAACGAATATGACTGCACATTTACTCCGACATCATCCTAGTGCAAAGACAAGTGGAAGCAGACAAAAACAACAAGCAAGCATGCTACAAACTTTGCCCGACTCATTTAGACAGCCGTTAGCACAGGATTCTCCTTATGGGGACCTGATATGTTTAATATGCTGCTGAGAATATAGCCCAGAAGAAGCGTATAGTATAGCTTTTATTTTGGAAAGAGCCATTTCTCTGTAATAAACTCTCTTTTCCAAAGATGAGTGATTCCTCAATCAGATTTCAGCAGCATTAAATTTAAAAACTGTACTTTTGAGTTAAAATATATATTTATAATTTTAATAAATGATAAATTAAAAAGGCATGAACATTTTTTGTATCGAAAAAAATATCGAACCGTGACACCAAAGTATCGAACTGAACCGAACCGTGAATTTTGTGTATCGTTGCACCCCTAATGTTTATAACAAGCTGGCTTTGGGGTTTTTTCTTGCAGCCACACAAAGCAGTAACTTTGGATGGGGAACAGTTTCTGAGGAAAGCAGATTTTAACTGATTCCAGGGAGGCAACTTACAGCAATCATATGTCATCCTTCCAAATGCTTATTTATAAAAATGAATTAAAAGCTTACGGCACAAAAAATGATTTGTTCAGAAAAGTTTTTCTTCTGTTTTTACAGAACAGCAATCTATTAAAAAGTCCTTCCAAATTTAACAGACATGTCAGAGCTCATCACCGCAGCTTTTTACTTAAATTCTCCTTGTTACTTAAAAAAACAACAACAAAAAAACCCCTAAGGATCCTGGTTCTTATAACAAACACACAGTGATGTCTCCTAATTGTTTTCTAACATCCAAACACACAAACACTCTCTTGGATGTGTTGTGGTTCAGCATCTTGCCCAAGGATACTTCAGCACATTACCAGGAAAAGTCAGGCAGGCATCTGTCCACAGGTTTGTAGATGACCCACTCAGCCACCTGAGCCACAGCCACACCCATATGTTGCTGATTTTCTCCAACTCACAAGTGCACTGGACTGTTATCTAATGTCATATCTGCTTTGTGTGATATCAGTTGACAAACCATTCCTAACAGGATTAAGCATAAATCAATCAACACCTAATCAGTCACAAGACATATTTGATGAGCTCAGTTTGTTTCAGTTTAGTAGTACACAACCAAATTCAACTGGAAGACAACAAAAACAATGATTTAAACAACTGTCAGGCTCTTTGTGGATGTGGAAGAAGATTTGACTGAAATTCTTATGTATTCTTCATGTAACCTGTATTGTTCAATTCTCAAAAGCGATGCAGTGGGAGTGGGCGCAGAGTTTACTAATGTGTTGACACACTGCTTGATGGATGACTGTAAAGTTACAACTTCAATGATTTATTTTCCCGTCTCATTCTAAATAGCTTTATGAAAGCATTTGCTGTGTCACCAAATGTTTGTTGATGATTAAAAAAAATGAATTTAACAAAGAATAAACTGTTAATCTCTTGTCCAGTGGTGTAAAGGTGAATATGAAGGGTGAACTACCTGTGAGGAACTTCTTCATGCTTGCACTATGTGCCAATTTGACTGGTGTATGTCCAGAGTAGGTCGCCAGAGTTGGGTCTGCACCGTGGTTCAGAAGCAACCAGACTATTGGTAAGTTATCACTTGCTACTGCATCGTGAAGTGGGCTGAGGGGAAGAACAGACAAAACACAAAAGACTTTTAGCATTTGCACAACTTTACATTACACAGAAAATATTGAAGACTGTAGGACAATGACATCTAACTTTAGTTATACATGCTGTTTCCAGGGGTCATGCTTAGATTTATTACAAAGGTTACACATATGACAAGTAACTCAAGAAGAGTCCTGCTAGAAGAAACTTTTGCAATGAAAGACCTCTGGGCAGATATTTTGAAGCATTATCTAAATAGTTTAACTTCAATGGTCATGAGGACATAAAAATGTCATGTAGACAATCCCCAGTTTAATCTTAAAAAATTACTAATATGCCCCAAATGAAGTCTTTAAAAAGCTTATCTTTAAATAGGTTTTTAAGAAACTTCCACCACCATCTTTTCTGTGGTTGAATCTCATTTCAAGATTTTTCAAGTAACACATCTCTCTGTTATAAAGTCTCTGATGAAAGCCACTGTCATGCTGCCTGAAGCCTCACCGTGTTCCATCCTGAGCACTACAATTGACATCTGCACCATTGTTCAGCAGCATCTGGACAATCTGAGTCCAGCCCCGGGAGGACGCCTCATGGAGAGCTGTGTAACCGGCATTATCACGCCGATTGACCTCCCGGATGTCCTTTTCAAGACAATACTGGACTACGTCCTGCAGAACACCGGAAGGAAAGATAAACTGTCAGATTATCATGCATTTTTTCCACTGATGTCAAAATTCCTGTTACCAGTAAACGTGTCGGGTTGTACCTGATAGCCCAAGCGCGCAGCACGTTGCAGCAACGTCTCCCCTGCATTTTTATTGACAATCAGCCGGCGAACCTCTGGCGGAACGGGCCTTTTGGTCAGAGAATCTGGACCGCTGCTTCGTCCTGACGAGCTTTTCTTTTTAGATGGAGAGGATGGCAAACTTTTTGGAGCTGGTGATGGGCTAACTGGTACTTTTGCATCAGCTCCATCATCATCCAAGGTGAGGGAGGCGCTACTCTTGCCCAAACTGCAGCGTTTGGTCTTATTCTAAAACACAGATTTACTGATTAGAGAACTTCCAGCTGCCATCACAAACATGAGAAACATAGATTTCAATCAGGCCACAGGGGGGCACTGTAAGCTTGTATATCCATTGTACCTTGTTTCTATCAACTATGCATGATCTGTGATGGGCTATCCTCCCACAAGCAGCATCGGCAGCTTACCTTCGGCTCATCACTGTCACATAGGTGTTTGCTTTTGCACTTCCTCTTCCCTGAAGGCTTATCATTGCACTCTGGAGATTCTTCACTCTCCTGGTAGCGAACCGATCCTGAGCGAGTGACTGACGGTCTCTTGGGAAGAGGCTCTGGACTGGGGGCAGCGGGACTCGGACAATGTTCCACCTGTGGAACTGTAATGGCAAATTAGACCTGCCGTTATACTGAGTGGTAGACAGGAGATACACCAACAATCCTAATCTTTACACACCACTCATTTATCAACACTGCACTGATGCAGCTTTGTGCTCATCCCCATCTGCCAAGCCTAACATGGAGAATGGAATAATTTAGGTGCTGATATCAGACTGTCTGGTACTTCCGGAAGCTTAGCCATCTTATCCACGTAAACAAGAAAACTGCTGTTTGCCAGCTACTCTACCCTGATTTTACAATCTTATGCTCAAATCTGCCATGTCCTAGCTTTTTCTCTACATATACACTCACGATGCATGTCATTTCCACACTAACAGATAGATGATGTGGATCTTCTGAGAGAAATATATAGATATAGACAGACAGACCCCAAGCTGGTCTCTGTATTATTGTGAGGTTTTACCTTACAATATAATATAAAACACCTTGATTTGGTGCTATAGATAAAACTGAATTTAATTGAATAGAACATATATTAAACATAGGAAAAATTTAAAATAATGACATCTGTAAATACATAAATAAATAATACCTGTGAGTCAAAATCTCAAGATTCAGACAGTCTTTTCTACTTTTTCCTCAGTGGGACAGAGCTGCTCGATGAAGTTCAACTTTTTAACCATAATTTATTTGTGTAATTTCTTCAGAAAAACCAAACCAAGGTGATTCCTAACAGCTGATGGTTTTGCTACTCACCAAAGCCTCTCTTTCCATCATCTTGCCTGGAGCTGAACTAAACATGCCACAGATTAATTGCACAGTCCTACTGTATCATGTCAGCGAGAGGGAATATCATTATTAACATCATCCTCCCAGGCGCTCAGCTGTAGCTGTGAGCACAGATTCTCACCCTCACCTGCCTGCTCTCTACATCTTTGGTTTTCGAGGGGCAGCCAATCAGAAGAAAGTTATTGCAAAGGTAGCGGAGCTAAAACATCTTATTACTGCGAAAAAACAGCCAGAGACGCAATGTGAGCGGGTCCCAAGCAAAACCTTTGTGAACCTAAGTACTGAAGTGACTACCTATCACAGGGTATTAAATACGTTAGACGGTTACCTTGGCAACCGTAGACTGGAATGTCTGCTAGCGACCAGCTGTCAGCGACAACGCAGTGCGCAGCAAGCATGGACACAGCTTGAGTCTCCAAGCTAAGTGACAGTTTGGAGTCATTCATTCTTAAATTCATTAAACAGAAATTTCTTTCATGAACAATCTCAGAACTCAGGGAAAACCAGCATCGTCACCTGTGAGTAACTAAGTTATCTACGAATATGTGTATTTTATTTAACATTTACCTTAAATGCCATAACATCTGGAGGATTTTGGCTTTTTAAAGCTTTACTCAGCTCTATTTTGACCAAATAAATATGGAATTATAATGGAAGAAAAACATCAAAGCAACATGAATTGGTCATTTTTGTTACTTCTGTACTAAAACCAACCATCAGAAAAGATTAAAGTGAATACACAGCAAACTAGTTTTTTGTTGCTAAATTTATATGTATATGTATACTGACTACTTCACAGAGTAGAACAGAGCTTTACATTATTGTCTGTACCGATTCATTCATCAGATTTTTTTTTTTTAAAGAATGAATAATCACTTAGTCTATGAAACGTCAGAAAAGATGACAAATACTCGTCACGAGCCAACAGAGCCAAATGTTTTGTCGCTTTTTATGGTCAGCAGCCAAAAAAGGATTAATGTATAATGGTATTAAAAGAGAATGATTCAGGCTTTTTTGTGAGGCTGTTTCTAACTAATGTTTGATGTGCTTGAAGGACTAAAAAACAAGTAACAATAATTTTTATTTTCAATTACACTTCTGACTATTTTCACTGATGTTTTTGAAAAATAAATGAATTAAAACAATTAATAATTTAAATAGCTGAAAATAATTTTTTAGCAATTAAGTAGTCAGTTGATTAACTGATTAGATGCCTACTTACTACCGGTCATTTAGTGAGCTTTGGATTGCATAAAAATATTCAACAGCTGCTGTATTCAAATGTTGAACTTCATTGATTCTCAAGTCATTCTCTTTTAATACTGTAATATGTGAATCTTTTTCTTTTTTAACCTTCTGACCAGGATAACTTTTAACTGATCTCTACCTTCTGGGACTCCAGCATCCTTTATCAGAGAGTTAGATTCTTCGAGGTGTTCTCCATCTTCCAGCTTGTCTTTCTCTGTGATGTAGTCCCCAGTCTGATACTTCTTATTACGACATCGCCGACGTTTCTTACGAGATGGCGTATCGCCCTCAGCGCCAGATGTTTTTCCCTTGCCCTGTAGCGTACGTTCCGGCAGAGGATTTGATCGAGGCCTCCCTCTCGGACGGCGAACAGGTTGGGGCAGAGTCAGAGAGGGCGAAGGGGATATTGGGGGAGGAGGCATTGGCGGGGGTGGAGGGGAGGGCGTCGCAAAGCCCCAGAGGTCAAGTCGAGCGTCATCAACTCGCCGCCGCCTTCGCCTCAGTCTTGGGAAGGAGCACTCTGTGGCTTCGGCCTCCTTGGTGGATACGGCGGGACTAATGAGAGACGCTGAAGTCTCCAAAGTCTGAGGACTGCTATCTGGAACTGATTAAATCACATCTGATTGTTACATTCACACCAGACTCTATGCTGAGAGTAAGACTGAGACACTGACTGCAGGTTACTTAGCTCTAAAACTGAAACTGAACCCAGAGTAATCAAACCATATACTACAACAAAACTTTTTTTAACTAAATAAAAGTATCATTAAATTTACATTTTTGTAAAAAATGTAAAAGCTATAGGATTAAGGAAGAAACAAAGACTCTACCTGATTTGTTGCAGGTTTGCTGCTCGGCCTTGCTGGGACTGATCTTTTCCCTTGGAATCGCCTCTTTAGTTGGAGGGGAAGGTTTTCCCGCTGACAGACTCTGCTCCAGCACAGGTGCACATTGTTTCTTCTGCAGAAACAATGGGGAAACACAGGGGACAGAGTGAGCACGCTCTATTGGAGGTTATTGATCATGAGCCTCTCGTGGTGACAGAGAGGATGCAAGAGACTCACAATAAGCCCTCGAAAGTGAAACCATCAGTCATAACTTAATAATATGAAAGGGAGCTCTGAATAGCCTTTTCGCTCTTTAAACTCTTAAAAGACGATTGCTACCTTAAATATTTCTTCAAATTTAACCAAAGAGAAATAATGAGAGTAATAGGAATTAATAATTTACCTTCTTTTTAGGGGACACTTTGGTTGGAGTATTTTCTGTCTCTTGCTTTTTCCTTCTTGCAGCCTTCTGTAATGCATCTGTTGGAGATTTCTCTTTTGCTGGCTTCTTAGGACTGTTCTTCTTTTGTTTGACGGCAGCAGCTTTTGCTTTGGTTGGCGACTCCTCTTTGGTTCCGTTTGTTTTCTTCTCAAACTTGTCGCCTCCCCCTGCACACTGGCCTGTAAGAATAGATGCAGCCATGCCCTCCAATTTGTCACCAGGAGGACTGTCTGACGGCCCACTTTCTTTCCTCAATATCTCCCCCTCTAACACCTGGGCTAGTTTACTCTCCATCCTGTTCCCATTTGTTGATGCACTGCTCCCGTAGAGATGAGACTGGCCTGCGGGCTTTGAGGAGCCTTGCTTCACCTGAAGTCCCATGTGCTCTCCCTGACTGGTGTGCATGTCAGTGTTATTCTCCAAAAGCTCAGCGGCATTTGCCTTGTCATGTCTTTTCATAGCTTGAGTGAAATCCCCTTGAGATGGTGCACTAGGCCACTTTTCCACAGACCAGCATGGTGGGTATTCAAAAGTAGAGGTATGCTTAGATTGTATGTCTTGATTTCCCGTGAGTGTATTCAGACCATCAGCTTTTCGTGATGCAACAGGCGATGCTTGGGAATTACCTTCATCCGTCAGTGTTGTTGTATCAAGAGCTTGCTGCTTTACAATGGACGCAAGGTTAGACAGAGGAGACTTCATTCTCTCCCACTTATCATCCTCAGGTTTGGACGGGCTGTGATGGGCACTTGGAAACTTACAACTGTCTGTAACTGCGGTGCCCTTAGTCTTTGGAGATCCTTGTGTGATTTTTCGATGATTAGAAGAAGCTTGATGTGATGATGTGAGATGAGATGCCTGCTGCCAAGCTGGACTAACAAGGGGAGCAGAGTATGGTACCGCTGTTTTGCCAGGCCCACATTTCTGAGGAATTTGAGCATTGGTTGAGCTTAACAACGCAGTGGTTAGGGCTCCTTTTGAGGGACAGTTCTTAGTTATGGTTGTGCTGGTGTTTTTAACATGCTTGACACTGTGAGTGTGTTGGTTACCCTTCATCAGACAGGATGGCTTCTTTCCTCCTGTGGCCAGATGTTCTCCCTGGTCAATTATAGATATAAACTCCTGCTTTGCAAAACTCTGAAATTCATCCACAAACGTCCCTTTTCCATCTTTGCCCCTTAGAGTAGAAGCCAATATTGGACTAGCAACTCCCACATATGTACCAGGGATGTTTTTTATTGAATCTTGTGAAGATCCCTTACCCCAGGCTGGTTTGACCTCTGGGATCTGGTGATTCTGAGACCTATTTAATTGCTTTTGATGAGATCCATTTCGGTGGGTGTTTGGTAAGATGGGGTATTGCAGAGCGGAGCCGTAATTTGCAGAATGAGTCTTCTTTGAATTCAGAAATTCTCTCTGATTTGACTCATTATTGTGGGATTCCATCATAGTAACAGGAGGGTCATTTAAGCATTTAGGGCGTTTTGATTTGGCGGACAAATCAAGAGGTACATCTCTTGATTCAACTGAGCAGACTGTGTGGTCGTCTGTTGCAGGAGGTGTGGTTTTTAGAGAGCCCATGGTTGTCTTATCTATGCTGTTGCTTTTCTCTACATGGTTCAGCATTCTGCTCTGTGAGGCGATGTTGGCCAGAGCAGAGCCACAGCAAATGGCAGCAGTCGGAGACAAGGTGTAGTGAGTGGGTGCAGCTGAAGTTAATGATGGATGTTGCAATGGTAGGGCAATAGCTGGTGAGGCTACCACAGAAGCTAAAGATTTATGTTCTCCAACAGATTTAGCATTCTTACTTGATGCGTGGTTAGATCTGAGTTTTGAGGTCGACGTGCCCGTCTTTTTCTCTGCAGCCGGAGTCCGGGCCACAGACAACGGGTAGGGATAGGTCCGCATGAGAGGTGGCCCAGCAACACCTGAGCTTTGAGGCTGGCTTTCTTTCTGAAACTGCGTGGCTGGGGCTTCTCTCAATGCTGCAATCTGACCTAATGCTGGTGGAAGATTCATTTTACAAAGTGGAGAGGAAAAATTTGCTGTGGGAAGGAAGGCAACAGGCTGGGCTGGTTTAAACATGGCAGAGCACTGAAACCCAGGTGGGACACTTTGCACAGATTGTGTTTGTGAATGGGATTTCTTATTGGATGTCACATTGCTGTGACAGGGGCTGAGTGAATCCTCCTGGCTAACTTTTACACCACTCGACCACTGAGGAGTGGGGAAGACCCCAGAACCATCAGCTTTGAGCTTAGAGGTTTCTGCTCTTTTGTCTGTTCTCTTTTCTGAGCTGGTGAGGACCAAGCCGGACATTGGTGCATTGTTGGGCAGTTGCGGTGGAGAAAGTTCGGGGCTGTGGTTGTAGTTGTCCGGGCAGGCTTTTACAGTCTTACAGTCTTTTGTTGGAGTTGTCTTATTTTGCTGACTGAGAGCAACATCTCCTCTGAACTCAGGGGGGAGCGTCTGGGGGGGATTTCCCACCATGCTAGCAGACGCTTTATTTGGAGCACTGATCTCTCTGCTCACCGTGCCTCCATCCCCTACATTCATTAGTGTGGGATCCACCTGAGTAATAAGAAAAGTTCATGAGGCTGGTGTTAATTAGATAAGAGGACAGGATGCGCTATTCAAGCAATACAACTTCAGCAGAAAAAAAAAGCCAATTACCTGCATAGGTGTTTCTTTAGCACAACATGCCTTAGGGGGTATCTGCGTCAGTCAGGTGAGAGTTCTCCTTCAAATACAGTGATATGCTGCAAAACACACAAGAGAAAAAACATAAAACCACTTGCTGTGATTACTTTAGCACCGTTCTCCTTTCAGCTACAGAAAATATCTGTTCGACTAAACCTTCGAGAAGAAGAAATAAGTAACTAACTTTGGGCAACTGAAAACTTCCTTTCTTTAAGATATGCTTGGAGTTCAGCTGTGTTACAATTTCCTAAGAACAAGGAGACAATCTAGAGCAGCAGAGAGAAGTGTGGTAAACTGATGGCACGTATTCGTTGTGTTATTCCCTTTGATTTTATTTTGTTGCACATAGGGGATGTGGAAAGCTGCCAGTGCTCATCCATTTGAAATGTGAACTCTCTTCACTAAAAGAACATTGTACATTCACTGCGTAAAATTAGATCTAATGCATTAATTGAAGCATAGAAGGATTAGGATCCAATGAACCCTTGGCAGAGACACGTAAGAAACTACCACAAATGATGTCTTGATGCATTCTCGATCATCCAGGAAAGTAAATCTCCAAAAGTTGATTCTGTTCATCTGGACGTAGCGTTTTGTGGGAGAAACGTTTCGTCACTCATCCAAGTGACGTCAAAATCAAATTCTCCCGACCATTGATCAACAACCACTGACCAAAACCCACTGATCAAAGACCACTGATCAAAGACCATAAGTACCATTCACAGAGAGTTGGGGAATGGCTGGGCCAGGACTCTGCAGTCTATTTACACCTACAGGCCAGTGGACACTCTTTCAATGATGAGGATGTTCACATCCTGGACAGGGAGGAACGCTGGTTTGAGTGCGGAATCAAGGAGGCCATTTACGTGAAAAGGGAAAGACCATCTCTGAATCGAGGAGGGGGCCTGAGGGTACATCTTTCATCATCTTACAATGATGTGATTGAAGCCATTCCCCAACTCTCGGTGAATGGTACTCATGGCCATTGATCAGTGGTCTTTGATCAGTGGGTTTTGGTCAGTGGTTGTTGATCAATGGTCATGAGAATTTGCATAATTATGATTAAGGAACTGACCTCTCAGCCCATTGTTCCTTCAGTGGGCTGGTTTCAGTCATTATGCAAATGTACTGTTTATAAGGCTGGGGAAACCTGCAGTCAGCTGAGACTGAAGAAGTCACTTGGATGAGTGACGAAACGTTTCTCCCACTGAAAACGCTACGTCCAGATGAACAGAATCAACTTTTGGAGGAGTACCACAAATGATCACCTCTTTCATGTTCCATTTCATTTCTGCAAGTTAACCTTAAATATGATGTACTCCTGAAACTTTTTATGTTGGAAATTAAAGGAGATGGTTTTAATCCTTCTGACAACCTCCCTGCCACAGAGTCCATATCATACAAAATATCACATCATACAAAAAAGAAAATTATGAGAAACCATCAAAGTTTTTTTGAGCCAAAAAGTTGAATCGTGTTCAAATAATTATTACTGTCTTCAGTAATAAAAATGGGCATAACAATTTCTACGTCTACATGTTCACTGGAGGTTCTCGCTCAAGCTTGTGACTTTACAAAATCGTCCTGGTTGAACACAGAGGAGGTTTCCCCTTCAGCAGGTGTACACAATAGGAACAATAATACCGAGCCACATCTCTCAGGTGTTTTCAGTCTCATTGCCACAAAACCAAGCACCTCGCCATGCAAACTGCCTTTACAAACATTTGTCAAAAAATAGGTTGTTCTAAAGAGTTCAATTAATTTGAGAGTGGTACTGTAATAGGATGCCATCACTGCAACGAATGTGAAATTTCTTCCCTCCTAGTCAATTCACAGTCAACTGTAAGTGGTATTATTGCAAAGTGCAACTCGGCCACCATGTACAACTACACTATGCAATATGTCATCAACACTCTACTCACTCAGTAACTGCAGAGCTCAAAACCTCCTTATTTGACATTAACATCAGCACAAAAACTGTGCCAGAAGCTTCATTAATAAGCAAAAATATCTATTACACTTGAGAACATCAAGGGACAATTAGCAAAAAAAGCGAAAATTATGTAGGATAACATGTGCTAACTTTAATGCAGCCTGGGCATACACGCGCATTAGGGGAAAATGTGCAAAAAATAAATATCAATGCTAGATTAGACCTGGAATCAGCAGAATCTCAATATTACAAGATTGGGATAAAAAAAAAAAAACATGAATGGGATACCCCTAGTTTTTACTGCAGGAGCCCAGTGAGAAATGCTTTTAACAGTCACTTCAAATAGAGGCTCTTCCTAAGGCGACCCAGGGCCTGTCCCCAGCAGGCTCATTCAGTAATCCATGAGGCAATCAGCTGTTACTGCTCAAATGATCTTTTGTTAGAGCCAACATCAGTGTGTGTGTTTTGTGTTGATTAAGTCATGCACACCCGCGAGTGACAAGAAACGAGCAAAGGTTTTTGCATGTGCGCATATAGTTAATGATTATGCATAACTGGACCAGTTACTGGCATGCAGCCTTAAATGCTCAACAGCCAGATTTAATGACCAGACAATCCCACTCACTGCTTTTCTATTGAAAACTCGCACAAGACAAGTTAAAAAGCACTGATGGCCATACACACGATTAGGAATTATAATTAAAGCGTGAATCAACTTCATATCATATAAGTACACAGCTTACACTGGGGACACACGCTGGAACTGACCCTAGTATTTACTGTAGATAGAGGTGAGCGCAGACGAGCGCATCTGCAAGCAAATGAGACGACTACAAAAGGGACTGTGCAACAAGAAAATCTGTGCCAAAGCTTTGGGGGGAAATGCTTCACCCTTGAATCAGTGAAACATAACGAAGATGATGCACATAATGACTGACAAGCCAATCTCTGCTGGAATCTGCGAGCACGACTGAAAAAAGGGAAATCCAGCGATGCAGATGCCGCTGTGTGCAGCGACGGTCTGCATACATTACCGTACAACAGTTGCTTACAGCTACTTTGTCTTTGTGCTGCGATCGCGGTCGACTCCGCCACTAAACATTTGAATTCATCCGCTCTGATGTAGGCCAGTAAATATATGCAGCAGTCCGCGCATACGCACACAGACAGCCTCACACATACACCGTGGACAACACAAAGTCGAGCCTGGGAGAAAAGAGAGAAAGAAAGAAAAAGCCTTTGAGGAAAAACAGCCGCGAAGAAGCCAAATTGTTCCGATGTAGCCTACTTCCACCCGGTCAGCTCGCTGCCCAGCCCACGTACACGGCACAAAAGACACACGTTCCCAATGTCACATCTGAAAAGTGCACAATAACAACACATGCCCACTGAAGCGTTAGGGAACCCAGAAAACAACACGTTTACCTCTGCTATAATTATCAGCAAGAAAAAACTCTGGAGAGCTCCGGGTCGCTCCCTCCTCTCTCTCTCGCTGGAGATGGCGAGCAGTCACCATAATGAGAGAATGGCAACTGGCTCTCAGGTGATCGGTCCATCCGCACAAAAACACGGGCGCAAACTGAGCAGACAGGCTGTCTGCGTCTCTGAACCTCGTCTAAATAACACGGAGAGGATGGGATGGAAAGGTCCAGAGATGAAAGACAGATGTTTGAGGAAAATATAGCAAAGTGACACGAGAGATTCCGCTCCTGTCTAGTGGCTGCCTGGGCTACGACGTAGGAGCACACAATGTGTCACATCTCCCCCTGATAAGGTAAGTGAACATCAATGCGAAGACGCGGGGAGAACAACGGGAGAGCCAAACAAACTAAACTCCTGGCCCGTTTCATCAGCCTACAAAGTAACCCTGCCGGTAGACGTTTTTACAAACAAATAATCCGTTTCTGCCGCTGATAGCACAGAAAACTGGAGGCGCAGACTTACTGGCAGATAAGTGTGTGTGGGGGGGAAGAAAAGTAACCAGCAGGAGAACGACCATAGGGGTGGGTGGCACAACTTATTGTGCGGCTGGAGTGGCCATGAAAAGGGGGCAAACAATATAGTTAACTCCGCTGACCACCACTACCACCACCACCTCCAGCAACGTTAGGTTTCCAGCTTCCCTGCGCAGCGGATTCTCCGCGAAGCCCTCGCAGCTCTCCCGGCGGTTTGCATGTTGAGGCAAGCTACTGTTATTTATCCCCGACCTAATGCGAAGTGCTCCCGTCCCTCTTATCGGCCCTTTAGCGGACCGACTGAGCCACTTCGGCGTGGAAAGGCATTCATCAGAGCCCCCGACCCACCGAGCCTGTCCTCTGCTCTCCTCTCCGGCCCCTTTCGGGCTTTCTCTTTCTACGCAAAATACTGAATAGTCCCCAAGACAATCAGCTGTAGGGATAAAAAGATTTCTAATGACACAAACAGTTACGAACCTGCTCGTCCAGATGGCATGTGAACCACCGTGCAGGCACGACTGTGATACGGCCGTGTCCAGCCTTTCGCCTCTACAGTCCGCGGCTGCTCACTGATCTCGACGGTTTTCGGTCCTAAAAGTCCGAGGGGCTGGGGGAGGGAGGAGGGGAGGGTAGGAGAGGGGGGGTCGCCAAGACGGTCCGTTCCGTATCTCCAGTCTCCAGTCTGGTGTGAGAGAGAGCGAGAGAGGGGGTGGGGGGGAGCAGAAGGGTGCACGGTGACAGCATGGGAGATGTAGTGCTCGGCTATCCACGCCCAGGATTAAACGCTGGAGAGGCAGGGAGCGGTGAGGACTGCAGGTACCGGCATGCAACGCGAGCTCCAGCCGCTCAAGGGGAATGGGGGGGATCGCGACCAAAAGAGTGTAACGGTGCGCTAAACTGAAAAGGCTTATCGGGGTAACGAAGTAATAAACCTCGTTTAAAAAACAAAAACATTTTATTCAAACCCACAACAACAACAAATTTAGCCCCGAGTATCGCTGGATGTCCGTGCGCGCCTGGGTGTCAGCGGGTCAATTAACAGTCAGCTGTGGGTGATGGTTTCTAAACGGCCACAATATGAATTAAAAAAAAGAGTGGGAGAGGTTTGGGTCCGTTGCAGGGGAATTAACGCGAGGAAGAAAGACTCCGGGGTGTTGGAGGCTCTCCAGTTACATGCTGTAGGCTGCAGACTGGCGGACTATAGCTGGGAGAAGATGTGGAGGGGAAAGCTTTACTTTTTTCCTTTTTTATTTTACTGGATTCTTTTGAAATAGATACGCATGAAACCTATGATCCTCACATACATTTTTTCGTTATTTGTGACGATACCATGCATCCAACCTTACCAGTGAATGAGATTAAGCTTCCAGCACTGACCTCTGTCAGCTCAGCTCAAACCCAACTTTTTCTTGCAAGCTCTTTTGGAAATTTTACACCTGTGTTTTCATCGTGTTTAATCGAACTGATTTTAAACTATCTGCATAACTATTTTCACATTGCTTTACAAACCAAAAGTGATGTTATTAAAGTGCTGAGTTAGGATTATTCACATCAACAATTTGCTCGCAGATGCTTGCTCTCTTTCATAGAAAACACCAAGAACACAACTCATCATTCTTCTTTGCAAATTTACTTCCTTTTTGCCATGCACAGTCACCACATGTATTATGCTGAAAACATCCCAACTGAAGCATGTGATTTTTATTATTATTAATATTTTATGTGACACTTGGAATGAGCCAGTCCAGGCCTCATGCTGTGAAGCAATTCTATAAACACGGCCGCTAATAAACATTTATAATGAATATATGAACAAACAGAGTGCCATTCCCTCAGCGGTGCCTCTTCAGTTCCCTGTCATTCACCTCTTGCAGTGCTGTGTGTCAAAATCACATTTCCTGTTACTATCAGGTCAGCTCAGGTTTTAACTGGATAGAGAGAAGTGGTTTTAAGACAAGTTCAAGGCATAACTACAATATGGATGAGGCTTGGGTTTTGAATGTTAATGTTAGCCCTCAGATTTCTTCTCTGTATAAAAATCCAGACAGCTGACCCAATGCACAAGGACAAGAGCCTACAACCTACTGACAACAATCCAAACATGCTTAATATAGAAGCCACACTGTGTTTAACACAACCGAAGAGGGTCAGGATACAAAACAAGACACGTTATTGCAAAGGTAATATCATCTACAACCTTCTCTAGAAGGTTGTGTGCCTCATTTGTAATAGAACAAAATCCCCATTCGTTTACAACCATTTGTAGCCTGTTGTGAATTGGAACAAGTTCACACTGAAACATGAGCAGCCTCCTCCTTCTCTGACTGCAGGGAGCTGGATATCTGTCGACCACCAGCTCATGTGTGCAGTTATGAAGTGAATGACAACACATCTGCAGCTTCCATTCAAACAAAGGCAAACAAACAAACAAACAAAAAAAACCTTAAAGTTTCAACCCAGCCTGTGGAGCAGGAGGTTTACACTTGGTCCTGCCCGATTCTCTCCCCTCAAAAGATAAACAACCACAGGATATTTAGCCCTCTCACTCCATAATCACATTTTGGCTCAGTAGTTAAGCGGTACAGGTTACCCTGCTGTAATTAGGCCACTTGTCTTACCTGAATCCTGAAAGCAGCGCAGGCCTGCTGTTTACAAGGGTATCCGCTCCTTTAGGCCAACAAATTTCCTACTTTTCTCAATACTTGCGATGGTGAGGAAATAACCGTGCACGCATACACACGGGGGGACCCTGACATCGTCGCGCCACTGAAAAAGAGTTTGTTTACTACCATGCACGATCTGTGTCGGATCCTGACCAGCACGGCGGTGCAGGACAAACGATCGCGTCCATCCGCCGAGAGCACCGCGAGCAGAAACTACTTCGCTGCTGCTCTCCTATCGCGGAGTGGATCGGTGTGTGAGAGCCTCTAACATGCCCTTCGCCATTCGCTCAGTAATGGCTGCGTGCAGGCAGCCAAATCGTTGACAGATGGCCAAACGTGAAATTGGGAAACAAAAAAAAACGCCGATCAGTAAAAAAGAAAGAAGGAAAAACGGAGGAAGAACGCCGAAGAGGACCGAGCATAAAGCACGAGTATCACAAAGTCGCCTGCTGACACATCGCATTGTGTCTGAGTCGGGGTAACCCGGAGACCTCAACGACCGCGCAAGAGCTATCCCGGTAGTGGCCGGCCGCTCGGCGCTTCACCAATTATAGACGAGTTTGGTTCACGGGCTGCACATCGGACATCTGAGGGCTTCAAAAAAAAAACAAACTTGTTATACGTGCATTTGTAAATCAGTCGAGCAGGGATGTAGCAGTCCGCACATGCACTATGACAACTGCGATATAGATGAAGGCACGTTGTTTATATCGAAGGCCCGATCTCTTTTTATGAAAGAATACACCGTCTTCAAAGTGGGCATTCACAGTCATCTATCTGTGAGTCATATTGGAGATTATCGACCCTACCTATTTAGGCCGCCATGCTCTCCAGCAGCGACGAGGATGTCCCGTCTGAGTTGGTGGTTCACCTGGTCAGTGTTGAATGTCGAGGCTGGGAGGATGGAAGAATAACGCGCTTGAGTGAAAATCAAGCGCATTATTCTTCCATCTTGGTCTAAGTAATGAATTATTCCACAGCGAACGAAAGGAGGAAGGCAGCCGATCACAGAAACAGTCAGGGTGATGTTCTTATTTTCCAGGTTAATGGATGGCCCGATGCGCCGTCCACATCGCCTTTTAAATCTGCCTGAAATTAAAACATATCTCTTTGCCTTCAGTTACCGTGTCCGCGTTTGGGTAACCGACTGCATCCACTGCCGGCACGCTTGGACTGCACACTCAGATGTCATCTCGACACACAAGTTGGCTTGTCCATAGGCTACATGTGACACGATCCTACATAATGCCGTGGGATAACAGCGAAACATCTCCGCAACTACAGGCTCCGGTAGCGGCTCCCGCAAGACAGCGACAACTAGAAAATGCAGATATCCAGGTCAAAGTTTGGCAGAGTTTTGCTCGCCCTCAATAGCATTGTGCAATGCCCCCTTTAATGCCCCCTGCTCGCCCGTAACGCCTTTGTTATTAGTAATCGCATGGTATTGCACCGTCTTACCTTGCGCTCCGAGCCGTCTACAGCCACAAAGCCTTCACACACAGCGCAACAAGCTATTGTTGTCTCCACGGTGGCTTCGCTGCGGGTCCGGGGATGTGATTTTGAAGTAGAATGAATACAGTATGTAATTTTGGCTTGTCCTCGCGATCTTCCCTTATTGCCAGTTTTCGGTCTGCAGCAGCTGGAGATGAAAATCGCGCACCCTGGGTCCTAGCGCCGGGTAAAGCCCTACAGGTGAATAACAAACACGCTGGGTGCTCGGTGGGCTTGAATCTTTAAATGAACGATCCTCGGCGAGTCAGACATACAGTCCTTATAAAGCAGCTTCTCACAGCAGATTTAGATGTTCTGCTTAGAGGTCACTTAAAAAAAGAAAAGAAAAAGGTGTGATCTAAATTTTGATTAAGCGTGTCTTCAAGTCCAATTAAGCTGCCCACGCATTACTTTAACATTCTAATGATGGTTTAGCGTCAGACCCGTGCAGCCCAATTAATCACGGCACGCTGCAGTCTCCTACGAGGCCATCCAGCTCACTGCAGATGTGCAAAAAGAAGTAAAAAGCCAAAAATCAAAGTGACCAGTTTTCACTGTAAAGGTTCATTCATTGTTTGTTAAAACGTAGCCACTTACATGAAGTGTAAATACATTTTCTTTGCCACTGCTGCACAGTTTACCCAATAAGTTTTTACATGTTTAGCAGTGGAGACAAAATGGTTAGAAACTACCTTTACTGGTGGGCTTTATATTTGCTGATATTAGCTCACAGCAGATATACCGCAACTGCAATTTCAGATGCTAAATACTGAATACTGTTTATGTCGTGTCACTGTTTCATGGTCTGTCCATCATTTAAAACATCCTATATTGCTCGGGCTGTAGCTTTACCATTCTGTGTGGTGCTGTAAAATAAAGGTATTGAGTAATACCTTTTCTAGAGCGGGTGTTAATATGAATCTGCTAAGGCAGGAAGCTTTGGACACGAGTTAGACAGCCTATATATATTTCCTGTGTGAATGAAATATCGTAGTTCAGATGCAGTCTCTAAACAACAGCACTTGAGGGCAGTGAGTGTTATGATGAATCTGCAAACTGATACAGCATAATACTAAAAAGGTTAAGGGCATACCATATTATTCTAACTGTAACTGTTTAACTCCACGCTGGGTGGCATTTGTTGCATGCCACACCTCCCTCTCTCTGCCAGTTCACTGTCTCTGGATTGTGAACAGATGAAGTAACAAAACCAAAAAAAAAAAGAACCAAAATATGCACAAGCAAGATGGAGGGCCTGTGTCCTAAATGTCACCCACACAGGCTAATAAAGAGTCTGACATCATCTGTAGATATGACGGCCAAAGGTTTTGCTTTACAAACCAAACCTGTGGATAAATATATTGTTGAGTTACTAATGAATCACTTTAAAAGTCTTGAAAGAAGCTCACAGAGGCTAATTAAAAACAGAAATAGCTTGTTCTCTTGGCAACATGACAGACAAGACAGAATAAATATTACAACAGCACAAATATAGATGTTAGAAAAATAAAGTTTAAAAAGCAAGTGAGTGAGATTCACATAACACAATGTCTATTTTATTTCAGTTAACAAATTCATTTTAGTTAAATTCAAGCATTTTGCTGCATTGCTATGCCTGGACCTCCCAAAGGGCCAGAAAGGTCGGGACACCCAGGCAACTTATTAGAGGCTGTAAAAGTAGCTTAAGTCAGTGAACAAATCATCACTGCTGTTAAAGTACCACATTTTCCAGGATACAAACCTTCAACGGATCAAAACTTAACCAGTAGGTAAAGCAAACACAAGCGAAAATGGATGGATTGAATGTGTGTTAGTGGAAGTTTATGATATAGGGCCCGTGGTCTATTTGCCAAATGAGGCTTGTCTGCAGATTTAGGGAGGAGACATACTTCTTTTTCTTGAAGAGAGGAACTGGGGAGCAGTACCTGAGATCTTTCATAAAGGATCTGACCGAGCAAAACTGTCAGAGATGCTATAAAAGCCTCATCAGACAACTGCTACACACACTGCACAGTAGGACAGCTGTCTGTGCCAGTAATGGCCACTGCTTCCACTGAATTCATGTTCACACAATTATCTATTTAGGGGACTGACTGCAGGCTAACCTGAGCTGGTTATTTTTTAGACACCATCATATCGGTTAAATTGTAAGCCCAAATACAAAATGACATACATGCTTACTGCACATGAAAGCTTTAGGATTTCACAGTTTAGATTTTATCTGCCCAGATTTTGAGATATCTGACTGATAATGGACAGTCTGGATGATCTAAAGACCTTGCTGTGAGCAGTTGTCACTGAAAATACACAACTTCACACTGATGGACAGAGTCTATGGAAACTGCTGACAGTGACATCTAAGAATTATCCAGAGTAAGTGGGACACTGCAGCTGATTTTTTAAAAACACATTTTATATTAATATGCATCATTTTGGGATGGGGGACCTAAAACTTAACAAGAAACACTAGCACAACATCCGCAACCCACAACACTAGGGCTAAATGAAATGTTCTTGAGCAATTCTGACAACCAGCCAGATGTTCATGTGGCATGTGATCAATTTAAGGTGTTTCATGAGGAGAAAAGACAAATAGACAAGAACATAAAAGGAAGATGATTCAGAATGAGAAAACCGTAGATGTCGCTTATAGATATGGCACAAACCTTCGACTGAGACATAGACGGCTCTGCAGGTCACACTCTCCAGGGCTCCGGGTCTACAGTCACTGGAATCATGCGTAAGTCCGAGAAGATGACCATCAAAATGGCCACAGGCATCTAACAGCAAATGACATTGCTTGTAAAACTGGGAACACGCTGCAGAGATTAAAGTCCAACTGAAACAGCAATTTAGTTCCAGTGACTGATTTTCAAGATGGTACAACATCTGCATTGGTCTGCACCAAATCAGGCCGTCTACTCTTGATGGCGGGTACACATTATTGTGTAGAAGAAGATTAGGAGTAAATTCTTTCACCCACTTGAAGCTTACATTTTTCTAATCAGTTATGATTGACTCAAAGCATCACAAACCTTTTATACAAGACAGCTGTCACTCTGTTAACAGACCGGTCTGCAGCGTAGCACTACACGCTTCGCTATAAATCACACAAGTGCACTGCATCAAATAATTATCAGTTTCAGTTTCACCTCTATGTGTCCACATTCTCTCTGTTTATCACAAGTGCATTTGTGATTTCAGTTTTTTATGGCCGGCCTCTTTCTGTTGTTAGAACACATCATCATAAAGGAAGAGCTTCATCCACACATCCATGCATTCTCCTAACTATTTATCCAATTCAGGGTCACTGGGAAGCTGTAGCCTATACCAGCTGTCACTGGGAGAGAGGTGAGGTATACCAAGGTCACATCACCAGTCTATCATAGGGCTAACATAGAGACAGATAATCATTCATGCTCACATTCCGACCTACAATAATCACCAAGTATGTGGACTTTGTGAGGAAGCCGGAGTCCATAACAGAACCCACACAGACAGAAGATACTCTCCCCAGAAAGGAAGGCTCTATATAGCTGCCAGATTCAAGCCTAGGACCTTGTTGCTGTAAGGGGGGGGAGAATAGTTTCATTGCCATGCTGTCTTCAATACAAATATATCCAAAATGCATTGTTTTCAGTCCTGTGTTAAAGGCATGCTTTGGAATATTTGACCACAAGTGACACTACGGAGCAATATTCCACAACAAGACGCCCTGTGGAGATTTCTTGTAAACAAACAAAATATATATTTTTTTACATTTAACATTAACACTAAGCCAATTTTAAAGCATTTCAAATCGAGCACTGTTTTGATCCATATCTGCTCACTGGCAAACATATTCCAATCTTTTGTTTATTTCAGGACTCAGATTGCTCTCTCGCTTTGTACTAAGGCCCCTGGTTTGAACCTTATGGTCGGCTGCGGCCTTTGTGTGTGAAGTTTGCATGCTTTTCCTGTGGCAATGTGGGTTTCCCCTGGGTATTCTGGTTTCCACTCACTGTGAAAGTGTTTTTACCTGTCTCTGATCTAGCCCAAAGTCAGATAGGATAAGGTCCAGCCAGTCATCCTTGTCCTAAGTGCTTGAGAAAAAAGCTACTGGCCTTCTTTTTATAACGTTCATGAAGACATTCTGATCTGAAAGGCTTCTTTAGTTCTAAAAGGTGATATGATTCCCAGGTATTTAACCTTAACTGAAGTTGTCACCTTGGAGGTGATACTGACCCACCCAGTCATCCAGTGAGTCTTTAGGGTGACATGAGCCAAGGTGTGAATTCTCTGTGAGACAGTGCCACAACCTGCCATTGTGTGAGTCATTAAGGTCACATGGGTCAAGGTGTGAATGGGAGTTGAATTGCCTCGGAAGGGATCGTAAGACTGCATTATAAAAGGGCTGATAGTTTGTGGCATCGGTCAGTTTCAGACATATGCAGATAGCCCCCTTTACCTCTCACTCCCGCTGTTTGTCTTCTCTGCCCAGAATTTGAACATTTGTATCCTGAAAGGAGCGTCCCTAACAGGGGTTTCCTTGGCAGAGAGTACTGATGATTTAAACCTTCTCTTACTGTGATCACATTACTTGTAAATATAAATCTAAAATTACAACACAGACCTTACTTTTAACTTCTGTGTATCTTAATTTATTTATTTTTAGAAAATTTTGCTGGTGCAACTCTCGGCAATAATCCAATTTTTTTTTTTTTAAGTTGCAGTTTATTACAAGTCCAAGAAATGGCATTTGGAACTGCCTAGCATCAATAGTGGACATGTAAGTACATGCAGATATGTCCTCATTTGACAAAAAACTTGGTCCCAAACCTTGATCCTGTTTCATTCCACGCACTATTAAGGTGATTGACAGCTGGTGAAGTTAAAATTCAAGCCAAAAAAGAAGCAATTTTAAATAATCTTTACAAATGTGCTACAAAGAAAACAATGCTTTCAGTATCTCTGTTTGACACCAGAAACACAAAATGTCCTTTAAAATGAACATAGCTCTAAGATAATTCAATCTGATCTATAAATGGAAATTAATATAAGACTTAATTTCAAAATTGTACATAGGTGAGATAAGCCAATTCCTATATACAGAGTACATAGGAAATGGCTTAGCTGACCCTTTTGCCCAGCATTTTAAACATCTGTAACTGCTTAAGTAGAGGACATATCCACATAAAATTTTCAGGGATGACTAACACATTTGACGTCTGTTAAAAACTGAAACCAAATCTGTTTGACGACAATTTCGTCCTATGAATAACTATGAGCATCGATTCCACTAGATACATTATAGCTTCAATAACAAAACTGCATCAATTGAATGTTCATGGTCCAGAGTAACAGAGCCCAGCAATGGTGCCCTGGATGTTCTACCACTTGAGAAAACTTTGAAAAGTGCATCATATAATGTGGGATAAATAGCTATAACAACTCACAGCATTTTTTAACAGTCATGAATTTGGAGCCTCTGGTGTACTTCTAGGGTCTTTGACTCAGAAAGTATGCATATTGTGAAGGTAAAAATTTGGATTAATTCAGTAAATTAAATCATTCCGAAGCACGGTACTGTGAAAGAATGTTTGTGGGGTCTAAACACTGAGTAAAGCTGTTTTAATGCATCCATTTAACTCGCTGATGAATTTTAGCATCGCTATTGCCCCAGTTAGAGTCAACACACTTTCTGGATTCCTCCATCAGCTGATGAGGAGGTCATCCAAATGAGTGAAGATGTAGTGAATGGCTACGGATAGTTAATGGATCCTCACCACCTTCTGCAGCACTTGTTGGACACGCAGCTGAACACTTTCTCTGTTGCACTCTGCTGCCACAAGGACACGTACAAAAGGTCTTCACCAAATCATCAGATTTAAGGCACTTATTATATTATATTTACATTTATTGAGCTCTTAACTTATTGTTTTTTCTATTTAAAACTTTTCAAGCTATTTTCTTTTGTGATACTGTACACATGTTACTGAGCTAAGTTGCTTTTCATGTTTTAGCTGCTTTAACACAGTGATTTCTCATTTGGGGGATAAAGATTTTTTTTTTTTAAATCTTACATACATACTTTAAAAAAAACCCTGCTCATTGTAAAGAGGTCAGGTAGGAAATTGTGTAGAAAATTAATATTTATAAGACTGAAATTGTTTGAAAATGACTATTTAAAAACTGTTAAATAGTCTAGGCTACAAGGTGTTTAGATGAATAACTCTATTTACTTTACAAGAGAGTTTAAACATAAAAAAACAATTTTTATTAAAAAGTTCTTTTATGAAAGGTAATTCTGCTATCTTATTTGAGTTTTGTGTCATACTTTAAGTTTCTATCAGACAAAGATAATACACTGGGATTCAGGGAACTGAGCAGAAAATGTAAGCAATTTAAGCTTTTCAGTGTTTTTAACAAAATAATTTAAAATATCTCCTTAGCAATTTAACTTTTAACTTCCAAGTTTACTTTGTGATACTGTATGGCCTGTCTAGCGTCATACACAGATACCATTTGGTCAAATGAAGTCTGTGGCACAGATCTAGCATGTCTTGCATTTTGATCCTGCCCACATATGAATCTATATGATTAATTCTGGCCTGCTGTGTTGGATCAGTGAGAATACAAGCTCTGGCTGGCTCTCAAGGTGTGCTATTGTACCCCACATGATAAACAGACGCAGCTGTCATCCCCACGTTGTTCAGCCAGCCTGACTCCCCTTCCCTCATTGGCACCGAAGAAAGCTGGAGTCAAAACAGCTAAAAATGGAAGAATGAGATGCTGAGGCGATTTCAAGAGGCCAGCGAAAGGAAAACCTCTGGAACAAATAACTTATAGTGTGCATGATTGAAGATCAAGTCATTGCAAAGAACATAAATATGAATACATATTTCAGACCCCACAGGAGCATAAAAAAAACAGGAGGGACCGGCCATTTGAACAGAAGCCTGATTGAGGAGCCTCACCAATCAGCAGCAAACACACTTATCACAATTTAGCAAGAGGATGAGAGCGCTTAGGAATTTATATTTGAACCCTCTGATGGGCACCTCTGGAGCTCTTGAGATGAATAATGCACAATAGATACAACAGATACAGATAAGCAGGACAGCGTTAAAAAAGCTAGACTGCTTCTGCTGGACATGTTTAAATACCCTGCTTGTTGCTGCTCTCTGCCTCGTTATTCTGCTTGTCTAAATGTCACATACAGCCATGTGTAATGATTAAACCTGCTAAGTAGTGTAAATATTACAGCATTAAATGTGTGTTTTTAACACATGGCCAAGGTAAATAATAACTTTCAGTGTGTCTGGCTATCAGTTAGTCTTTGATCTAACATCGTGCCTGCTTCCTCTTTTCACAATACACTGAAGTACAGTTACAGTGTTCAGCTATGTGGCAAAAGAGGTTTTCAAGACTGGAATCACATGTTTGAGCAACAAACACACTTGAGCCATGCTAGCCGGATAAGCCAAGAGTGCTTCCTAAGCTAGAAACGCTAATCCTGACTTGGTATGTTGTTAGTTCATGCAGTCGGAAGGCTGGACACACGGACAAATGGAGGCGACTCGCCCCGCTCGATTATTTCCAGCTCACAAGTAGCACCTCGGTGCTAGCTACCATAACGTGTGATCGGTCAAACAAGCAAAAAGAAAAGGGGGGCTCCACTGGCGCTGGAACTAAAAACAGCAGCAGCTAGGTTAGATTAGGACGTAGTTAGGTTAGTATCCGAGCGAGATGACTTACTGGGAGAGACTGACACTCATCGTCACTTTGTCTAAAAAGCAGCGAAGCACAGGGAACCGCTTGAAAGAGCAGCGAATACCAGCGGACTCTCGAAGCGGCTTTCCTACATCATATTGGAAAAACAAGCAATTATTAGCCACGTTAGATGTATCGCGTATTCTTTATTATGCTACACTTCGGAAAGGACAATCAGCTGGTTCCATAGTGTAGCGGTTATCACGTCTGCTTTACACGCAGAAGGTCCTGGGTTCGAGCCCCAGTGGAACCAGGAATAATTTTCTGCTTCGAAACTGAGTGGAAGCCTCTGCAGTAGGTAGGTTACTATGCTGATAAATTATTAAAATGAAACTAATGTACACTTACTCTATACTTCTAAAACTTTGCAAATATACAAACTTCAGGCTGGACTCCACTTAAAAATACATAGCAATATTCTCTGAATGGCAAAAAAGCATATATGAAGCAAGGGTAACAGGACAACCTGTCTAAAG